>NC_042621.1:291899628-292237585 GCF_901001135.1 Rhinatrema bivittatum
CCCGCCACCAACCACAACCATCCCCCTCTCCCCAGGACACCACCAGCATCTCTCTATCCCTCACCCTTCCATGCCAGCAACATCTCCCTCCTCCCCCTACCCCCCCTTTCCCCCCACCGCCACCCAACCACAACCATTCCCCTCTCCCCAGGACACACCACCAAGCATCTCTCTATCCCTCCACCTTCCATGCCAGCAACATCTCCCTCCCTCCCCCCCCACCTACCAACACACCACCATTCCCCTTCTCCCCCAGGACCACCACCAGCATCTCTCTATCCCTCCCCTGCCATGCACGCAACATCTCCCCTCCATCTCCCCCCCCCACCACCACCACCCCCACCCCCCCCTCCCCAGGACACCACCAGCATCTCTCTATCCCTCACCCTTCCATGCCAGCAACATCTCCCTCCCCCCCCCCACCAACCACCACCATTCCCCTCTCCCCAGGACACCACCAGCATCTCTCTATCCCTCACCCTTCCATGCCAGCAACATCTCCCTCCCCCCCCCACCAACCACCACCATTCCCCTCTCCCCAGGACACCACCAGCATCTCTCTATCCCTCACCCTTCCATACCAGCAACATCTCCCTCCCTCCCCACCAACCACCACCATTCCCCTCTCCCCAGGACACCACCAGCATCTCTCTATCCCTCACCCTTCCATGCCAGCAAAATCTCCCTCCCCCCCCCCCCCCCACCAACCACCACCATTCCCCTCTCCCCAGGACACCACCAGCATCTCTCTATCCCTTACCCTTCCATGCCAGCAACATCTCCCTCCCTCCCCCCCCCACCAACCACCACCATTCCCCTCTCCCCAGGACACCACCAGCATCTCTCTATCCCTCACCCTTCCATGCCAGCAACATCTCCCTCCCCCCCCCCCCCCCCCCCCCCCCCCCCCCCCCCCCCCACCAACCACCACCATTCCCCTCTCCCCAGGACACCACCAGCATCTCTCTATCCCTCACCTTCCATGCCAGCAACATCTCCCTCCTCCCCCCCCCCCCCACCAACCACCACCATTCCCCTCTCCCCAGGACACCACCAGCATCTCTCTATCCCTTACCCTCCATGCCAGCAACATCTCCCTCCCTCCCCCCATCAACCACCACCATTCCCCTCTCCCCAGGACACCGCCAGCATCTCTCTATCCCTCACCCTTCCATGCCAGCAACATCTCCCCCCCCCCCCCCCTACCAGGTGCAGCTAGCTCCTGCTGCATTCTCTCCAAGGCCCACTTCCCTCCTTCCATGGCAACTGCAGCGGGGTCTTCCTCTCCCTCGGTTTAGGCCACCAGCCAGGCCCCCGAGCTCCCAGGCACGTGCTCTCTTGCGTTCCTTTCTCCCTCTCAGCAGCCCTGGGCCGGCCTCTTCCCGTCTTTTCCGTGACTTTTGAGTCTGTATGTGGTTGCCGCTTGCCGCAGGAGCTGTAAGTGTGTGTGTGTGTGCCTGCCGCATGCATCAAAGTGATGCTACGGGCCGTACCCGGGAAGGAAGGAAAAGCCAAAAAGCAAATGCTGCATCTCCAAAGCAACAGAGTATCGCGGACTCTGTGTTAACCATGGGTGGCGACACTGTGTTAGCTGAGGTGCCTCATTCTGTACTGCTGCTGGGCCCCCCCAGCATCCTTCTTCTACTCGCCCCTATAGCTGTGGCCATATTGCCCTATAAACTAAGTAATGGATCTGGCCGGATCACTTGTTATTAGTCAACTAAAAATGTATCTGGTTACGTCAGGGGGAATCCAGGGGCATTTCCACAGTGCAGGGCTGTTCTCTGGCTAAGTTTGCAAGATAACCCCGATTTTCAGTTTTATCCAACTGAGGTAGCCAGATAACTTCAGGATGGCCGGGGCGCAAGCACAAGGAGGACGCTGGCCCCTGGGCCACGCTTTAGGAGCCAGCGGTGTAGAATGAAGCACCTGACCTAACAAAGAGTCCTAAAGCGAGCCAGATAAACTTATCAGGTTACCTTTAAGACAGCCAGGTATATTCAGCACAGCAGCATGCCCGCACCGCTGACGATCGTGGCTAAGGAAGCCAGATACATTTATCCAGCTAGCCTGTCCGGCCAGCCAGTGGCTGAATATAGACCTTTCTGAAGCCCGCTGAACACATCCCCAGACCACTTGCAAACCTAACCGGTGGGAGTCAAACATATCCGGTTAGATTTATTATTTACTTATTTTTGTTAAAATATTTATAGGCTGCACTGCCCGCAATCCTACAGTTTGATCATACAGAAATAAAAAAAACTAAAACAGACAAAGAAAAATACAATAAGTGTTGCGGTCTGGTCCGTGAAGCTCACGTCCCGGTCCTTACCTCAAGGGTTCCTGCCGGCTGGGAACAAAGCAGAGTCGGGATCTGGGCGTCCCCGCAGAGGAGACACCATTGCTGGCCTGCCTCTAGGCGCGCGTGCGCGCGAGTGCCCCGCGCTTTTCTAGACAGTTTCCCGCCGGAGGGTGGCTTCGCCCCGAGTCTGACGTCAGATGCCGCGGCCTACTTAGAGCCACCGCGGACACCCGACCAGTGCCTTGCAGCAGGGTTCCTTCGGTCCCCCGTTGCCTTGAGCTCCGGAGTCTGCCAGCATCTTGGCTACTCCATTCCTGCCTGCCTGCCTGCCGGTTCCTGCCTACCTACGGCCCAAGCCGGGTTCCTGCCTGCCACAGCCCAAGCCGGGTTCCTGCCTGCCTAAAGCCCAAGCCGGGTTCCTGCCTGCCTTCTGCCCTAGCCGGGTTCCTGCCTGTCTCAGCCAAGCCTGATACTCGCCTGCTTCCTCTCCATCGACCGCCTCGCCTAAGCCCCAGCGGTCGGGCCCCTACGGGCTCCTCCCGGGGGGCTCCGATTTCCAGGGTGAATCTCCTAAGTCCCAGCGGCTGGACTCCCAAGGGCTTCTCCCGGGGGAGTACCAGCTTCCAGGGTGAAACCGCTTCTACCCGCCTGCCTGAAGTCTGCCTCCCGGCCTGTTCAGTCGAGACCAGTGAAGTTCTTCCCAAGTCTCCTGCAGGCCGGCCCAAGGGTCCACTAGCCCCTTGTTCACAACAGATTGCAAGGCCATGGACTCGGCAGACGCCCCACAGTCCCAGGATTGTCCGGGGCTACGTCAACAATTGCAGCAAAAACAGCAGTACCTGGACGCCCTTGCCGGTTCTCTGGGGCAATTGGCCACCAGAATGGATGCGTTGAATGTCCCTCCCCGGCCTGTGGCGGACGCAGATTCTGCATTGACTGCCGCCTCGTTGACTCAACTACCGGCGCCCTCACGCTATGCCGGAAATACCAGCACTTGTCGAGGATTTTTAAACCAATGTTTCATCCGCTTCTCGCTACTGCCCCGACAGTTCCCTGCCATTTCGTCAAGATCGCGTGCATCCTGTCTCTACTTGATGGGAGGGCCCTGGTTTGGGCCTCTCCCCTGTGGGAGAATAATGATCCTGCACTAAATGACCTACAGCGGTTCATCCTCATCTTTAAGCATGCATTCGATGAACCGGCCCGCCGGGCGACTGCCACCTCTGACCTCCTGCAGCTGCGTCAAGGGACTCGCCCCTTGGCCGAGTACGCCATGGAATTTAGAACCCTCACCCAAGAGGTGGGATGGCAGGATGGGAGTCTCCGGGCAATCTTTCTTATGTTCTTATGTTCTTTCTGGAAGGTCTTTCTGGACGAATTAAGGACGAGATCGCAGCCCGAGAGATCCCCGAAGACCTCAATGCTCTCATAGAGATGGCCACCCGGGTTGACCGACACTTGCAGCAAAAGGCACAGGAAACCCGCCAGAGAAGATCTAGCCCGCCCCATGCTTCATCTCGGCTACCTCCGCCACCAAGAGATCCTCGCACTGAGGTTACTGCCTCTGAGCCCATGCAATTGGGCCGGGCACCGCTCTCCAAGGAGGAGAGAGCATCGACGCTCGCTAGGCTTATGTCTGTATTGTGGCCAAAAGGGTCACTTTTTGGCACATTGCCAAGAGCGGGCGGGAAACGCCAAGGCCTAGGAGGTTGGGGGGAGCTCCTCCTAGGTTGTACTACTGCTCCCCATTGTACCTTGCCGGTCATCCTGGAATACCCAGGAGGGACTTTGGAGACTTCTGCCTTCCTGGATTCCGGGGCAGAGGGCAACATAATCCAGGAACAACTAGTTACCCAGCTGGGGATTCCAACCATGGAAAGAGAGGTTCCGTTACAGATCACTTCCATCCAAGGTACTCGTCTCCCGGGACGAATCCTGACCTCCACGGTCCCGCTGACGGTCCGCACGGGGCGATCCATGTGGAGGAGATAGCCTTCTTAGTACTGGAAAAGGCTATCCACCCCCTGGTGTTCGGACTACCCTGGCTTCGACGACACTCGCCTACCATCCAGTGGTCTACTATGCAGATCACCGACTGGAGTCCTTTCTGTATTAAACACTGTATTTAGCAAATAACCGGAGAATTTGGGGTCATCCCCCTCCACGGTCTCCTGACGCTCCGAATTGCCCCCCTCATCAAGATCCGGAACCTCCGGATCGGCCTCAGAACTTTCTCCGATTAGTTTTAAATGTGCCCCATGCTAACTTCATGGAGTGCTCCCTCCATGGAGTGCCTGGGGATCCGGTACTCCCGCGCCTCCCAGGGGCCTTGGGCCATGCGTCCCCACCGAACCCCGATCCGGAGTCCTGGGTATTTTAGGTGGGGAGGGGCCCTTCACCTCACAGCCTGCCTCAGCCTCTTAAAAGGCCTTGTGCATTAATAGCACAAACTGTGAGGAGAACAGGGCAGGCCTCTTCAAGTCGGCCCCCGTGGGTCTTGAGGGAGGGGGAGGTCGAGGGACACCCAAATCCCCCGAAATGTGTGTGCTCAAAGCCCCCGGGGAGGAAGGAGGAGACTCGTCCTGCTCCGACACTGTGCCTGCTGTCGGCAGCGCTGCCAAGATGGCCGCCGCCTCCTTCTGCAAGGGAGGCGGGGCTATGGCCCGAACTCCGAGCACTCCCCGACGCCGCGACGAAGACACACTGCGGGCAGCGCTCGACCCCCGGGAGGGTACCTCGCCACCGGGAAGGCATCGGGAGCAGAGACCCTCCCGGGAGCGTCGCGCCCCCGCAGGCCGTACAGGCCGAAGAGCGAGACATGGACGGGACGGGAACCACGCGGCCAGAAACAAAAAGCGCGCGAAAACCAGTTACACGGCTTCCCTCAGCAAAGTGCGCCGGGTGACAAGGCCACCCTCTCCGGATGCCCCGGGCTGAACTTATTTTTTACACGCTGCGCTTAGAGCCCCCTTCAGAGACAACTCTGGAAACTTTCTGTTGTGTGGGGAGGGTGACCGGCCCACCGGTAAACTCTCCCCTAATGCCACGGGTAACCACAATTCCGGGAAAAATTTGGCGTGAGGGCAATGCCCTACTAAGCCTGCCGCCCCTGTTTCTCGCTGCGCTTAACACAAAAAAATTTATAACAACAGCAAACAATCTGAACTAACACCACACCAGTAACTTTACTAATTGATCTAGTCAGATAGGATATCACTAAGGTGAAAAAAACATGGATAACCAATTTAGGAGAAGTAGATCAGGACCGCAGGTTATGCCTCTCAATCTGCTGGAGCCAGAGAAAATACTGAAGGATCGCAGGTGGCACACCGGTATATCTAGGGGGTGCCTTTCAGCTTTTCTCTGACTCCATCTGCTGGAGGGGAGGCACAACCCAGCAGTCTGGACTGATCCTGATACGTACAGGGAACAAGGCTCAAAAGAGTTACAGTGAGTGCATGGTCAGTGCTCGGTTTCACGCTGCAAGCATCAATGACTAGAAGAGAAAATGGCCTTTTTTTTTTTTTTCTGTAGCCTCTTCAGTAGCAATTATACAAGTCTCCCGCTTAGTTAGATCTAGCACAGGATGTGCAAAGGTCAGGCGCCAGTCACGGCTTTCCTGTGCTTCATGGACTCTGGCATATCTTCCCTCCAGGTCCACGGCAATGTCTCCAGCTAATTCCCACTGACTCGCCCAGAAAGATGTTGAAGGTGATTTTAATTAAATAAATTCTTTTAATCACATTTGCTCCCCTTTCTCAAAAAAAACAAACAGCTTGTTATTGGGCAGCAAATTGTATTTACATCAAGCCCCGGGTAAACTTGTTACAAGAACTGGCCCTGGTAAATCATTTAGTAAACCTTCAGCAGTCAGGCTTTGCATAACAGGAGGCAGTGGGCCTTCGGTTAATGGCGCTCCCTGAGCGCATCTCTTCCCCTTCTAATGAGGGTTTATGAATGAGACCGAGAGGCACTTCTAATATTCCTGACAACACAAACACGAATTAAAATGTATACTGAATGTCAGCTTAATAGGGGGTCAGGCTGTAAATGAAAATGAAAATAAAGCAATGAAGTTAATATGTAAAAAACCTAAGACGTCTGATTATAGGTAGGAAAGGGGCCGGAAGCTCCTGAGAGAGCGACCTGCAAGACTTTGCATTCACGCTGCTTTCCTTTTGGCTAAAGAGCAAACCATTAATACCTTTTTATTGAAGTAATTGAATGCATTTCTGTCTGGCTGGTTCACAGCTGTACTCCCTTCCTGGGGGGGGGGGGGGGGCTCATTTTTTCCCAGCTTTGGGAAGCTCTCGACGGGGCCGGGGTCACTTGGGGGGGGGGGGGGGGTGAGAGGTGAGTCCATTCCCCCCTAGAGGGCAGGTCGGCAGAGCAGGGCCATAGCGGGCGACTCCATCGCTCAGTAAAGGGGAACGTGCAGCAGAAGGCTGAGAAAAAGACGGGGGTACGAAAGCCAGCGTCAGCGCCATAACCAGGCCGGGAGGGGGCGCTAGTTCTAACCGAACCGGAAGCCCCGAAAGAGCAAGGGTGGAACCGCACGAGTTAAAGGTTTAGCCGAAATCCTTTTGCAAGCTTTAGGTGCAGCAGTGCGGGCAGTTTATGCCTTGGTGCCCTCACAGCCGTCCAGTTCTGATACCGGCTGGCGGGAAGTGTTACCGGGCCTGCAGGCGACGGTGATGGAAAAGGCAGCGCATGGCCTTCACCCTGACTTTTAGAAGATTATGCACTCTATTGTACAAATTGAAATGTTGCTTACAGATGCTGCGAGTGACACGAAACTCCCCCCCTCCCCTCCCCCAAATTTAAGGCACAAACCGGCGCTGTGAATCAGAATGCGTGTGAGAACACAGCTATGTCCCGCCGCATAACGAATGCCGATGCCATGCGGCTTCTCCACTCCGTTGTACAAAAGGCATCGACGGCAATACCTGTCAGCACAGTACAGCACCAGTTACAAAACATAATCTGCTATTATTTTGTGATTGCAGGACTACTGCAGGTGGCCATTAGAGACCCGGCTGGCCGTATAAAGAAATTGCACACGATATGCCGGAGAAATTGCAGGCTGAGCCTACAGCTGTTACTGTCTGGGTGGATAATCGGCCGAGTGGCGGCGCTTATTTCAAATATTAATAAGAATTTTAGCGCGTGCCGGTGGCACGGGAGTCACTACTGAGAAGGCAGGAGGAGGGGGGGAAAAGCCCAGATGTGTTTTGGGAACGGAATCACAAAACAATGCGATCGTGCCAGAGCAGGTGCAATGCAAAAAAAAAAATATCTCTGGGACACTTGTAGAGAGACTCTGGTCCTCTGACTGCCAGCTAACGCTCAGCCTTGTTCTACAACCACAGATTCCAGCTCCGAGAAAGGAAAGACCCTTTGCACAGCATGGAAAAGATTCATATGAAGTATTTACGCCTGCAAGGGTTTTGAAGCTGCATCTTCCAGAGAAGAGAATAAGTGTGGCAGGGTAAAATTCTGAAACCTCTCAATAAGGCCTGGGAGGAGGGATAAAAGGAGAGGATTAGATACTGAAGGGACCAGCCCGGGCAGTGCTTCAGGAGAAGCAGGGAGGGACCAATGGCTCCACTCATGGGCACATCCTATTTAAGCCTCGACACAAAGCGGAGTGCGGGAGACCCCGGGAAGCAGACGAAAGAAGGAGCAGCCTGGCGTAACTTCCAGGAGAAAGAGAGAGAGAGAGAGAAGGTGAGGATTATTGGTCAGTGATGTTGCGGTCCGGTCCATGAAGCTCACGTCCCGGTCCTTACCTCTAGGGTTCCTGCCGGCTGGGAACGAAGCAGAGTCGGGATCTGGGTGTCCCCGCGGGGGAGACGCCATTGCGGGCCTGCCTCTAGGTGCGCGTGCGCGAACGCCCCGTGCTTTTCTAGACAGTTTCCCGCCAGAGGGTGGCTCCGCCCCGAGTCTGACGTCAGACGCCGCGGCCTACTGAGGGCCACCGCGGACACCCGATCAGTGCCTTGCAGCAGGGTTCCTTCGGTCCCCCGTTGCTTCGAGCTCCAGAGTCAGCCAGCGTCTTGGCTACTCCGTTCCTGCCAGCCTGCCTGCCAGGTCCTGTCTTCCTGCCTACGGCCCAAGCCGGGTTCCAGCCTGCCTACAGCCTAAGCCGGGTTCCTGCCTGCCTACAGCCCAAGCCGGGTTCCCGTCTGTCTCAGCCAAGCCTAATACTCGCCTGCTTCCTCTCCATCGACCGCCTCGCCTAAGCCCCAGCGGTCGGGCCCCTACGGGCTCCTCCCGGGGGGGGCTCCGATTTCCAGGGTGAATCTCTTAAGTCCCAGCGGCTGGACTCCCAAGGGCCTCTCCCGGGGGAGTACCAGCTTCCAGGGTGAAACCACTTCTACCTGCCCGCCTGAAGTCTGCCTCCCGGCCTGTTCAGTCGAGACCAGTGAAGTTCTTCCCAAGTCTCCTGCAGGTCAGCCCAAGGGTCCACTAGCCCCGTGTCCACAACAGATTGCAAAGCCATGGACTCGGCAGAATCCTTAGGGGTCCTTAATCTTTCAGGATTGGCCCAACAGATGCATCATCAGATGTATGAGCAACAGCAAGACATTGACCTCCTGATAGACTCAATAGGACAGCTAGCGGGCCGCCTTAATAGCAGTGCCGAGCATTCCCCGGTATTTACGGACTCAGTACCCGATGGATGGGTTTCCCAACAACTGCAATTGCAACAGCAACACCTAGATGCCCTCGCTGGTTCTGTTGAGCAACTTACTGCCAGATTAGAGGTCATGAGTACCAATCCTTGCCTGCGGTAGCCTTTCTACCTCAGCTATCAGACGTGTCCGTGACGCATCTCCCCGCACCCTCACGCTACGCCGGAGATACCAGAACCTGTCGCGGGTTCCTTAACCAGCATCTCAGCAGGTTCGCCTTATTGCCTCAGCAATTTCCTACAGACTCAGTCAAAGTTGCCTATATCCTGTCCTTGCTTGATGGAGGAGCTCTAATGTGGGCCTCCCCCCTCTGGGAAAACAACAACTCCTTGCTGAATGATCTTCAGCAGTTTCTTGTGATATTCGATGAACCTGCCCGCCGGGCTACTGCCACCTCGGTCCTTCTGCAACTGCGTCAAGGGACTCATCCCCTGGCTGAATATGCCATGGAATTTAGAACCCTCGCCCAAGAGGTAGGGTGGCAGGAAGGTACGGTCCAGGCAATCTTCTTGGAGGGACTTTCCGGTCATATCAAGGACGAGATCGCGGCCCGTGAACTTCCAGAAGACCTCAATGCCTTGATGGAAATGACTGCTCGGATTGATTACCGCCTACAGCAGAGGGTGCGCGAATCACGAGTGAGGAGACCTAGTCCTGCACCTGGTCCGCTACGGTCACAGCCCTTGACGAGGGTCATCCACCAAGACATCTCCATGCCTGAACCCATGCAATTGGGTCATACCTCTCTCTCTTCCGAAGAGAGACAACGCCGAAGGGCGTTGGGCCTGTGCCTATACTGTGGGCAGAGAGGCCATTTTCTAGTGCACTGCCGGGAGTGGGCGGACAACTCTAAAAATTTGGAGCACCGGGAGGAACTTCTCTTGGGTAGCACCTCCACTTCTCATTGCACCCTGCCTATCATGTTGGAATACCCTGGAGGAACCTTGGAAACCCTCGCCTTCCTGGACTCGGAGGCGGAGGGGTAATTTTATTCAGCAACAACTGGTTGCCCAACTAGGCATCCCGACTCAGAACCAAGGAGTTCCGCTGCGGATCACGACCATCCAGGGAACGCTGCTACCTGGGCGAATCGTGACGTCCACAATCCCTGTTACTGTCCACACCGGGGCATTCCATACGGAAGAGATTGTTTTCCTGATTTTGGACAAGACCGTCCACCCCGTGATGCTTGGACTACCGTGGCTCAGAAAACACTCGCTGGTGATCCAATGGGACACCATGCAGATTACAAAATGGAGTTCTTTCTGCATTTCTCACTGCATGAACATAAGAACATAAGAATATGCCATACTGGGTCAGACCAAGGGTCCATCAAGCCCAGCATCCTTTTTCCAACAGTGGCCAATCCAGGCCATAAGAACCTGGCAAGTACCCCAAAACTAAGTCTATTCCATGTTACCGTTGCTAATGGCAGTGGCTATTCTCTAGGTGAACTTAATAGCAGGTAATGGACTTCTCCTCCAAGAACTTATTGTCTGTCGCTACTGACCATTTCATATCCATTTGGACAAATTGGAGTTTTAAAGACCCTTGAACTCTTTGAAACCCACGTCCCTGTTCTAAATAAAATATCAATATTACCCTCTAGGATAATGTTGTGAACCGAAAGCCAATTTTTACAAGCTGAGAGAGCGTCAATCAATACAGCACTTAAAGGCCTCCTTCCAAACTCAGATTTGTCCAGGACATCAATATTAAACCCACTACCACAACTGATATTAACCAAACATCTCTTATCAATAGGAATGAGGCCCCCTCCCTTTTCTCCCGCGGCCTCCCCTTAGAATATATCTACCCCTACCCCATAAAACATCAATTAATTCGGTATAATCCCAAAGAGGCTCCTACCTACAGATTTTGCAAGGGCCATTAAAAAATAAATAAAGGCTTCTGGTGGGATAACAAAAAAAAATACCTCCCCATCAAGAACTGGAGTATCTACATTATCTTCTGATTTTGCTTAATTTCATGCAAATTAGTAGGCCATTTTACTTAACCTGGAACAGTGTTTTGGCAATAAAGCCCCCGCCTGCTCGCTTCTTCACTCCGCTCTTGACCTCCTGGCGCAGTATGAAGAATTTGCTATCTTCTCCAAATCCAAAGCGGAGATCCTGCCTCAGCACCGCCCCTACGATTGCGCTATAGACCTCTTGCCAGGTACGACGCCCCCTCGAGGGCGTGTGTACCCTTTATCCCTGCCTGAAACAAAGGCTATGTTGGAGTACATAGCAGAGAACCTCGCTAAAGGTTTCATCCAGCCGTCGAAGTCCCCCGCCGGAGCGGGGTTCTTATTTGTTGGAAAAAAGGACGGCACTTTGAGGCTGTGTATTGACTATCGCAGCCTCAACGCCATCACTAAGCGGGATCACTACCCACTCCTGCTGATTCCTGAATTACTCGATCGGCTCCAAGGAGCCAAAGTGTTTACCAAGCTGGACTTACGCGGGGCCTACAACCTTGTACAGATTCGTCCCGGCGATGAATGGAAGACAGCATTCAACACCAGGGATGGGCATTACGAGTATCTCGTGATGCCCTTTGGTCTTTGTAATGCCCCAGCGGTATTCCAGAATTTAATGAATGATGTGTTGCGCGATCTGCTGCACAGTTGCGTTGTATTCTACCTTGATGATGTTTTGATCTTTTCGCGAGACCTGCCCACGCACCGGTTACATGTCCGCCAAGTTCTGCAGATTCTGCGGCAGCATCACCTCTACGCAAAATTGGAAAAGTGCTCCTCTGAGCAGTCGTCCCTGCCCTTTTTGGGGTATATCGTGTCGGCCGATGGGTTTCAAATGGATCCCGATAAGGTTTCAGCAATCCTAAACTGGCCACGCCCGAAGGGCCTGAAGGCATTACAGCGCTTTTTAGGATTCGCAAACTTCTACCGGCACTTCATCCCCAACTATTCACGCATTGTGGCCCCATTAACTATCCTCACCCGTAAAGGGGCCTGCTGCTGCCTGCCAAGCCTTCGAGGAGCTTAAACAGGCGTTCCTTCTAGATACTTGCCTCCGCCATCCTGACCCGAATAGGCCATTTATCGTGGAAGTGGACGCCTCCAATACCGCAGCCGGTGCTGTCTTGAGCCAACATACTGATTCGGGACAACTCCTTCCCTGTTCGTATTTCTCTCAGAAGTTCACTCCGGCAGAGTGCAACTACAGCATAAGTGACAAGGAACTGCTGGCGGTAAAACTAGCTCTAGAAGAATGGAGACAGTGGTTGGAGGGAGCCAACCACCCCATCACTATTTATACCGACCACAAGAATCTTGCCTATCTTAGTCAGGCTCAATGCCTAAATCCCAGACAGGCCCACTTGTCCCTGTTTTTTGACCGATTTAATTTCACACTACGATATCGCCCAGGTTCCAAAAACATCCGGGCGGATGCATTGTCTCGAGCCGCCGAGGTTGAAGAGATATCCGAGACTCCCCGGTACATCCTGGACCCACAGAAGGTATGTCTTGCCTCCTCCTCAGTGACCCCCGAGGAGAGGCCCACGGTTCTCTGTCATCATCAGAATCACCCGGGTGGATCCGGATCTGCTAGGAGGGGGCGTGAAGGAGGGGGTACTGTTGCGGTCCGGTCCGTGAAGCTCACGTCCCGGTCCTTACCTCGAGGGTTCCTGCCGGCTGGGAACGAAGCAGAGTCAGGATCTGGACATCTCCGCGGGGGAGACGCCATTGCTGGCCTGCCTCTAGGTGCGCGCGAACGTCCCGCGCTTTTCTAGACAGTTTCCCGCTGGAGGGTGGCTCCGCCCCGAGTCTGACGTCAGACGCCGCAGCCTACTTAGGGCCACCGCGGACACCCTATCAGTGCCTTGCAGCAGGGTTCCTTCGGTCCCCCGTTGCTTCGAGCTCCGGAGTCAGCCAGCGTCTTGACTACTCCGTTCCTGCCAGCCTGCCTGCCGGTTCCTGTCTGCCTGCCTGCCTACAGTCCATGCCGGGTTCCTGCCAGCCAGCCCAAGCTGGGTTCCAGCCTGTCTACAGCCCAAGCCGGGTTCCAGCCTGCCTACAGCCCAAGCCGGGTTCCTGCCTGTCTCAGCCAAGCCTAATACTCGCCTGCTTCCTCTCCCATCGACCGCCTCGCCTAAGCCCCAGCGGTCGGGCCCCTACGGGCTCCTCCCGGGGGGGCTCCGACTTCCAGGGTGAATCTCCTAAGTCCCAACGGCTGGACTCCCAAGGGCCTCTCCCGGGGGAGTACCAGCTTCCAGGGTGAAACCGCTTCTACCTGCCCACCTGAAGTCTGCCTCCCGGCCTGTTCAGTCGAGACCAGTGAAGTTCTTCCCAAGTCTCCTGCAGGTCGGCCCAAGGGTCCAATAGCCCCGTGTCCACAACAAGTGAGCTATGGAGGGGATCTATCCGTCTGCTGGAAAAATCATTGAGGAGTCAGTAATTTCTATAGTTATCAAGGGGAAAAAAAACAAAAGTGTTTTCCCAAAGGCCGAATTTAGCACAGGTTCACAAATGTGAGCACAGTGAACAGACCAATTTCAAATAGGCAGCAACACAGAACCCATTTCTGGGGCAATAACAATATAATAAAGAAAACCGCCATGAAGAACAGACTCTGGGTGCTTCCTAGCTTCCAGATTCCCGCTCTCTCTCTGAGTTGCATTTAGGAAATTACTTCTTGAGTTGTGATGTCGTGCATTTGATGTGACTGGGACTTCAGACACCAATCTCCATGTTTGCTGAATTATCACACACACACACACACACAGAAATGCAGACACCCTCACTCACACACACAAAGTTCTTTTGTAGGGCAAAGTTCTAGTAGCCATATTGATTATGAAGGTAATGATAATGCACAGATACTGTTATACTGGAAATTTCAAGACCACACAGATCCCTTCTTGTTGTGTGCTCCATGTGGTCTTGAAAGGCTCATATGCAACACCATCTCTGGAGAATTCTTATGCTGACCCAGTGGAAAAATAAATAAGAGGGGTGTTTGGGAGAGGGGCCTTGGATGGTGGTGGTGGTGGTGGTTAAAATGAAGACAATCTGCAGAATACCACAGATGCAAAATTTCTAAAAGGTTTGACCCCTTTTATACAATACAGAAATCAGGTACAGCGGTGAAAATGGCATCCCCAAAACTCTAGTGCTTCAAACATCGAAGAACATGGTATCTGGTAGAGCTTGGCAGCTACAGAATAATAAATCATCCACACCGGATGGCAAAAGAAAGTGTTCAGAATCTGCTTCAGAAACGGAGCAGGGCATGAGTAGGGTTACTATCTCAACCAGATCAACCCAAAAGCGCTGAGCCAGTCCTGGTTTTGCTCTGTTGCATGCATGGGTTTGTATTTCCCGAAGGACTACATCTCCATGTGTATCGCTCGGTTACAGGCCCGCTTAGGTATGTTCCAGTGACCCCTGTTCATGGGCAGTTTATGGACTAGGCAGTTGTAATCTGGACACGCTCTAGTAGGTAGGAAAATGTGGGGGGGGGGGGGGGGAGAATGTGTGCGAGCACCCCGCTGGATGGTATGCACCAGCCGCCAGTAAGGAGCGAGGACAGAGGATCCAGCAACCTTGCTGAACAACTGCACTGTTACTAGGAAGGCAAATGAAGTCAACCAGTTGGATTGGCCATGCCAGAGGATCACTTCTTGATGGACCCATGGGATCACTCTCATTCAGGGTGGTCAGCTATCCTGCTTTGGTCAAAACAGTCCAAACGCTGTAATCTCCAGCTGCCAGGGCAGCATCTGTGCTGTGAGATAAGCACGTTTATGACGTGCTTATAGCTGGTCACAAATCTTGCACTTTTCTGTGTAATTACTGGTAGGCAGAATTTGCAAATGTACCAAGGATACTCTCCTTACAGATCCAAGGGAACGGATCCTTTTTATGGCTGAGATTGTCACTTGGCTATGAGTGTACCAGGAGGACCTGTAATTAAACTGGGCAATCTAAAAGCCTAAAAAGAAGGAACAAGTTTTGAAATTTACTGTAGATGGTAAGAGGATGAGGATTGTTGCAGGATCAGTGGCAACGTGTGACTCTTGCAGTATTTTTTGTGATTTTAGCTCCCTTCCATAGGACTGCATCCCAGATATTTTTAAAACGTGCTTTTCTCCCAGTCCCCACACCAAGATCTTCCCTACACAATCACATACACCAACACAAATTGTTCATCTATTGACATTTTCCAAGGTATCTCCTTAAAGAGTTCCAGCCTGCATGCTGGCCAGCCATTTGTCATCCAGGCTTGAGGTAAGTCGACGTGCTTTGTTATACTTGCCACATTAGACAGATTAAAAAAAAAAGAGAGAGATGATTGAATTATGAATGTATACGAAAGATGTACGAATGCACAGGTTTGAAGCCTTGACACTTGGCTTTATTGCTCACAAATTCCAAACTTGTGCTAATTCTCCCCTTTTTGTGTCCGTGCATGGGATACACTTTCCCTGGGGTGAGATAATGGATACCACCAGGCTGAGAGAAGAGCCTCTCTCCTCAAACTCCCTTGTGCTGGCAGAAGAGCACTGTGTTTTTATGTAAACCGATACGATGTTTCACAACAAATGTGGGTCTAGAAAAACCTTAAATAAATAAATAACCGACAAGGGGGTAGGTGCCAGGTATTTCCGTGTGCGAGTGGGACACAAAAGCTGTGCAGCTCTTCTGTGTATATGCAAGGTGCATGTGCACGATGTCAGCGATTTTTGGTCAAAAGGACATTGACTTCACCGCCACCCCTCCCCTTCTCTCTGGCCACCCCACCCCAGAAATGAATACTCACTCTTACCTATGGAATACAAATTAGTGGGAAAGAGTTATAGAAGGTAAAGTGAGAAACTTTGGGAACCTCTCTTATTTAAGTTAACTGCCTGGATCCACAACGAGAGCCACAGAAGGAAAGAGTTTTCCTGCACAGTGAGGCATCTTCCAAGGTCTCCATCAGCATCGGGGAAGACCAAGTTAAGGCCCGCACAGCCCATATGAGGAACTGTGCCCAAGAAGCAGCTGCGCGTGCGTAGAATGATGCTAAAACCAGGACTGGATCGGGTTAGCCTGGGTGAGACGGCGTCCCAAGGGCCGGAGAGAGAGAGAGAGAGAGAGAGCAAGGCAAGCCTCCCAAGTGGGAAGGGACGTCACATGGAGTGAAAGTTTCAGAAGCACTTCCAGAGGGGAAAAAGAGCCTTGGAGGAACAAGTACGGTGGAATGAGAGACTGCAGAGTAAGGGGAGAACTACCAGGGAGGCAGAGGGGGCAGCGAATATTCCCTCTGCTCTTAGGGTGTAACAAGCTGCTGTGGCTGCAAGGACTGGATGTTTGGTTTGAGACGAACAAAGTCTCACCACCATCTGACTTCTGCTAGGAACGTAAACCTGGGTGTGAGAGATTCGTAGGCTGGCAGGGCAAGGTGGGTCATCACATAGTTAGGCTCCCGTGAGGACCAGGCTTTCCTTTACATTTGTTTTCTAAACGCCTTGGCGTGTAAGGAAAGGTAATTTTCAGTAGCCCGTCTATGCCCCCGTACATGCATGTCCGTTTTGAACGTTCGCTGGTTGTCCGCAGCGCACATGCCAACATAGGCACATGAAGTTACACCTGTTCCCAAGCAGGTGCAACTTCGTGCATGTAGATTTACATGCATATTTATGTAAATCCTTTCCCTGCCCCAACTCCACCCCCAGGAACACCTTTTGCTAATCCGGGCGAAATTATGCACGAAATCGTATTCCGCACATGCTTTCCACCGGACTATCCCCCAATACCCTGGATAATTTTCAAAAGCCAATTTGTGCACGCAAATCCTTTTGAAAATTACCCAAAAGGGATTATCATGCTCTTTAAAGAACACACATAATGTAGCCCTTATTTATGGATTGTGGGTTTCCTTTCCCGATGTGACTATGTGGATGGGAACCCTTTGGATGAACCCATGATATGCAACCCAGCCACAAGCAGAACAGATATTTTAGATACTCTGCAGTTCTCCACCATTTACAAATTATCAAACTGTAATATCTAAGATTCCAAAAATGTTACTATAAAAATAGAATTTCATGGATGGGGAAAACAAAGGCCTTTGAGATTTGACAGATAGAGTGAAGAAAAGCATATCGTTCTGCTTGAATGAATGAAAAGTCTCAGGATCAGATTTTGGCAGGGAAGATGCATAAAACCCTCACTCCCTATGTTGTGTTTTTTTTTTGGCTGCATGTGGGATCTGAAAAACAATCTGCTTGGTCATCACTTTCCAAGACTTGCATGCTGATCATTAACCCTTCTGCCTCCAGCCACTTTCCTCCTGCTCGGACATCTGTGTATGCATTCAAGTCTTTGACAATTGGGAATCGATTCAGCATTTTTCTAAAGGCTAATCCTGTGTTTGCTGTAATGAGAGCCACCAGTTTCATCTGTTACACAGATCAGTTCACTTTCATGACTCTTGAACTTGGGCCATTTTAAGTGTATTGGTGATTAGGCATTAGGCTCCTCCGTGATGTGGCTTGAATGCCCCTCAACAACAGTTGATATGGACTTGCTGGAGCAAAGCCTATTTGGGTGCTTTCCTGAGTAATTGGTCAAATATTGAACTTCCAGCCTCCATAAATATTTTCAGGTTTCAGAGGTCTTTGAGTACATTGCAGGAATAAAAAGGCCAAATTTGACCCTTTTATTTAAAAAAAAAAAAATATATCATTGGGGATTTCACAAAAATCTTTGCCACCTTTTGTCCAAGTCAAGACTCCGTTGCCTTTATGGGGGGATGAGACCTTACCTCAGTGAATCCTGCTGAAAGCGAAACACATCTGGGATCTGGCATGTTAACTGCTTATTTTGCTGTTTCAGACTGCTGTGGACAGATGTTACGATGTATGGTGAGGTCCATATTTAAAGCAGTGTGTCTGGCTAAAATCAGACTGACAAGGCACAAGATATGCTGCTGTGGACCGTCATAGCACCCGTGCGTGCCAAGCTATCGTTCGCTTATGCACGTGCTTTAATCATGAGTCCTCAAGTCCCTGTTTCATCTTTTTCTATGCGTATAAAGTCAGTTACTTCCCCTGCATTATGGCACGGTCCTCCTGAATGACACGATGACATCGCTGAAGCCTCTACGCCTGACCCAGAGTTCCACTCGAAACACAGCGTTACGACAGGTGATCTTATGATTTAAACAGCTACCGCTGGATGGGCGATTTGCCGTTTGAAGACGAAAATTAAAAAAGGGAAGTAATTTATTTATATGCATAGAAAAAGATTTTTTAAAAAAAAAAGGGATTTTGAGGATCCATGATTAAATATGACCCGGTAACAACGTGCATAAGTGAACAATAGCTTGGCACACACGGGTGTTATGATGGTCCATGGTAGCATATCTTGTGCCTTGTCATCATTGTGGGAAAAATGAGTGAAATTCTGATGTGGTCATGAATGCTTGATTACTTAGTATTGTATACGGTGTGCATTCGGACTGACCCAGGCAAAATCATAGGATTTAAAAATCCTGCCAATTGACCGGCCTTCATTTAGCTGGATAAGTTATTAGCCAACTAAAATCTTATCCGGCTAGGTCTGGGCTGTCCGAGGGTGTTCTGTGGCTGAGCGGAATCATCCGGCTAAGTTAGTTGTTTAATGTTAGCCAGGTAACTTTAGGACTACATAAGAGCAGTCCTAGAGATAGCTGGATAAACATCTGTATAATTCTGATAGAGCCGGTTTTATCCAGCAGCGCATCTACACTGCCGAATATCCCGACCACGTTTGCTGGATAAGTTTCTCTGGCTATCTTTGCTGGCTGCTCAGCACCTGAATATTTACCCCTAAAGGTAACTTTTAAAATAGAAATGCTTAACTTTTTTTTTTCTGGGCTGGGCCAGTGGCTCAGAGGCCAAGTTCCGTGTCTTGCCGTGTGTAGGACCTGGCTTTCGTTCCCAGCCCAGCTGGAGCCGAGGATGCTGCAGAGACAGCATTCAGAGCCTCCTACGGGAAGTGAATATCCGCCATCACTCACCAGCGACACTTACGTGGCCAGACAGAGTGCACGTTAGTCAGGTTCCACAGGGAGCTGCGGTTTGTGGCTCCTGCCCAAGGACTATCTCTGCAATGGCTGAGCTGAGTTAGGAGGGGGACTATAAAACTAGGAAGAAAATTCTGGGTAGTTGTGAAGGAAAGATCATAGGGCTATTGTTTGAGTCATTTTTTGTTAGTTTTGCTGAGAATGTATATAGAGGGTAGGCTGTATAGATTCGGAGTTTTCACCCAGACACAGACTTGTCTTGCACTGTCTTTACTGTCTTGCACTGTCTTTACTGTCTTGCACTGTGAAATGTTTACGAATAGGCAAGAGTCTGTTTATTTAGTTATTCCACTAGGTCAATGATGAGAAATCAGTTGTTATTAACTTGTACTAAAGCCTGAGAGAGAAAGTGAAGGACACACAGCTGCGCCTGACATTTGATAAGAAATCAGAGGGAGGGAACATCACTGCTTTCACAAGCATTTTTAGTGTATAAGAAGAAACGGTGAGAGAGAGAGAGTGGCTTGGGGGCATGATAGCACAGGCTGATCCTTTGGAAACATGTAAGTGTATATATATATATATATATCAGTTATTATTTATTTTATTTGTTCTATCTTCCTATTACTCAAATAAACTTACTTTCCTAAGTACTTGGAACTGTGATGTACTGAATCAAAGCTCCCGGTATAATCCCAGTAATTGTGTGTTTATATTGGGTAAACCCCCAAGGTATTCCTGTTGTGCATCCAGGTGATAAGCCCCTCAGGTAGCACCCTGTGTACACCTCAGTGAGATGAGCCCCCCAGGTTAGAGCCCCTGGGCAGAATGCCAGTGTGCACCGTCTGAACCCAGAACAGCTATATAGCACAACAGAGACCTGTTCTGATTGAGGTGTAAGCCCAAAGAAACAGGAGGAAACTGCCGGATCAAAAAATAAAACCCAAGAAAAATAAAATCTGTTTGTAGTGCTTCTGGTCCTCAAACCAGTTGTGTTTACTTTTGGCAGGTTGTACCATTCCTGCACCAGTGACCTGGCTTTGATTACCCTTTCTGTTTAAATCACCAACCCATGCCAGAGAGCCTCTCTTTCAGTCTTAAACATTCATGTGCCTTGGTGTCGTGTTCCAACAGAATTTCTATTCTTGGGGGTGATGCTTTGCTAAGCATAATGCGATATTCCCCAAAGAGAGCAAACTGGACACAGTGAATAAACCCTGAAAGCCAAATATATATTTTTTGGCAATCAGAACTGCTTGCACAAGTAGAAAACAATAGAAAACTGTTGAAGAGTCCTGGATTAATAGAACTCAGCTGGAATGCTGTTCACACACATGAAGTCGGCACAGTGGCCCCACTGAGGCGTGATGCAGTACATCCCAGGTATTTTGGGCCTCTCTGCTAGTGACGGACTGAGAAAACTAGGAAAGGATCTGTGCTTCACCAAACATGATTTCTGCATTTCACTGATGCCCACAGCTGAGATATACCAGGTACCACCTTGATAAAAAAAAAAAACACCTCTGATTCCTCATGCAAATCTCATGCAAATGCAATATTGAATGAGCTACATGGGAGCTCTGCACTGCTCTTAGAGCCCAGGAAAGTGATGTAGCCTGGGTCCTTCCCAGTGTTTTTATTTTGGAATCCACTATTGAGTTTAAAAAAAAAAAAAAAAGAATCATAGGGCTTGCCACAAAAAATTGGGAGGTCAATATTCAAAACCCATTTAGACGGAAAACTGGCAAGTTATTGTAATATTCAGCCCTTATCTGACTAAAATCTAGCTGGATAAAAAAAGAAGCATTCTGGGGGCATAACTGGGAGGAGCTACTTATCCAGCTAACTTAGGGCAGGATTCATCAATCCTCGCAGAATGATGAATCTCGTGAAAAAGGGGGCGGGCCTACGAAAGGCCGCAGCCGTTTGCACTGTGGTGGTGCGGCCAGCTGCAGTCTTTTGCAGCAAATAGCAACACCGTAAAAGATGCAGCTATTCGCCGTGCTACTTTTCCTCGAGCTTCTGATGCCATTCTTTCTCCCACCTTAACCTTTGAGGTATAATTTGCGTGAATTTCAGCCACTGTTCTTGCTCTGTTTCTCCTACTGTTTCTGTTTTTAATCACCAGAGCCACTGCTGCCACTGTCACTTCAAGCCAGGTTTGGTACCCTAAGGCAGAGTTTCCCAACCCTGTCCTGGGGGCCCACCAGCCAGTCGGTTTTTCAGGAAATCCACAATGAATATGCATGAGAGAAAATTTGCATGTTATGGAGGCAGTGCATGCAAATTTTCTCTCGTGCATATTCATTATGGATATCCTGAAAACCCGACTGGTTGGTGGGCCCCCAGGACAGGGTTGGAGACCACTGCCCTAAGGTACTTCCTCCTCTGCTCTGGCTGTCTTCAAGCTTCTTTCCAAATCCCCTTTTCCTTCGATACTTGCTACTCTTGGTCTTGCCTTGGCCATTCAGTGATTTACACAGGCCTTCCCTACCTGGTTATCTTTGGCTGCGCACCCTCTTAGACTTTGTCTTCAAACTATGTTGCCTTATGGTTTTTACAACTATTGGTGGTCTTCCAGAATTTATCCTTCAAAAGGCAGAGGCAGTAGAACTGCAACTCATAAAACCAGGACCTCACTCTTTCATTATTACTGCTTCCCAGGTGGTGGACACAGTATTTAGAAAAACTGAATCAGAAGAAGAGTTATGTCCTAGATTCCCCGAATCACAGGATATTAAATAACTAATGCTAAAGAGCATTTGGTGCCTTTAGTCAGTAGCATCTTAACCTCCAGTGAAGACCAACTCCAAGCCTGAACAGCTAGCGTCTTCACCTAATGATACATATGAAAATGACATCAAGCGTCTTCACCTAATGATACCATATGGAAATGACATCAAGCGTCTTCACCTAATGATACCATATGGAAATGACATCAAGCGTCTTCATCTAATGATACCATATGGAAATGACATCAAGCCTCCTCCAGGATTTCCTTTGGCTTCTCCGTGCTTAGGGCTTGATACTATAGGTATCCTTTGCCCCCTCATTTGGAGCTCTGGGATGTTCTTGCTACTCTGGGTGGCTGCTTTGTGCCTCTCATGTTTTATTTTATTTATTTATTTATTTATTTGCTTTTGTATACCGACATTCGTTGGGGTACATCACTGTTATTGTTTGTAAGGTTCTGGGTGGAGCGAGTACCTGGTTCCAGACGCCGCGGCAGCCAGATGTCCATCAACCGTGGGAGGAGTCGCAAAAAAGGTAAGGTGGGCGGAGTGGAGATGTCGGGCAGCGACAGTCGTAACAGTAGCCCCCTTCAAAGGGCGGTCTCCTCTACGGGTAACAGGTTTTGGCTTCAAAGAATGCGCAAAATGAAATTGATGGATCATCTCTTTATCAAGGATATTAGCCTGAGGCTCCCAAGAATTTTTTTCGGGGCCGAAACCTTCCCAAGAAAGAAGGTATTCTAATGTTTTGCCTAGTCTTCGGACATCAAGAATGGCTTCAACCTTATATTCTAGAAGGCATTGATGGCAGGTGGTTCCTGAGTCTTGGAAGAGAATTCACTGAGTATGAGAAGTTTCAAGAGTGAAACATGAAAAGTATTGTGGATGTTTAGTCCGGGTGATAGCTTCAGACTGTAAGTGATGTTGCCAAGACGTCGGAGACTGGAAATGGTCCAACGTAGCAAGGAGCAAATCGAGTAGAGGGTAACTTCAGTCTGAGATGTTTGGTGGATAACCAGACTTTGTCACCAGGTTTGAAGACAGGCGCTTGAGAATGGTGAGCGTCATTAAACTTCTTAGCACGGTCACTCGCTTTAATTAGCATGTCTTTCGTCTGAGTCCAAAGATTATGGATTTCATCAGCAGTAGATTGAGCTACTGGGGACGTCACTGAGAGCTTCAGTGGAAGTGGCGGTGTTTGTGAACGTCCATATACCACTTCAAAAGGTGTTGATCCAGTTGATGTTGCTGGATGGGAATTGATGGCCCAAGGTAACAGTTCAGCCCAGTTATTCTGATGGCAACTCACGTAGGCTCAAATGAACTGTTTTAAGGTTTGTTTTGTTTTGTTTTGTTTTTAAAAGATTTATTGATCGCTTAACACAATTGGCCTAAGCGATGTACATAATTACACACACAAAATTAAATTAAAAGATTCTATTCATCCGTTCTGTTTGGCCATTTGATTGCAGATGATAGGCTGAAGTGTAGTCTAGAGAGATGTCTAATAGCTTGCACAAGGCCCTCCAGAATCTTGCCATGAATTGGGATCCTCAGTCTGAGACTGTGTTTTGGTAGGCCATGAAGGTGAAAAATGTGCGATATGAAGAGCTTCGCAAGCTCCAAGGGTGAAGGTAAGCCAGGTCAGCGCCACGAAATGGGCCATCTTGCTGAAGCGATGGACTGTTACCCAGATGGTATTCATTCCTCCAGAAAGGGGTAAATCGACCGCAAAGTCAGTAGCGATGTGTGACCAGGGCTGGTCCGGAACTGGCAGCGGTTGCAGCAATCCCCATGGTTGGCCAGAAGCAGGTTTGTGTTTGGCACAGTTTGTACAAGATGCCATGTAGGATAGTGAATCTTTTTTGATAGTAGGCCACCAATAGAACTTCTGGATCTTGAGCAGGGTGCGGCATTGACCAGGATGGCCAGCCAGCTTGGAATTGTGCACCCAAAAGAGCACTTTCTTCCTGAGGTGTTTAGGCACGATGATTTTACCAGCAGGTACAGAATGTGTAGTCGCCAAGATGACTTTCTTCGGGTCAATTATGTGTTGAGGTTGTTCAGGCACGTCCTCCGAGAGAAAGGAGCGTGACAAAGCATCGGCTCTGGTATTCCTGTCTCCGGGGCAATATTTAAGCACAAAGCCAAAGCGATTGAAGAATAAGGACCATCTAGCTTTTCTGTGGTTAAGACATTGCGCATGGCGGAGACACTCTAGATTTTTATGGTCCGTGAATACGGTTATTTGATGTTGAGCGCCTTCGAGCCAAGGCCGCCATTCCTAGAATCCTAGCATAATAGCCAAGAGCTCTTTATCTCCGATCCCATAGTTCTTCTCTGCCGGGGAGAAATGTTGTGAGAAGAAAGAACAGGGACGTAAGGATTTGGAGTCTCCAGTTTGGCTCAATACAGCCCCCACACCGACATCTGAAGCGTCAACTTCTAAGATGAATGGCTTGTTGGGGTCAGGATGACGCAAGCATGGTTCCATGGAAAAGGCAGTCTTTAATTTCTCAAAAGCGGAAATGGCCTCCGCAGACCATTTTGAAGCGTTGGCACCCTTGCGAGTCATTGCGGTCAAGGGCACTGTTAAGGAAGAGTAGTTCTTTATAAAGCTTCTATAATAGTTGGTAAACCCCAAAAATCATCTCAGGGCCTTCAGGCTGGTAGGTTGGGACCAAATTTTAATACTCTCTAGTTTTTGAGGGTCCATCTGGAAGCCATCTTTAGACACAATATAGCCAAGAAAAGGCACAGAGTCTTTATGAAATTCGCAGTTGGATAGTTTGGCGTAGAGCCGGTGTTTACGGAGTCGGCGTAATACTTGCTTGACATCCTCTAGATGAGTGGGCAAATCCTGAGAAAATATCAGGATATCATCCAGGTATACCATACACTCTTGTACAACAGGTCCCGCAGGACGTCGTTCATCATGTTATGAAATACAGCGGGTGCGTTGCACAGGCCGAAGGGCATTACTAAGTACTTAAAATGGCCGTCTCGAGTGTTGAAGGCAGTTTTCCATTCGTCGCCACTGCGAATGTGAACTAAGTTGTAGGCCCCCTTCAGGTCAAGTTTTGAGAATATTTTGGCCCCCTGAAGCCAGTCAAACAGCTCAGAGATTAAAGGCAGGGGGTAGCAGTCTTTAATCGTGATCTCGTTCAGACCTCGGTAATCGATACAAGGACGTAAGGTACCATCCTTCTTCCCCACAAAGAAGAAGCCTGCGCTGGCTGGAGACTTCGATGGTCTAATAAACCCATTCTGTAAATTCTCCTCGATGTATTCAGACATAGCCTTATTCTCAATCACTGAGAGTGGATAGACACGTCCTTTAGGATGTTCAGTATTGGGTTTCAGTCTTATGGCACAGTCATAGGACCTATGCGGAGGAAGAATGTCAGCAGCTTCTTTGGAAATCACATCACTAAAAGATGCATATTGAAGCGGCAGTCCCGGCATCGCTGGAGTTGTAGGCATGCAGATGACAGAAGCAATCTCCTTAAGGCACTTTCCATGACAACGTGGGTCCCGGCGGGAAAGTTCCAAGGAAGCCCAGTCGAATTGGGGTTGGTGCAACTGCAACCAGGGTAACCCCAGGATGATAGGGTGCATTGCCTTCTCTAACACGAAGAAGGGAATTGACTCTTTATGGAGAGCTCCGGTGCGAAGGGTTACCGGTTCATTTTTTACAAGTCACGTCACCCGGTAAGGGCTCCCCATGGATGGAAGATAGGAGTAGTGGAACCTTCAAAGTGACAAGGGGAATCCTCAAATTTTCCAACAGGCGTCAAAGAATAAATTTGCCTCCTGCCCCTGAATCCACCAGGGCAAGAGTTTGAAACTCAGACGGTCCGCAGATCAAGGAGACTGGAAGAGAGAGCAGAGGAGAGGGCGTAGTAAGGCCTAAGAACAGTCCTCCTGCAAGACTTAGGCCCATCCGTTTCCCAGACAAATTGGGCATGTTGGGACATCGTGATCAGCCTGTCCACAATACATACACAGACCATGCCTCTTCCGAAGTCTTCTCTCTTTAGAAGTCAAATGACTACGACCAAGTTGCATCGGTTCATCTCCACTGGCAACAGGAATTACTGGAACCATCCGAGGTGCAGTTTTAGCACTAGCCTCCTTCTGACCTGATATAATTGCGATGGAGAAGGTACAGAGAAGGGCTACCAAAATGATAAAGGGAATGGAACAACTCCCCTATGAGGAAAGACTAAAGAGGTTAGGACTTTTCAGCTTGGAGAAGAGACGACTGAGGGGGGATATGATAGAGGTGTTTAAAACCATGAGAGGTCTAGAACGGGTAGATGTGAATCGGTTATTTACTCTTTCGGATAGTAGAAAGACTAGGGGGCACTCCATGAAGTTAGCATGGGGCACATTTAAAACTAATCGGAGAAAGTTCTTTTTTACTCAACGCACAATTAAACTCTGGAATTTGTTGCCAGAGAATGTGGTTAGTGCAGTTAGTATAGATGTGTTTAAAAAAGGATTGGATAAGTTCTTGGAGGAGAAGTCCATTACCTGCTATTAAGTTCACTTAGAGAATAGCCACTGCCATTAGCAATGGTTACATGGAATAGACTTAGTTTTTGGGTACTTGCCAGGTTCTTGTGGCCTGGATTGGCCACTGTTGGAAACAGGATGCTGGGCTTGATGGACCCTTGGTCTGACCCAGTATGGCATTTTCTTATGTTCTTATGTTCTCTATTAGGCCAGAGTTCTGAAGCCGGTGGTCGATTCTAGTAGCCAAAGCCACTAGTTCATCCAGCGAGTCAGGTGTTTCACGAGTGGCCAGCTCGTCTTTCAAGCGAGTATCCAGACCTCTGAAGAAGAGAGTTTTCAGGCATTTGGGGTCCCAGCAGAGTTCTTTAGCAAGAGTCTTGAACTCTATCGCAAAATCAGCCAGTGGTCGATTGCCTTGCTTCAGGTTCACCAGAGCAGAACCGGCAATGGTCACTCGGGCAGGATCGCCACAAACGGATTTAAATAAGTCCAAAAATCCATCAATATCCTGCACAATAGGATTCCTGCATTCCCACAGTGTTGAGGCCCAAGACAAGGCCCTTCCATCCAGATAAGATAGAATGTAAGTAGTCTTGGAAAAAGCTGTGGGGAAGTGAGAAGGCTGTAATGCAAAATGCATGCAGCACTGGTATAGAAAGCCCCTGGTTCTCTGAATCTCTCCGGAGAAACGAATTGGAGCAGCCAGCGGTACAGTAGTCTTTAAAGTTAATTCAGATAACTGACCTTCATTACTGGAAGTAGTGCCTTGAGTCTTCTGTGCGTGCAGCTGATGGAACGCTGAAGTGAGTTTCTCCAAAGCGTCTTGCTGTTCAGCAATGCGCAGGGCCAGGCCCGGAATGGCCTGCAGGGCATTGAGCTGTGCCGGATCCATGGAGTTAGCAATCTGTTATTGTTTGTAAGGTTTTGGGTGGATCCTTGAACACTGTGGCAGCAGACCACGCCCACGGGGGAAGTCCCATGAGGGGCCACAGGTCAGGCTCAGCTTTGGGACACACAACACAGAGTTATATCTTTTATTAGACAGATTTGAGAAGCCACCAGAGTTGGCAGTAAAGAGTAGAGAGATGAAGCCCGGCTGGGCTAGGGTTCCTCAGGATACTGGAACAGCGATTCCCTCTATGGCTGTGCTGTAGTGGAGAAAACTGAGATAGTAATTACAGTGGAGCATACACAGAGTTCTGGTACGGAGCCTCGTTGGTAAAGTTACTCACACAGTGGTTTCTCCCGGAAGGTGACACAGAAGCTGGAATAGAGGTAGGTCCTCGAGGAGCGAGTACCTGGTTCCAGGGAACAGCTCTGAGGAAATAAAGTTGGTAACTCACTGTGATGTAGGCAGCGGTTTCTTCCAAACAGTAGAGAGAAGTTCAGGCAGCGAGTCAGGGAACATGGGCCCTCGAGGAGCGAGTACCGGTTCCTGATAGTCATCTGAAAGAAATGAGAGAGGCCCCCGAGGAGCGGGTACCCCATTAGGATAAAGTCCAAAAGTTGGAGAGGCAGAGTAGCTCGGTACGGAGAGCGAATCCCATCCGTAAGGAGATCCCGTTGCTAACTCGATTAGCTAGCAAAAAGTATAGGCTTTTTTATCTGGGATGCGTGACATCATCACAGGGGGACGCTCCTGAGGTTTGCGCCAAAAAGAGAATAAGAAGCAGGGCCGCGTGGCATGCGCGCCCTATGGTACCTGGGCGACATGGCGGGATGCAGCGCCCAAGCCGGACCGGGGACGCTGGAGAGGACGGCAGGTAGACGCCGCGGCAGCCAGATGTCCATCAACAGCGGGAGGAGTCACAAAAAAGGTAAGGTGGGCAGAGTGGAGACATCGGGCAGCGACAGTTGTAAGAATCACATCGGTTTACATGTTGGCGTGGAGAGATAGTAGGATGAGCGTGTCTTACTATTTTACATGGAGGAGGCAAATCAATAGTTAGTACAATTACGTTATGCGAATCGACACTATAATTACCTTTCAGCAGATCAGCAGTTAGTACAATTACATTTTAGCAGTGGTGAACATTGAGACGGAATTGATTTAAACAGCTCAACAGTTAGTACAATTATATTTTGGCAGTGGTGAGTATTGACATGGAGTTGATTCAAATGGCTTAATGGGGCGATTTGATTCAACATCTCAGTAGGTCGATAACTATGGTTACATAGGGAGGTAGGCATCTCTAGTTATTTACAGAGGGGGGAGTCTGTAAATGGGGGTCAGGGTGGGGCTTATTGAGGTACGCAGGCATGTCTAGAGGTTAATAGGGATTGTGACGTTTCTCTTTTGTTGTGAGGTTGGGGTGGGTAAGAGGAGGGGGGATGGGGAGTTAGGTTTGAGGGCTGGAAGGCTTTTTGGAATAGCCAGGTTTTTAGATTTTTTTTGAAGGACTGGGTGGACGTCTCCAGTCTGAGTTGTTCACGGAGTGTGTTCCACAGAGATGGGCCGGCTATTGATATGGCGTGTTCTCTGGTTGCAGTTAGGTGTGCTTGCTTTGTGGAGGGTATGCTTAGCAGGCCGGTGTTTTTAGATCTGAGGTTTCTTTGGGTGTGGTGGTGGTGGAGGGCGTCTTTAAGCCATTCGGTGTTTTTGTTGTGTATTACTTTGTGTAGTAAGGTAAGGGTTTTGCATTGAATTCTGTGGGATATTGGGAGCCAGTGAAGGTCTTTGAGGATGGATGTGATGTGAGTGGAGCGACTGCTGTTTGTTAGGGATCTGGCTGCTGCATTTTGGAGTAGTTGCAGGGGTTTGAGGGTGGATGAGGGGAGTCCAAGCAGTAGTGAATTGCAGTAATCCAGTTTGGAGAAAATGAGGGATTGAAATACTGTCCTGTAATCTTGGTTGAAGAGGAGGGGTTTTATTTTCTTGAGGACTTGTAGTTTGAAGTAGCCGTCTTTTATTCTGGCAATGATGTGTTTTTTTTAGGTTGAGCTCGGAGTCCAATGTGATGCCTTTGGGTCTTCATATCACTCTGCCTTAGGGGAGGGGTCTTCCTGTCTCTTTGGATGCTTTGTTCTCCCTTCATGATGCCTTGAGCTGTTCATGCTACACTTGGCGCCACTTTTCCCCTCTCATACAGTCTTAAAGGGTTCATGCCACTGTTGTTGGTGCCTTTTTGTCCCACTTTTAGAACCTTGGGGTATTCTGACTCCTGTGACAGTGCTTTGGAGAATTCTGGTCTCTGCTGGTAATGTTTGATCCATTGTGGATACTTGGGTTCTTCATGCCACTGTTGGTGCCATCTTGACAGTTTTGGTATGTTGGTCTTCTGATGATGTCTACCAACCAGTTTCATTAGAAATGATTAGAAAAGCCCAATTTGGGAGTCTAAAATAGGCTGCATTGATTCACCCATTGATTATAATAATAAGCAAATGATCAAATAAAA
Organism: Rhinatrema bivittatum; assembly: GCF_901001135.1. Taxonomy (NCBI): domain Eukaryota; kingdom Metazoa; phylum Chordata; class Amphibia; order Gymnophiona; family Rhinatrematidae; genus Rhinatrema; species Rhinatrema bivittatum. The sequence goes on from NC_042621.1 coordinate 291,929,290, forward strand.
AGTTTGAAACAAACTGAACAAATGACTAAAACCAATATATGAACAAAGTAAAATTATTTTTTTCATTCTGCATATTCCTAGCAGATTTAAAACAAATTTCAGAAAATATTTTTTTCAGTTAATGTGTTTTTGGCATTGTGTGGACCCTTGGTCACAGTGGAGATGACTCCTCCCATGGGGAGGGGCTCCGTGGGGAACCACAGCGATAGGATAAACGCAGCGAGTGGACACTTGCAGGTGGAAAGATTTATTGTACTGCTGTAGATAGATGGTATGAGGCAGAAAGGAAAGGCACTGAAGTCCTGTAAGGTGCCAATGTGTTCTGACAGTTTCAGATGTTCAAGGTAGGTAGGAACCCGCGGTGCGGGATACGCCGAGCCTGATGGGTGGAGTTGGAGAACCAGATCATAAAGGTACTCACTGGAATGTAGTGCAAGTGTCTTCCTGGTAGTGAAGATGGTGGGACTGGAGGTCCGTGGTGCAGGATACTTAGACTGGTAGGCCCTCGAGGAGCGAGTACCTGATAGTCCGGAGATCCTGAAATGAAATAAGAGAGAGAGAGACCCTCGAGGAGCGGTTGTCTAATTAGTAGAGGCCCCGAAAGGTGGATGGAAGCGAGAGACCCCCGAGGAGCGGGTGCCTAGAGCTTCTAAACAGAGCGAGACCCTGGAGTATAGAGCAGCGTCTAAGCGTGCAGCTTAGAGTGGTCAGAGTAGTTAAACTGGAGTCTTTACTAACTCAAAGGTGGAAGCATAGCGGAGGCTTTAAATACCCGGAGGTATTAATGTCATGCGGTGGGGATGCCCCCGAGGTTCCCGCCATGACGTCGATGTGCGCATGTGTAGGAGATGTGCGCATGCCCGCCCTAGGAGGCCACAGGAATGAGCATGGTAGACTGGGATGCCCATGCTGAGCTGGAGGTGCCAAGGCCCTCTGCACCGGAAGCAGCCATCTTGCCCAAGGAGAAGGAAAAGGGAAGAAAAGAGGTAAGGCAGAGCGGTCGCAGCCGTCTACGACCAACGGATGCAACAGTCAACACACAATCAAGCAATGAAATTGGTTGTGGGGGATGTGATCAAGGCTAGTAGTAAACCTGGGTTTTAAAAAAGGTTTAGACAAGTTTTTAGATGACATGTCCATTAGCAGTTATTAACCAGGTACACTTTGAGGCACCTCTTATTTCTGGGAATGAGCAATAGGGAAGGAATCTTCCCAATGGGGTAGATTTTCAGACAAGCGCGAACAGCCTACTTTTGTTTGCGCTCCAGGCGCAAACAAAAGTACGCTGGATTTTAGTAGATACGCGCGTAGTCGCGCGTATCGGCTAAAATCCTGGATCGGCGCGCGCAAGGCTATCGATTTTGTATAGCCTGCGCGCGCCGAGCCGCGCTGCCTCCCCCCGTTCCCTCCAAGGCCGCTCCGAAATCGGAGCGGCCTTAGAGGGAACTTTCCTTTGCCCTCCCCTCACCTTCCCCTCCCTTCCCCTACCTAACCCACCCGCCCGGCCCTGTCTACACCCCCCCCTTACCTTTGTCGGGGGATTTACGCCTCCCGGAGGGAGACGTAAATCCCCGCGCGCCAGCGGGCCTGCTGCGCGCCGGGCCGCGACCTGGGGGCGGGTACGGAGGGCGCGGCCACGCCCCCGGGCCGTAGCCACGCCCCGTACCCGCCCCCAAAACGCTGCCGACACGCCCCCGGAACGCCGCGACGACCGGGCCCGCCCCCCGACACGCCCCCGACACGCCCCCCTCCGAGAACCCCGGGACTTACGCGAGTCCCGGGGCTCTGCGCGCGCCGGGAGGCCTATGTAAAATAGGCTTCCCGGCGCGCAGGGCCCTGCTCGCCTAAATCCGCCCGGTTTTGGGCGGATTTAGGCGAGCAGGGCTCTGAAAATCTACCCCAATATGATCTTCTGGGTTCTTCCAAGTGACCCACATTGGCCATGTCTGATGCTGTAACTATTTCATCTTATAACTTTGCCTCATGAGTCCACCTGTTAGATATATATTATGCTACACTCATGCTTATTAAGTCTGATGTAAACCTAACTTTTTGTTGACTGTTTTATTTGTAATTATTTGCAATTATGGGTATTTATAATTTAATTCTTGTTCTCTGCTTTATCTATAAGTTCTAAGTTCTTACGAAGTTAGCCCTGTTATTTGTACCCACTTGTTTGATGCAATTTCCAACTTTGGTTCTATGTAAACCGACGCGGTATGTACTAGTACATGAACATCGGTATATAAAAGCCTTTAAATAAATAAATAAATGGTTGGAGACAGGATGCTGGGCTCAATAGACCATTAACCTGACCCAGCACGGCACATCTTATGTTACTATGTTCTTCTGTTATATTCATTAGTTTTTCTGGACGCACTACTGGGTCAGATCCTTAGTTTCAGAACCACTGAATTAGTGGAAGGAGATTCATTTGCAATAACAGAGTGATTGAAGTTAATGGCATCAAACTTCCTCTTCATCCATGTGTGACCCTGTCTGGGTTCACTAGAAAGGTTCCATTCAGCAAAATGTAGAACCTTCCAGTGTTGTGAGGTTCATGGAGGTGTGCAGCTAATGTTGAGTGATGGTGGATACCTTGCCCCAAAGGGGATGGGTTGAAGTGAGAACATACAGGTGCTTCCACGAGCACTGGGAGGAGTTGTAAGATGATTTTTTTTTAGGTGGTGGAGCATACAGTCTGAGAAGCTAGCCTTTGAGGCCTTCAGAGCTAGACAGTGGCTGAGGAAGTTTGCTGGAGGAACAATAAAGAGCTCCATCCAGCACGGCTGGTGGTCACCAAGATGAATAAGGACCCCATGTCCACAAGGACACCAGTTCTGTCTGGTGAAACCCACCATTGCAGAAGTGTTGTAAGAAGTGAAGGTTCCCTGACTGTGCTCTTCAGCGGATCTCAAGGAAAAGAGAGACCTTGATGGAGAGCCACCTGCAGATTTTGTCAGCTACAGGGGTGTGTGAGGTGCTGGAAAGCCAGTGAGGAGAGGGCCCAGTGCCAGAACTGCCTGCTACCACTGCCACAGGCCAACCGGGGTTCAAACTGCTGTTTCCTAAAAAAAAGTGGACCACAGCAGAAGATGAAGAGCAGGACCTAGATTGTGAGCATGGATTTTATTGGGCCAACCTTGAAGAGAAGTCGCTGCTGCTGGAGGCCTCAATGGGAAGGATACCAGCATGCTAGCAGAACTGACAGAAGCCTTGGAGTCCCGCAGAGAGGAGAGGCTTGGTGTGGATGCATTCACAGAGAGAAGAGAGCCAGAAGCTATGCTGATGTCTGTCAGGAACCGCTGAGTCTTAGAGTCTGGAGTATGTGACCTGGATCTTAAAGGGGCAGTACTTCATCTGCATGGCAGACCACTGAGAAGCCTTTCTATCCTGGATCCCTCACTCTAGCTGGAGTGGGGTGCTGGAATGTTTCGCCACAGGTAGGGCATGGCCCTTGTGAATCCCAAAGAGGCCCCCAACCTACCACAAGAAGCATTGGAGATAGACGTTGGAGAGCTGCAAGCCCTGGACTGGAGTTGCAGTCCATGGTGGGAACACTGCCATCTGTATTCATCTTCATCTGACCATCAGATAGATGTATCCAGAGGAATGAAGTCTTCAGTGCTGGAACTGTTCCAGAAATTTCCATTGGATCATTTGCTTCTGGGACACTGGCCAATCTGAGTTCACAGAGGTATTGCCACGGAAGTAAGGTACCACTACTATGATCCTCAGTCTTATTCCAGTAGTTTCTAGCTGAATCCAGTTCTTTTGAAAAGGACTTCAGGACAAAGAGCTCTTTCCTATGTTGTCCTATGTTTGTCTGTTTGTCCTAGTTTTCTTGCAGGTGCTGTTGGTTCACACCTATACTTTTGTTTCCTGTGAAGAGTGGCTATGAAGCAAGCTGCAACCTGAGAACTAAAAATTCAGCTTTTGTTGAAGATTAAGGGGACTTCTGATTGGAATTGAAGGGAAAGAACTCCATGAAGCTATTCCGCTAAGAAAGCGCAAAAACCTGAAGATTCTTCAGAGATTTCAAGGACTTTAAAATGTGTTGAGCTTGACAAAAAAAAAAAAGAAAAAAATCCCCAAATACCAAAAATAGTTCCAAACATTCTTCTTCCTTCTCCTCCTCTCTTTAATGCTACCTCCTGATATTCTTTTGAAATGTTCTAAGACTTCAGTTTAGTTTTCAGGAGGTGTCTAGGAGATGATGACACCCTTTTCTACTAACGTTACTTTTTTTCTTTGCAGCATCTGGCTAGGATCTGGAGGATGGAGTGTGGAGGAGTGATAATTTATCCCACCCACCCAGAGATCTGAAGGTGCTTCTTTGCCGAGCATCTAAACCCAGAGACCCGTGATAATAAATTGGAGTGGAATTTTCTCCCACACGGATTACGTGGAAATGTAACCCAGAGTTTTCACAGGAGCTGAAGAAAAGCATTTTCTGCGGGAGATAAATGCAGAAGACAAGGGATGAAGAGTTCTCTACTCATCTCCTGCAGAGACTGGTGAGGGATTGGGGATGAATTTAACAGGATCATCCACTAAGCTACAGTATTTCCCCTCCCCCCCCCCCCCCCCGGAGGGAAAAATACCACAGGATTCACCAAGCCGAGGCAAATGACCTTTCAGCTTGGTGAATTCTGCAGTACATTTCCCTATGTCTGCGGTATTTTCTCATAGGGAAAAATAACGCAGCAACAATGCCCCCCCCCCCCCCCTAATCACAAGCGATGGCAACTTCACAACTGTGGGGCCACAAATGCTTGAAGAAATTCCCACCTCCAAGGGTCTGCTTAAACCCCCCCTCCCTCTTTTCCACGACCTTACCACCTTTGTCAAAGTTAAAAAAAAAAAAAGTGTTTGTTTATGTTCGATGCAAACCCCGCCCCCTTCACTCAGAAACCCCAGCCGCAGGAAGCTGGGACCCACACTCCCTCCTTCTTAAAAAGAATGGTCTTGGGGTCCAATGTCCCACCCCATTCCCCCCACCGGACCCCTTCTTAAACAAAAAAAAAAGATCCCTGGTGGTCTGGTGGACCCATGATCCCCCACCCTTATTTTTAAAAGATGTAACGGGGGCCCCGAGCACCCTCTAGGATCTGGACCTAGATGGTGGCCATTTTCCAAAATGGCAGCGCCCGGCCTTTGCCCCATCATATGCTTTTGGTCTGATTGAGGCAGGGCGGCTTTCATGTCAGTTTACCTAGGTAAATTATTATTTTCCCAGATAAAAAGCTTTGACCACTGTCCTCATGTGTCAGTGATCAAGTAGTACCCATTTCTGCTTGGCTAGTAAATGAGATTCCCCCTGGAACTTCCTCTATGACCATATATATATATATATATATATTTTTTTTTTAATTAACTGTGTTTCCCATCCCATTTTTCTTGGATTCATCTGTGACTCCGCACCCCAGCCTTGTGGGCATCACTGCCCGACTGCACTCATCACGTCTCTGAATGTGGTGGGGGTCGTTGTTACTCTTCTAAGAACTGAGTTTCTGCCCAGGTCAAAGGCTTGAGCAGGTTCAAACACAGGATGTACTTTGTCATTTATTCTTAATTATTTCACTTGGTCTGCCGTATTTTTTTTTTTTTAGGCACAAGTTCAGACATTCTTTTCAATTCCAGAATGCTGAAGGACAAATCCAAAATAAAGGTCTTTATTATCATTGTAAATCAGCTTTTGTGACTTTTGTCTACTATGACAATGGAAAAGACTCGGAAAAGAATTCAGTCTAGCTGTGTGTATGGCTGTCAGATGCTCAGCATGCAGTTCTGGTGATGAATTCAAATACAAGCTTTCAGGAATACATTTCTGAACTTTTGCATTCCCAGCAGGGACAAAAAGAAAAAGAGAATTTTGTTCTCATTTGCAAGTTAATATGTTTCCTCAGAGAATGAATTAACCTGGCATAAACTAGGCCATAGTTCCCAAAAGAGTCAAGGTGCGTAGTGCTAATACACATTGGATTTCATGCAGAGCTTGAAGCTTTCTGGGTTCAGTCTTTAACAGAGGAGTGAGAAATGCTATAAAATTGTCATGAAATACCTACTATGATTAGATTTCTCTCCAGAAACACAGATTATGGCATCAGAAAAGAACTATGAAGCCCCATCGAGTCTGTCCAATTTACCTCTTTTTGCATGCCATGGACCACAGTTGATCTCTGGCTTTCTCTTAACTTACATAAGAACATGCCATACTGGGTCAGACCAAGGGTCCATCAAGCCCAGCATCCTGTTTCCAACAGAGGCCAAACCAGGCCACAAGAACCTGGCAAGTACCCAAACACTAAGTCTATTCCATGTTACCGTTGCTAGTAATAGCAGTGGCTATTTTCTAAGTCAACTCAATTAATAGCAGGTAATGGACTTCTCCTCCAAGAACTTATCCAATCCTTTTTTAAACACAGCTATACTAACTGCAGTAACCACATCCTCTGGCAACAAATTCCAGAGTTTAATTGTGCGTTGAGTGAAAAAGAACTTTCTCCGATTAGTTTTAAATGTGCTACTTGCTAACTTCATGGAGTGCCCCCTAGTCTTTCTACTATCCGAAAGAGTAAATAACCGATTCAAATCTACCCATTCTAGACCTCTCATGATTTTAAACACCTCTATCATATCCCCCCTCAGCCGTCTCTTCTCCAAACTGAAAAGCCCTAACCTCTTTAGTCTTTCCTCATAGGGGAGCTGTTCCATTCCCCTTTATGATTTTGGTCATCAAGGATCCTCTGGGTATATCCCAGGTATTCTTCCACTCAGTTACTGTTTTTGACTCTATCATATCCTTTAGAAGACCATTCCATTCATCCACCATCCATTTTTGTGACGAACTATTCCCTAATACTACTCCAGAATCTACCCCCCTTACTCATATCATGACCTTTTGTTCTAAAACTTCCTCTCCACTGAAAAAGGTTTGCTTCTTGTGCATTATCTATACGTTTGTGGTATCTGAATGCCTCTATCATTGCACGCCTCTCATTCCTCAAGGGTATACATACTGAGGCCTTTGCGTCTCATTTTACAGGGCTTGTGGGGCAGGTTCTGCACCATTTTGGTAGCCCTTCTCTTGATTACCTCAATTCTGTCTATAGCCTTTATAAAGTAATGCCTCCAGAATGGGACACAATACTTCATAGATGATGAGATGACAGCAATGAAAGACCAATTGGCCCAAACTGCCTGCCCAGTTATTTTGGTCTACACAGCTAAGGATATATCCCAGCAGCAAGCTATAGCAGCTTTAGGGCAGGGGCAGATTGGCCTATCGGGGCTGCGGGCATGCCTCAGTGGGCCAGTCCAGCGAATCACATGGTTAGTGTTGGTTGCAGCGGTTGTCAATCCTGCAAGGCTGCTATGACTAAAACTGGGCCCCCAGCTGAGTGTCTTTTACGAGAGTTTCCATCAGGGGCATCGTTAGCACTATCAGTGCCCCGAGTCTGAGCATTGGCTCTCGCTAATGAGGAGGCGCGATGCTGCCATGTCGGCGGGGGCCTGAATGGCACAAGGCTCCTCCTTGTGTTGGCGGGATCGCAAGGCCCAAAGAGGTATCAGCTGCTGTGTTGGCTAGGTCCACCCAACTTTCACCACGGAGGCCTGAAACAGTATAGGCACCCCCCCCCCCCCTCATCGGCTCAGGTTGTGTCTCCCCCTTCGGAAGGCAGGCTGTAGGCCTCCCGCTGCTGCCTCACCACTGGCTCCATGCTGCAAGAACTTCTGCTCCTCTGCCACGGGTCCCCCTAATCCTCGGGCCATGGCAAAAAAAAAAAAAAAAGTATGGAGACTTACAGCCTGCCTCCTTCCCCAGCAACAGGCAGTCAGTTCACCGGGAACCTGTTAATCCAGGGCTTTGCCTGCATCCCCCTAACCACCAATGTGAGTAAAGAAAACAAACAAGTTTTAAAGTTAATAGGCTGATGCTACTGCTCCAGCACTTTTTTGGGGGTGGGGGAGAGACAGTATGTGAGTGTTTTTGACTATGTGAGAAAGTGTGTGTGACTGAGCATGTGTGTGTGTCAGCAGCTAAATGTGTGTGTGACAATGTGTGTGTGTGTCAGTATGTGAGAATGTGGGTGCTGAGCGCGTGTGTGTCAGTGAGTGTCTGAGAAAGTGTCTATGAGACTGAGCGTTTGTGTGTCTGAAAAAGTATGAGACTGAGGATTTGTGTGTGTCAGCATGTGAGAAACTGTCAGTCAGTGAGCGTGTGTGACTGTGTGTGCCTGAACATGTGTGTGTCAACGAGTGTTTTCTGGTGTTCCTGCCGCTCTTCTGCCTCAAGTTCCACCCGAGGAAAAACCAAAAGGGGGACCTGCTCTTCACCTGCTCCGTCTGGTGCCGGGTCTAAACGCCGCGCTTGTTCCCTCCCCTGAATCGAAGCTCCGCCCACTGGGCGTTACACACCAGAGCTCAGGGAGGCCATAAAGTGCAGGCCTCAGCACCGGGCGTCGCCCGACGAAGGAGTGAGACAAAGGGGCACGCCCCTTTGTCTCACTCCTTCAAAAAGTTTTTTATAAAAATCTTATACCGCTATTGTAAGAGGTTCTTCTTAAGTCTTCAGAGACCTTTTTTTTTTCTTTTTTTCCCCTTTTTCTATCTTCAACATGGCTTATAACACCAATTTTTTTGGTCAATCAATTCCGGTTCACATCAGTTCTCGCCGGATCCAAAGTAAGAAATCTGGTAATTTCCAAAATTACAATATTCTTCGTACTTTATGTAATATTCCGCGTAGTGCAAATTTTAAAATCTCAAATTATCTCTTTATTACTTTCTTCCTAATTAACATTCAGGCAGTAAGTAAAAAGACTCCTTTAATTGTAGATCTAATAAATGAGAAGAGACCGGACTTTTTTGCCATCACAGAAACTTGGTTGAAGACTACTGACAATGTTATTTTGAATCAATTAGCCAATAGTAATTATGATCTTTTTTCTATTCCTAGATTTCAACGTCGAGGTGGAGGCATAATGTTAATTATTAAGAAACAGTTTAAAATGAAAATTGTACCTAATTCAATTGCCTCTCCTTATGAATTTACGTTATTTGATTTGGATCAACTGCAGCTATGTGTATTGTATTGCCCGCCCGGTCTTTTGGATCATAACATATCTCCACTTCTTGAATGTTTAACGTTAAATCTGAATCCTGATAAACCTTCTTTAATTTTAGGAGATTTTAATGTGCACGCTGATGATGATATTCTAGATTCCACTGCTTCAACCCTATGTGATTTTTTAGAAGCTCTTGACTATAATCTTGTATCGCGGGCCCCCACTCACAAAGCTGGCCATGCGTTAGATTTGATCTTTGTTAATTCAAATCTTTGTACAAATATTATTTCAAACGCTACGCAAGTTCCATGGTCCGATCACTTCTTAATACATTCGGAAGCTAAGTTTGATTATCCTCTCTGTTTTAGAAAGAAAGATTCAATTCATATTATGTATCAACCAAAACCTAACTGTGACGATTTAATTACAGAATTTCAAAATGTTAAAGATAGCTTTAAGGCCAACAATATAACTAATTTAACCTCAGCCTGGTTAACAAATTGTTCAAATATTGCAAAGAAATTGTGCCCTTTAAAAACTAAAGAAATTAAACCAAAACAAAGGCTTAATCCTTGGTTTAATAAAGACATAAAATTACAAAAACAAGTACTAAAAAAACTAGAATTGAAATGGAGAAGAAATAAAACAGCTGAAACATTGGCCGTTTATAGAACAGCGTTACATCATTATAAAAAAAGTATTGAGAACGTAAAAAAGGAATTTTTTAAATTAAAACTGGAGATATCTTTACATAATCCCCAAGAACTTTTTAGGATTGTTAATAATTTAACCAAATTACCATCTAATGTTGAAGGTCTATCAGAAGATAGATGTAATGAGGTTGCTCTCTTTTTTAAAGAAAAAATAGACTCACTCATTTCCAATCAGAATCTTTGTTCAAGCCAAGAAGTTAAGTTACCTTTGAAACCTGACACAAATTGGGAAGCATTTGATACTACTTCCTCCCTAGAAATTGAGCTACTTATAAAAAAACTAAACCCGGCTAAACATCCGATAGACCCGATTCAAGTTTGTAATCTTAAAATAATCGCAAATACGATAGCATCATTTATTACTGACATTGTTAATGCGTCATTATTGAAAGGAATTGTTCCTGATATTTTAAAGAATGCCATAATCAAACCGATTCTGAAAAAACCTTCTCTTGATAACACACAATTAAAAAATTATAGACCAATTTCCAATTTATCATTTTTAGCCAAAATAATAGAAAAAGTAACCCAAAAACAACTTGACTGTTATTTAGAATCTAATAATATATTATTTCCTAATCAGTATGGATTCAGAAAAAATTTTAACACTGAAACCCTTTTAATTGCTCTCATGGACACAGTTTTAAGAGGTTTTGATAATGGTAAAAGATATTTTTTAGTGCTTTTAGATTTGTCATCTGCCTTTGATACTGTGGATCATGGTATTTTACTGAAACGGCTAGCAGAAATTGGGATAGGTGATACAGTGTTAAATTGGTTTGCTTCTTTCCTTAATAATAGGTTTTATTGTGTAAAAATCAATAACGCCACATCTGAAAAAGTTGTCTTGCGAACTGGTGTACCTCAGGGGTCTACTTTGTCGGCATCACTTTTTAATATTTATATTCTACCCATTTGTCATTTTTTAAATGGAAAGGAGACAAAGGAAAAAAACAATCAGGCAAACAAAACTTTCTTTTTTTTTTTTTAAACGTTACCGACACCTCAGGTCCGGATCCAGCTGGAGGGAGTGAATGTGTCACCCCCAGTGCCGATGGTGCGTCAGCGGCCTCGAAACCAGAGGGGATGGTCCCCGCAGGACCTCGCAACCCTCTGGGAGGCGGCATCCGGGACCAGCAGGCAAGCCTCTGCAGTCCGACACCCTAACCTTAGCTATATATATGTTTTTTGTTTTTTTTAAACTAACTACCACCTAAAACTTAGGCCTCAGCACAGACTGTAGGTTTTTCACCCCCTCCACCTGCTAGGAGACAGAAGAATACTGCCAGACTGTAGGTGGCACCAGCCTAGATATAGGCGGAGTTTTTGTTTGTAAACTTCTGTCTCCATCTGCTAGAGGAGGGGCCAAACCCAGGAGTCTGGACTGATCCGGGTACGTACAGGGAATGGTGACTTTTTTGTTTTTCCATTGTTGCACTGTATAGAGTCTGGCGTGTTGCGTTTTACAGTTCAGTTTTTGTCTGCGCATTTCTATTTATACTTTATGTGGCTTTATTCTGTATTTGGTGGGGGCCTGTGTTCTGCATGTGTGACTGAGATGAAGCATTCTGCTAGCATGTGGTTTATCTGTAGGGATCTGTAGTAGCTTGGCCTGTGCTGTTTTCCTGATAGGAGGTGTATTGATGTTTTAGAGTCTGGTGTAATATTTGCGGTGTTCCTTTTCATAGGTAGGGTTGTTACTGTTTGAGTGTTGGCAGATAGTACCATGTTGATACGGGAGGACCATGCCCACATGAAGCATGTTACAATAGGTCTAATCCACTAGGGTAGAGGTGTGTTCAAAAGGCTAAAAAAAACCAATCTACAGACAAGGGCTTCTTGGAAAATCAAGAGCGTTTATCGAGCCAATTCAGTTCTCAGGCAGGCTGGCCTTGCGCTGGTTAAGGCAGTATAACGATTCATAATCACGGCACTGTAAGTCCTGCAACCCGGGACGCCATTGACAGATGGTTCTAAAGCTCCAGTTACTCTTTGCCTTGCTTCTCTAAACGTGTGACGATTTATATGTCGCCGGTGTGAAACACGGCCTGTGTTGGGGGCTTACAGTGCTGTGATTATGAATCGTTCATACTGCCTTAACCAGCACAAGGCCAGCCTGCCTGAGAACTGAATTGGCTCGATAAACTCCCTTGATGTTCCAAGACAGCTCTTGTCTGTAGACTGGGGTTTGTTTGTTTTTTAGCCTTTTGAACACACCTCTACCCTAGCGGATTTATTTCTTAGTGAGTTCCTGCACCTCCACGTGCCTGCTGGTTTACATCAAGTCTCATGCCATATAAATTCCAAGTCGCAGAGTTTTCTTGCCGGCACCACGACGATGCATGTAACTACCACAACAACGTGCATATTATTTTTGCCTCAGAATGTCATTCTTCATGTAAAATCTGTTGTTATAAATGCATAATTTAAAATTGTGTATGGGGAAGTGGTGGGAGGGGGAGCCAGGTTGTAAGGTTTGCCTAGGGCGCCTAATACCCTTCCACCGGCCTTGCTCTGGTGAACACTTTCCTGTGCGCTATTCGCTATGATTGTGCTAGCAATATGTATCAAAGATATTATTCACTAATGCCTTGTGTCCCTTGTGCCGTCTGCTCTTTCACCTTTATCAATCTTTTTTTTTTAATTTTCCTTATTATGCCTAATGGTACTGGGCCGGATTTTAAAAGCCCTGCGCGCGTAAATCCGGCCGGATTTACGCGCGCAGGGCACTTGTGCGCCGGCGCACCTATTTTGCATAGGCCGTCAGCGCGCGCACAGCCCCGGGACGCGCGTAAGTCCTAGGGCTTCATAAAAGGGGCGGGGAGGGGGCGTGTCCGGGGCGCCTGTCTGGGATCAGGGGGCGGGGCGGGGTGGGACCGGGGGCATGGCGTCAGCCTGGGGGCAGGCGTAAATCTGCCAACAAAGGCGGGGGGGGGTTAGATAGGGCCGGGGGGGGGGGGTTAGGTAGGGGAAGGGAGGGGAAGGTGCGGGGGGGTGGAAAGAAAGTTCCCTCCGAGGGAACGCGCGCTGCCTGTTCCCTTGGAGGGAACAGGCAGCGCGCGCCGGGCTCGGCGCGCGCAAGTTGCACAAATGTCCACCCCCTTGCGTGCACCGACCCCAGATTTTATAAGATACGCGCGGCTATGCGCGTATCTTATAAAATCCAGCGTACTTTTGTTCGCACCTGGTGGCCGAACAAAAGTACGCGCTCGCGCAAATTTATAAAATCTACCCCACTGTGTTTTATGTGTTTATTATTGGGCTGGAATATAGCCAAGGATCATCTTTTATGTGTCTTTTTTTTTTTTTTTCTGGCGTTCCTGGAAGACTTTCCGTACATAATTTGAGGCTGTTCAGATACTACTACTGTGCTTTAGTAATTCTGAGCACAATTCCATTTCCTTGTAATCTTTCCGCGCTCTCTTTCACTGCACAAACCAGCATATTTATAATCCTCTTTCAGCATTTTGCCAGCTGACAACAAATTACTGTTTTTATATTTTCAGTTTATTTTCTTTTGACCCCCATAGACCATGATTTAGTTACTATTTGAGAAAACATGATGGACGTGGCCTAGTGGTGCGGGCTGGGTTCTCAGGTTTACAGTTATAATCTTTGTCAGACGGTGAAAGAAAGAAATGTCGGACCCAGATTCATGGTGACAAACACATTTTAATAGCAATTAGATTCAATGACTAGATGCTAAACAGATTCTAATGCATAGCATTAAGCTCTGTGTAGGTAATAAAAGTATTTCAATCACTGAGAACCTGGAGAGTCCCTGTAGGGATAATCTGTACGGTACTGATAATATGAGCAGAGTTGCCATCTGCTTCCAGTTTTGTTATGCTTTTTTTTTTTCAGGGTAGATTGAAACGGCCCTGGGTTTTTCTCCACTGTATGCCTGAATTTGGAGCCAGGGGACCGCCAGGCCATGCACATGGTGAGGTGAAACCAAGGCTGAATCATAAAACTATGGGGAGGCTTGGAGGACCGAGTGGGAGGGGACACCTACCCCCTTTTCAAAAGCGTGAGCTGATCTTCTCCGCTGGCTGATGCATCAACTGTTATCTTTAACTTTATGTGCCCTTTAAGGTACCACCCTTCTGAAGAAAAGAGGAAAAAGCAAAAGCAATGACCAGTGAAATGTAAAACCCTGAGAGAGAATTTGAAAAGAAATTGGCCGTAAAGGTAAAAATGCATAATAACATTTTTTTAAAAATATATATGAAGCAGGAAGCCTGAGAGGGAGTCAGTTGGACAATTTGACGATTGGGGGTTAAAGGGGCACTTAGGAGAGATAAGACCATCTCGGAAAGACTAAATGAATTCTTTACAAATGAAGATGTTGGGGAAATACCCATTCCATAGATGGTTTTGAAGGGTGATGATTCAGATGAACTGAACCAAATCACGGTGAACCTGGAAGATATAGTAGGCCAGACTGACAAACTGAAGAGTAGCAAATCACCTGGACCAGATGGTATACACCCCAGGGTTCTGAAAGAATTCAGAAATGAAATGTAAGCTCTATTATTAGTAATTTTTAATCTATCATTAACATCCTCCAATGTACCTAAAATCTGAAAGGGGGGGTCAATTAACCCCGATATTTAAAAAAGGTTCCAGGAATGGAAAACTATAGACTGGTGAGCCTGATTTCAGTGCCAGGAAAAAACGTGGAAACTATTCTAAAAACCAAAATCATAGAACATATAGATAGACATGGTTTAATGAGACACAGCCAGCATGGATTTACCCAAGGGAAGTCTTGCCTCACAAATCTTCTACATTTTGTGAAGCAGGTAATAAGCATGTTGACAAAAGGTGAACTGATAAATAAACGGGCGGATTTTAAAAGCCCTGCTCGCGTAAATCCGCCTGGATTTATGCAAGCAGGGCCTTGCGCGCCGGCGCGCCTATTTTGCATAGGCCGCCGGCGCGCGCAGAGCCCCGGGACGCGCGTAGGTCCCGGGGTTTTCTGAAGGGGGCGTGGCCGAACGATGCGGCGTTTTGGGGGCGGGACGTGGCGTTTCGGGGGCGGGCCCGGGGGCGTGGTTTCGGCCCGGGGCGTTCTGGGGGCGTGGCCTCGCCCTCCGGAACTGTCCCGGGTCGGGTCTCGGCGCGCCAGCAGCCAGCTGGCGCGCGTGGATTTACGTCTCCCTCCGGGAGGCGTAAATCCATGGATAAAGGTGGGGGGGGTTAGATAGGGCCGGGAGGGTAGGTTAGGTAGGGGAAGGGAGGGGAAGGTGAGGGGAGGGTGAAAGAAAGTTCCCTCCGAGGCCGCTCCGATTTCGGAGCGGCCTCGGAGGGAACGGAGGCAGGCTGCGCGGCTCGGCGCGCGCCGGCTGCCCAAAATCGGCAGCCTTGCGCGCGCCGATCCAGGATTTTATAAGATACGCGCGGCTACGCACGTATCTTATAAAATCCAGCGTACTTTTGTTTGCGCCTGGTGCGCCAACAAAAGTACGCGAACGCGCTTTTTTAAAACTATAGACCAGTGAGCCTGAGGTCAGTGCCAGGCAAAATGGTAAAAGATATTTTTAATAACAATATCACTGGCCATATCACTAATATTGATCACTAACTATGTTACCGAACCTTATGGCACAATTTGTAATCGGACAAATTGCAGCATTATTATTTTTATGTGCCTTAATGTAAACCGTTGTGACGGTCCCCACCAAACGACGGTATAGAAAAGATTTTAAATAAATAAATAAATAAAATATAGACAGACATGGCTTAATGGGGACGAGTCAACATGGTTCTAGCAAGAATAAGACTTGCCTTACCAATCTTATAGAATTTTTAAAGGTTTCCCCCTTGAGTAACTCTTCATAGTCAATTAAAAAGACATGGGATAGGAGGCAGTGTTCTGTTGTGGATTTGCAACTGGTTAAAAGGCTGGAAGCAGAGGGTAGGAATAAATGGTCAGTTTTCCAAATGGGAAAAGGTCATTAGTGGTGTGCCCCAGGGGTCTGTACTGGGACCTGTGCTATCTAGCATATACTGTGCACAAATGATCTGGAAAACGGGATGATGAGTGAGGTAATCAGGTTTGCAGATGCCACAAAAGTATTCAAATTTGATTAAAAAAAAAAAGTAGTGGATTGTAAAGAACTACAGAAGGACTTTGCGAGACTAAGAGATTGGGCAACTGAATGGCAGATGAAATTTAACGTAGAAATGTGCAACGTGATGCACATAGGGAAAAATAATCCCAATTACGGGTACACGAAGCTGGGTTCTGTACTGGGAGTCACCACCCAGAAAAAGGACCTTGCAGCCCTTGTGGACAATACCTTGAAATCTTCAACTCAATGCGCAGTGGCAGTCAAAACAAGCAAATAGAATATTAGGAATGGTCCAAAAAGGAATGGAGAATGCCTTTGTATTGAACCATGGTGCCTTGGGTACTGTGTGTAGTGCTGGTCAACTCATCTCAAAAAAAGACATGGTGGGACTAGAAAAGGAGCAGAGGAGAATGACAAAAATGTGTAATGTTCTGGCCAGCCACAGGAAGGCCCCGCAACCAGCCATTTTTACTCCGAACCCAGAGGATACTGCCAGCATGCGATCATTGTCCCTTGTCTCGCTGTTCCTGTGCTTTGTCCTGCTGTCCCGTTTACTCACTGTCTTGCCTTTCCTGGTCTTCTTTATCTTGCCTTGTCTGTCCTGCCCTGCCTGTCTCGTTTGTCTTGGCCTGATTCTCCAGTTCTGATCTCCGCTTTAGGTTCTGACTGCTCCTGGATTGCTGCTTGTCCTGACCCCAGATATCGTCTGCTCACTGCCTGACCTGATCCTTGGCCTGGACCCAGATAACGTTTGTTCGCTGACTGTCCTGACCACTGCCCATACCTGGATTCTCTCTGACCGCTCCTTAGGGGACACTCGCCTAAGTCCTGCCGGCTCTTGGAACCCAAAGGCTCAACCCAAGGGGAACAGGGCTGATACAGGTGAAGCTCCAACTCCCGTCCCAGTAGGGTATGTCCGCCAGCTGTCGGCATGGGCCTAGTAGGTTCACCCATGAGGCAGCGTCAACCACGCCACAGCACATGAGCTCGCAACTGCTACAAAATGATGAAGGGAATGGAACATCTCTCCTATGATGAGAGGCTGCACAGGCTAGGACTCTTTAGCTTGAAAAAGAGATGGCTGAGAGGGGACCTGATTAAGGTTTATAAAATCATGAGTAGGGTGAAATGGGTAAATAAAGGATTGTTATTTACCCTTTCAAATAATACTAAAATAAGGAGACACTCCATGAAATTAACAACCAGCAGATTCAAAACAAATCATAAAATACTTTTTCACTAAGCACACTATCAAGCTGTGGAATCTGATGCCAGAGGACGTAGTCAAGGCGACAAGCACAGTGAGGTTTAAGAAAGGTTTGAACAAGTTCCTGCAGAAAAGGACCATAACACATTTTATGCTTTTGAATATTGTGAATCTTTTGTTGTTACACACTGAGTTTTGCAGATCAGCAGGCTATACATTTTTTTAAAGAAAGAAAGAGTAGGAGGTGGAGGTGAGGAGTCGCTGAACATTTACCCGAGAGGTTGCCCGAGGTCTAAGAAACCTTGCTTGGCCCAATCGAGGCCTCTGGACATTTCCGGGATTGTGACATCATCAGGGAGGGTCCGGCGTGTGAGCTATACGTCCGGCCCTCCTACGGCACGTCGCTGTTGCCGGTGCGTCGCCCAAGCCGTGCGCGCCTAAGGGGTTCGTGGCTTTGTCCTGTTTCAATAACTTCAGAGCTCCTCGACACCTCCACCTCGGGTATGTTAAGGAAATCTAAATATATTTTTATTATTTCTCTTTTCACCTCGTGCCTCCAAAATAATAAGGGTGCAAGTTAAATTGCCATAAGCTGTATTATATTGTGGAGTCCATTATTCTTGAAAATTTTGGGAGTGAATCAATGCCTCATAGTGGCAGGAAAAGAAGGGCAAAAGAGAAAGCCAGCCCTGGAGCTTCTCTTAACCCTGAAATATCAGGACCGATGGATGCCCACATTATTAGAGGAGGAACTGAATCGGGAGTGCAGTCGCTGAGGCAGGGGACTCTGGAAGCATCTCAAGTCCCAGTGCCCGACTCTGACATCTCGCTTTCCCCGATATTGAGAGTGGGGCCGGCAAACCCTGCAACACTTAGGAACCCAGATTTAGAGCTGGCATCACTGCAGGCCAAAGTTGCTTGCAGTTTGGAAGGCCAGGCAGGGCCTTATAGTCTGGGAGAACAAAGTGGAGACGCTGGGAAAGCTATTCCTGGAGAGTTTGCCAGCAGTCCAGCAAAGGGGGAACAAGGATTAGTGGCTGGACATGATCTAACTACTCCCCCTGTTTCAACTTTTTCTTATAAGTTACAGAAACCGGTGGAAGTGACATTAGAGTCTTTATGGTCCACAATAGAAGGTTTGAATAATCTGACTGTGAATAGAATCTTACCTATTAATGATGTTTGTAAGGAACATGAAGTGAGATTGATAACTATGGAGAATACACTAAAAAGTGTTATCTCACAGAATACAGAGATAAAAACCTTATTGAGTTCTAGTAAAATCTCTCAAGAGTCCATGATGAAGGATAATATAAAATTGTTAAACAAATTGGAGAATATGGAAAACGTGTTAAAAGCTAGGAATTTGAGATTTGTCAATTTCTCTAAGTTAGTACATATATCTCCGAAAGAGATGTATAGGAAATATTTAATAGATATACTAAAAGTATCTGAAGAAAACATCCCACCGGTGGTGAAAGCTTGGGGGTAGATTTTCAAAGGGTTGCGCGTGCAACCCTTTGAAAATCTACCCCTGCCTCCCCCTGCGCGCGCCGAGCCTATCTTGCAGAGGCTCGGCGGTGCACGCAAACCCCGGGACGCGCGTAAGTCCCGGGGCTTGCAAAAATGGGAGTTCCGGGGGCGGGGCCGTGGGTGGGGCACCGGCCAGGGGCATTCCGGGGGCAGGACCGAGGCCTCCGGAACAGCCACCGGGCCGGGGGATGGAGAGGCATAACTTCTTCAATAAAGGTCAGGGGGGGTTAGTTAGGGCTGGTTAGATAGGGGAAGGGAGGGGAAGGTGGGGGGGCGGGGGGCGGAAGGAAAGTTCCCTCCGAGGCCGTTCCGATTTCGGAGCGGCCTTGGAGGGAACGGAGGCAGGCTGCTCGGTTCAGCGCGCGCATGTTATAAAATCGGGCGTAGATTTGTTCGCGCCGGGTTGCGCGAACAAATCTACGCCCGCGCGCATGTTATAAAATCTGGCCCTTATTATTTACCAACAGGTAGAAAAGGTTTAGAAGGTGGAAATAGAGGAGACGTTCGAGTACCTGAAAACAAGACCTTATCATTGAATGTGACAGAATTGTTAGAGACCTCAGATTCTAGTCTTGCTGAATCTAGCATCATGATAGTTACATTTGCATTAGAAATAGATAGAGAGTGGATATTTAGATTGTTTTTCAAGTATCACTCGTGTAGCTTTCTTAATATGCAAGTGAGATTATTTCCTGATGTGTCAAGGGCGACGCAAAAGAAAAGGAGGCAATTTTTGCTTATGAGAGCACAGGTTCTACAAATAGGTGCTACTTTTCAATTGCTGTTTCCATGTCGGTGTCAAGTTAAATATAAAGGGTCAAACTATCTCTTTTTCCTCCCTTCACAATTAACCCAATTTCTTTCTGATAAAGTAATTAAGCAGGAAGTAGTGGAAGATCAAAGTCCAGATGTATCCAGTCAAATATGCTGTGACTATCTCTCATTAAGAAAAATGTCCTCTCCCTTGCAGTTTAAATGGCAATATTTCTTTTAAATGTTATATTCTCTTCTTTCTAAGGGCCTCATTTTCTAAAGTATCGCAGGCCTGCGATACTTTAGGTAATGAGGGGCGGGGGGCCGAAATGGGGGGCGGGCCCGCGCTAGCCGACAGCGATCGCACCGCCACGGTGCAATCGCTGCCGGTTTGGCACCCAATAGTGCCACCATAGAAGGTGTAGCTATTGGGCGCAAACTCGGACGCGAAAAGGGCCTTACCTTTTCGAAGTCCGCGGCATCTTCGCGGAGTCGGCCCCGGTGACGTCCCGACTCCTCCTCTTCCGGGGCCGACTCCGCCCCCATTTTGGTATCACACGCGATAAGGGACTTTTTGCGTGCGAAACGTCCCTTATCGCGTGCGATCCGGGTGGAAAATGAGGCCCTAAGTTTTTTTGGAATGAAAGTTAAATTAATGGATCCTTATTATAATTAGTATAGAGGTTCTCATGTGTGAAGTATTGAGTAAGGATAAGGATGATAATAAATGTATTGTTGTTTTTTGTAATATTTATAATTATACTTCACTTTTCTAGTCAAGTATTGTTATCTTGATATGTAATTGATAGAAAGTTCAAGAAATAAAAAATAAAAAAAAAAAAGAAAGAAAGAAAGAGTAAGTAACAAGAATTAGATCTACTATAGGGGATCTGCCAGGTACTTCCTGATGTTTGGGTATTCGCCAGGTTCTTGTGGCCTGGTTTTGGCCTCTGTTGGAAACAGGATGCTGAGCTTGATGGACCCTTGGTCTGACCCAGTATGGTAATTTCTTATGTTCTTAAGTACTTGTGTCCTGGATTGGCCCCTGTCACATATTTTGCTGCAGTCGATGGACCTCAGTCTGACCCAGTATGGCAATTTTTAGGTTCTTCTGTTAATTAAATAGGCACCTTCAGGAGCAAAGAAATCCTGGTGCATCAGGTTCTGGTATGTTTATGTAGCTCTATCACTAGGCTCCAGTGCCCTAATGTAACTTTGACCTTAGGACTAAAATGTCTGGTGCAGCTTTATCCAGGGTTCATAATCCATTTTCAAGTTGGAAAAAAACAGATATCTTTGAGGACCTTGGGGAAACTTTTCCATAGGATTATTTATTTATTTTATTTATTTATGCTTTTTATGTACCATCGTTCCAACAGAAGATCACAACGGTTTACATAAATAGCATTTGATGTATTAACAGGTTCTTATTTAAAGTTATGGTATCTATTCTAAAACTATTAATGAATTAAAACATTCAAAGTCAACAATTTAATATTGATATTTACTGTTTCAGCTTGGAATAGTTTTTAATCAAATATTATGTGATGTGCTGAGAAGAAGCGTGGAGTAGATTTGTATGCCCTTGGTCTCCAATATATGCAAATCTATCTCCTGCATATTCATTAGGAATATCCTGAAAACCCGACTGGTTAGGTGTACCTGCAGGAGAGGGTTCGGAAAGGCTGACCTAACCTTATCATGTCTTTTTGGAAACCTTTTGCATTTGGAGGAGGAAGTTGTTCCATCATTCCTTGAGATTTTTTATTTTTTCAAGCATTCCTGAGTATCCCAGGGGCCTCAGTGTAGGCCACCTTACAGGAGCACGAGTGGACTGTCGTTAGTCCTGGTGGAGGAACGAACCTGGGTTCAACTCCGGGGGAAGGAGAGGTGGTGCAGATCTGTGGTGCCCATCCAGTGTGAACCATATCTGCATCATCAAGGTGCTGACGAGACGAGTATAAACAAGGGAGGTAAGGAGAGGCACTGAACAGCCGGACTAAAGGTATCAGAAATGAGACTTTGAATTAGTACATCTCAGTCACCGAATGCTGGGAGGACGCTTAGAATCTATGGATTGCAATTGATTTGAGGTACAAGAACTATTTGTCCTAAGCAACAGAATACGTTGACTGGAAGCTGAAAGACAAATGTGTTAGAAAAAATACGTTGCAAAATTGATTGTAAATATCAAGAACTTGCAATTGGACATTTTATCTATTTTCTTTCTTTATTCAGGAAAGTCAAGTTGGAAACTAACAGTTGCCTCCAGCGTGATTATTCGCGGCGTATAAGAGAGACATTAATGTGGGATTGATTGGGATGCTCAGTTATCTGTTGAACAAGGCTTAGGGCCTAGAAACGATCATCCCCTGGCAGGGGATCTTGGACTTTCAGAGAGGTGTAACAGCAGGAGAGGACTTTACCGGCTTAAGCCTTATCTAAGGTGTGGCCCTTGGGGGTCCTGTGAAGGGACACCAGCCCAGGGATTACAGATGTTTAGGTTTTTATATTCTTAGGTTTATTTTGCCTTTATAGAAGCTTCTTCAGTTCACGACGGAGTAAAATATTTTTTTTAAATGTGCAATACAAGTGGAGTCATGTGGGAAATATGGAGTGATCAAAATGTTTATGGCCATCGAAGCCTATAAATTGTTAAATTCTTCTGCACAAGTACCATGCCCGGAGGAAGATTTCTCTCTTGCAGCAGCTCGGGAAGAAAAAGTTAATATCACAGTCTCTCTAGAGTTTAACTCTAACCTGCCTTCCTCACAGCTGTATTTCTCTAATAGCAGAAATCGTCATTTTTATTATTTCCCTCTGTCCTTATTAGTTTCTCTTTGCTGGGTTTTTCTTGATCTCCATCTGTTCGCTTCCTTCTGTGTCCCTCCTCATCTTTCTCTCTCTTCACTTTCAGCACCTTCACATTCCCCTCACCTTCCACTCTTCCCTCTCCCGTTCTTTAAATGTTCTCTTTCCTTCTCTACCTATCATTTCATTTTCTACTTATTCTTTAACTTTCATGCCCTCCCCTGTCATAGAAAGGAAAGCACTAGATGAGAGCCGGACAAAACCCATAAGGGTTCTAACTGCAAAAAATATATAATGGGAGTTCCCAGCACATATTATAAATGTAGGAATAATATGACCGTGGATATTTAGCCCCCTGAAAGCAAGCTTTGAGATAGCATGGAGACTTTGCACACCCCAAAGAGTTTAAAGATATGAAGGAAGTAGCCATCTACAGAAACAGTATAAAGGAAACGCGAGCAGAGAAAGGAAAGAAAAGAATTAGTGCTACTTTAAGAGACAGAACGGGATTTATCCGGCTATCTAGCAGTCGCTGCACATAACCGGATATTCAGCTATCAGTCCACTTATCCGGTATCTGAAAATTGAGCCCTAGATGTTCAGGAAACATCTTTATAGTTAGACTTGAGATCCTGGGTGTGAACTAATAGGGGATCTTTTATGTTCGTGTGCCTAAGAGGGTAAAGTACTAAGGAGAAAGATATGGAGAAAGACAAAAAAAAAAAAAATCTGTCCTGGATAAGGAGTGATAACTTATAAGTGGTCGTGCTTAATGGCTGGGAGCTGTGATATATCCTTTCAGCAAAGACAGAGATAAATGGTCATCACTGCGTTACAGTTTGGGGTCAGGAAGCCTGGATGTCTTACTGTTATAGGCAATGCTGTCCCTTTCCAAGTGCTGGCGCCCTACATGACATGGATATTTATGGCACACCAGCAGTACTCATGCAATGTGCCTTTGGCAAAATTTGTAGCATGCTATGAAAATCCATAGGTTGTTGGGGATTACCATAACGTCTAATGGACTGGCACTATATAAATGGTTAAACCATTCGTTTGTTGACAGAGTAAAATCAATATACACAGCAGGGTATAAAATAATCCACATGGTTACAATATCCCTGTGTAACCCCCCCCCCCCCCCCCCCTTTATAAAATGATAGCGGGTCCTATGCCTGCTTGTGAGCTGGGCACCGGTGGCCATGTCGAGCAGACGGTATAGTAGACCTAGAGCCTGCAAACGCAATGCCAGACTGGGAAGGCTCCACCAAGAACCTTTTCCCCTCTCTGTCACCAGTCTGATTGCTCCCCAACTTCTTGCAAAACTGATAGCGGCCTCTGTCAAACCCATGCCTTGAGAAAAATGAAGGCCTCGCTCCTATGGGATACCAGCCATCAGAGTAAAACACACAAAAAAAATCACTGATTTCTCAGGGTGTGCAGGTTTCTTACAGCATCAGATAGAAGCAACAACGGCAATAACAAAAAAATACACTGCCTAAAAAAAACCTCTTCTAGAATAATATCCGCGCCTTTCTTTTCTTCCACTTCAGCATAGGAAGTTGCCTTTAGTCCATTCTCTTGAAAAGAGATAACGGTAACGTTCATACTCCAGAAAAGCCTTTTACATCTTTTCCTCTGGTCATGGAATGGGGATCACCCACGCTTGAACATCCATGGTTTCTCCCGGGCGGCTCAGAAGCACTGCCCAGGAGTATATTCTGCATCTCCCGGAGCCACGGCCCTGCTGGACACCGGCAATGACCACAAAGGAAGGTGCAAGAGTCCCCCCCACCTTGACTTCACTCCAGCTTCATTCAGCTGCAAGGGAAAGAAAACGGCATTCCCCGCGCTAACCCTAGAGGTTCTCCCATACGCCACCATTTTTAAAGGGTCTATCATCCCATAATGAAATCTCTGCCACAATGCCCAAAAGTAGAGGCCAAGTGTATTCCCCCCCCCCCCCCCCCCCAGATTTCTCCATGGGCCTTTTTTTTTTATTATTATTGACCAGGCCCTGTTATAAGGCCCCGTCCCAGCTGCACTCCTAGGATCATTATAACGGGTGCTGAAAGCCACTTGGTCCAGGTTATATGAGGTGACCAGGCTTGCAGCTCTAAGGACAGCGGCTTAAATTTTCAAAATTAGGCACAGAAGGTAAATCTCTGCTGAGGAGAGCTAAAAATGCCCCAAGGTCACCCGAATCTATTTTTTTTTTGCAGCCTAAAAAAAGGTTTAAAAGTGTTAAAATAATCGCTGAGGTAAGTAGTGAAAGCTGCCTGATAAGTTAGCAGCGCTCTGGCCCAGGCATTTCCTGGTGTGCATGCATTTGGTTAAAGAAGTGTTTGTAGGCAAGTCTGCGAATGTAGCTGGGTGGGTGTCGAAGCATTTGTGATAAGAGGTAAAAAAAAAAAAAAAATAGTCGTAAGAAAGTGACCTGCTGTTTGGAGAAGTGTGGGTGTCTGCTGCCCTGGGGGTGCCCCCCTGGCGTTGATGTTATGGCTCTGATTGAGTGGGGAAATAGAGAAGGCTGTGGACCTGAGATTTCTCGACGGCTGAGGGGGGGTTGCAGAAGAACTAAAAAGAGGGCTGGGAAGGCCCCAGGTGTGGCCCTGGATGGTACAAGGGAGACAGGGCAGTAATGGCCCAGTGCCTGCAGGCTGGAGCAAAGGAGCTGCCCTTATTTTTTTTTTAAAAAGTCAGGGCCCAAATTTTACCGGCTAAAGCCTGGAGTCAGTAAGAAGGCAGCGTAATGCTGCGTTAAGAGGACAGCCACAGGACTTTTGCGCGGCTGTCCCGTGGCCTTCCCGCTGCTCCCCACAGATCTTTGAAGGGAGGGAGGAGGGGCTGGGCCTCTGGCTGAAGGTGGGAGAGGACCGTGGCCGCTCCTGCTTGCTCATGGCATCCAGTGGCACGGGGCAGCCCCAGCACAACAATGAGGCAGAGGCCGGGTCCGGCAGTGACGTCAGGGTGACGTCACAGACCTGGAAGTGCACAGGATGTGGCGCCACTACTAAATCAATAAAAGAAGTAAAAGAAAATTTAATAAAAATAAAAGGAGGGGGCTTCTGTGCAGACTGAGGCAAGCCCTAGCACGGTAAGGACACAGCAGGCAGATACAAAAATAGCCCCAGTAACATCAAGAGAGTTTCATTCATTTTAAAATCATAAACATGGCAAAATGAGTGACAGGGTTTCCCTAGGCAACCCCTTTCACCTCTAAAATACCAATGGGATATCTCTAGGTGTCACTTGTCCTTGCACAAATGCCTCAAAATGTCCCTAAGGGTGATCCAGTCCAAGTTTTCACTCCAGTTTCAGTACAACACAGTATGTTTCAAATGAGTTGCCATAGAAACCTTGCAAGCCTTGTGGCTCCCCCCTGGGGTTTATAGAATAATATTAAGGAAAATTGAAAACATCTAAATGAAACAGAGATTGTCACCACCTGTAGGGGGCGGGGGGTGAGTTGGGCTTTAGAAAGTTATATGTGTGTTATCGATCACGCCGCCAGAGGGGCGGAGTTAGCAATCTGTTAGTGATCACGCCGCCAGAGGGGCGGAGTTAGCAATCTGTTAGTGATCACGCCTCCAGAGGGGCGGAGTTAGCAATCTGTTGATGATCATGCCGCCAGGGAGGCGGAGTTAGCAATCTGTTGTGAATCTGCTAAGGAATAGCAATCTGTTATGGATCACCTCCTCCAGAGGGGAGGAATGAAAAATCTGATCAAGGCTGCTCCCTCAAGGGGAGGAGCTAGCAAACTGTAATAGTCCATAGGCGGGGTCAATGATCTGTTGTGGGTTGGCTCCCACACTGTGGCAGTCTGTATGAATCTGCTCTAGTAGTGTAAGGAATAAACACCTAGTGGAAACTGGTGAATCCCTGGGCCGATGGCAGATGACAGTGCCCCCAGGAGGATATCCTGAGAGGGATCACCGGCTAGGCTGGAGTATGGAGACAAACACAGATAGTTCTTTATTAGACAGGAAGTAGAACCACCAGAGGTGGCAGTAGAGTTGATGTGCCCGGCAGGGCTGAAGTCCCTCAGATACTGGAACTGCGATCGAGTTGCTGAGCTGTAGAGAGAGACTATAGGTAGTGAGTAGACAAGGTATGCTGGATACATAACCACTAGTAGATGATACACTCACAATTGTAGAGATCTGTAATGGCTTCTATGCAACAGAGAGTCTTCAGTATATTCAGGAACAGGAGCCGTAGGCGAGCACTGGTTCCTATAAGCAGTCTGGAATAAGAACTCACAATATCTGTGTATGCGATAGCTTCTGAGATAGAAGAGAGTCAGTAAAGGGTTTTAAGAACATGGGCCCTCGTGGAGCGAGTACCGGTTCCTATCTGCAATCTGCAATAGTAACTCACGATCTCCGTACCTGCGATAACGTCTTAGACAGAAGGGAGTCTTCAGAGATTAGGAACATAGGCCCTCGTGGAGCGAGTACCGGTTCCTATCTGCAATCTGCAATAATAAATCACAATCTCCGTACCTGCGATAACGTCTTAGACAGAAGGGAGTCTTCAGAGATTAGGAACATAGGCCCTCGTGGAGCGAGTACCAGTTCCTATCTGTAATAGAACTCACTGTGTTCACGTCTGCGATTGCTTCCAGGCAGTAAGAAATCTTCAGAGCATTCAGGGACGTAGGCCCTCGAGGAGCAAGTACCGGATCCCATCCTAGCAGTCTGAAATCAGGAAGAGAGAGCGGGGCCCCCGAGGAGCGGGTACCCCTTGGTAAGTCTGTGGAGGCAGAGCAGCAGACTCGATTCTTGCTAACTCGATTCAAAATAGCAAACGAAGACCTTTTTAAGTTGGAAGCGGATACGGGGGGACGCCCCCGAGGTTCACGCCCTTGCCGGTACAAACTCTGGAGCGCGCGCGTGCGCCCTTACGTCATCAGGAACATGGTGGATCCGCAGCGTCAGGCCAGCCCGGGGATTCCAGGGAGAAGTGGCGAGGAGAAGCCGCGGCAGCATCTGTCCGTCAGAGCCGAAGGGAGTCGCCACCAAGGTGGAGAGGGTGGAGCGAGGGCGAGAACAGGCACCAACGCAACAATGTGGAATACTAACAAGCATTAAGGGCACTGCTTTGTGAGTAATGTCAGAGGAGTAAGGATACCACTAACAAAAATAGCCATTACAGTTTAAACTGTTGCAGAGACCGACAGTTTGCACTGCTTTGAGCAGACATGCTGAGTTGGTGCTCTTTCACAGAGGCAGCCCAGAGTAAATCTAAGCACAAAGACATTCGAGGAACACTTAGAGATGCATGAGAGTGAATGGGCATGACTGACTGAGGATAGTTTAATTAGCAAATACACTTAAAGTTAAGAAGTACAAGGGAAGACACAGAGTAGAAAAAGATAAAAGTAATTAAAGGTTGAGACACGGAATATTTGTTCAGCTTTAAGTAGTTAAAAGCTGGAATGTTTACCATAAACTGAATATTAAAAAAGGGGGCAAGCTTGTATCTTATATGTGATCATGCCCTAATTTCAGAGTTAATTACACAGTATATTTTCTTAATGTGGACATACTAAATTTTCCTAATTCTGCTATACCTGAGTCACTGGAGAGAAAGAGAGAGAACTAAGCATCTACAAACATTAGCTTGACTTCAGGCAAGAATAACAGCTGAAGAACAGGTATCATTTAGGAAATCTATATTCCCCTTTGATTTAATGCCATTAGTAAAAGAACAGGAATCAAATGAACATAGGGACAGCTAAATTAACAAACAGTAGGAAAATAAAGCATCCACAGAAAGGAAACTGTAGAGAATAGGAGAGAAAGAGAGATACTGTACAGACCATTCTGCACACATAACTGTTCCCTCAGCTGTCATCCTAGAATAGGGAAAAAATGAATTATTTTCATTAAAAGTAGTTAGTTACAAGTTTACCAAGCCATCTGGACATAGACTCAGGGAACATATCAGAAGACTGGCAGACTGACAGGGTCAGTGTAGACAGCATCTCTCCTCTTTTATTGATTTAAAAAGATAATACAGAAGAAAGAAGAAGATGGGAGACTGCACTCAAGCTTCGGGAGACTGCACACTAGAGCATCAGAGACTACACACTCAAGTGATGAGATGATGCACTAAAGCAACAGGAGATAACACATCCAAGCGATGAAAGGACAATGCACTCAAACTTCATATACTAAAAGAGAAAAAGCTAAGGGGCGGATTTTAAGAGCCCTGCTCGCGTAAATCCGCCCGGATTTACGCGAGCAGGGCCTTGCGCGCCGGTGCGCCTATGTTCCATAGGCCTACCGGCGCGCGCAGAGCCCCGGAACTCGCGTAAGTCCTGGGGTTTTTCGAGGGAGGCGTGTCGGGGGCGTGTCGGATCGGCGCGGCGTTTTGGGGGCGGGACGCGGCATTTCGGGGGTGGGCCCGGGGCGTGGTTTCGGCCCGGGGCGGTCCGGGGGCGTGGCCGCACCCTCCGGAACCGCCCCCAGGTCCCGTCTTGGCGCGCTAGAGGCCCGCTGGCGCGCGGGGATTTACTTCTCCCTCCGGGAGGCGTAAATCCCCGACAAAGGTAGGGGGGGTCTAGAGAGGGCCAGGGGGGTGGGTTAGATAGAGGAAGGGATGTGAAGGTGAGGGGAGGGCGAAAGCGAGTTCCCTCCGAGGCCGCTCCGATTTCGGAGCGGCCTTGGAGGGAACGGCGGCAGGCTGCGCGGCTCGGCGCGCGCCGGCTACACGAAATCGGCAGCCTTGCGTGCGCCGATCCAGGATTTTAGCGGCTACGCGCGTATCTACTAAAATCCAGCGTACTTTTGTTTGCGCCTGATGCGCCAACAAAAGTACGCGAAGGCGCGCTTATTGAAAATCTACCCCTAAGTGTGTACATCATCACATAGAGAAAAAAATAGTCTAGCTAGATGAAACAACTTTATTCAACATAAAAACTATACTTATCTCGGAGGATCCAAAATACCTGAAAGAAAGAAATGCCATACAAAGAATCAAATTTCTACAAATACAACTTAATCAGTTTATCGGCACAATTATAAAAAATAAGAAAAAGAATTATACTTATCTGATACTGCACTTGTTATCCTTTTAAAAGCACTGGTTCTATTGAAAACAAAAACAGAATCTAATTTTAATTTATTGTAGTTTGCAACATTTCATGCTATATTCCTTGTATATTTGTTCCCAGCTTGTAATAAATAATAAATCTTTCAGACAGCAATTCTTTTAAACACATTCCATCTGATTTATTCTTTTAACCCTGCCTCCCCTTTCAACCCTGGGAGACAAGACTTGAGACCCCCTTTTCATTTTAAAAACTCAGTTGGGCCGATGCAATAATTTTCGCGGAAAGTGGGTGCTGACTTTTCAGCGCCCGCTTTCTTAACGCACGCATGGCGCCCGCAAGGGGGAGCGCCATGCAATAGGCAAATTAGGGGGTCGTGATAGCAAGAAGCGCTAGGGTCGCTTGCGCGACCTTAACGCCTCCTTGGTAACACGACCCCGCGGCGGCTGCCGGTTATGAAGAGCGACGCCGGTAAACTCGGCATCGGTTTTCATAACCGGCCATCTGCCAGTAATAAAAACTGACGCTGAGTTTATCGGCGGCCATTTTGCATCGGTCTTCATAACTCGGTCTGCCGAGGTATTTTTTTTTGGGTTTTTTACTGAAGAAGAACAGAAAAGCAGTTTTTTCTGCTTTTCTGTACTTCGTTTCAGTGCACTCAGCTATTGACGCCTGCTCCGGGCAGGCGTTAATATCTGAGCGATAAATGTGGGTCTGAGACGCACGTTTTGTTTTTTTTGCATCGGAGTGAATGAGTAATAGGCTCGTTCACATGCATTTGCATGTGATGAGCTCTAGCTCATTCACTCCGCGTCAGACGCGCGTTAAATAGGCGCTAATCCCCCTATTGCATTAGGGGGTAGATTAGCGCCTATTTAACCCGCGTCTGACAGCGGGTTAAACAGTGCGCTCGTGTGAGTGCACTGTATTGCATTGGCCCCAGTAGGATGGAGGGTATCAGTCTGCTATCCCTGTGAGTATGACATCTGGTGGCCTTACATAATATATCATCTAAAATCCCTTTATGTTACACTTAGCCACCAATAGTGGGAAGATCGCTGCCACAGAAAGGGGTGGATCTGACATTAATGGAGTTACAAATGACAGGTTTTTCTTTCCTCCCTGTCTTTTTTTTTTTTTTTTGTAGTTTCTTTATTTTGTTGTAGGCCACCTCTCCTTTCCTCTTCCCTGCCATATGCCTCCGGCCCTCCACGCACCTCTAACTGCTGCATTTCTAGCCCCTGCCTTTGTACTGCCATCCACTGCAGCCATGCTCACACTTCCTCACCTCTTCCCGCCACTGCCATGATTCAGATCCTGCCCCACAGGCTGCTGCTTCTCCAGTTCACACCACTCCCTCACGTCATGCTGTCCCCACGTCATGCTGCCTCACTGGTCCTTCGTTTATAACTTAGGCTCTCCATGGACCAACGCTATTGTGACATTCTATTCCCCCTCCAGGTCTTTCCGCTCGGCAAATCAACACCTCCCAGACATTCCACCTCCTAAAGTCATCCACCTAGGCGCGACACGTGAAAGAGCACTCTCTGCAGCCGGCCCAATATTCTGGAATACGTTGCCAAAAGAATTACGAACTTGCGAAAAATCCAAAATTATTTAGAAAGGCGTTAAAAACACATCTATTCAGAATAGCTTACTTTTAATTTTGATATTTGTTACTGTCATCATGAAATTTATGAATGTTCACTGTAATCCGCCCTGAATAAAAGAAGGGCAGAATAGAAAATAAAAGAAATAGATAAAAATATCATGTGTTCACATACACGAGCACACACACACACACTCACACCTCCAGTCACTCCTTGGGTTCCTCCCCATTTCTGCTAGATCTGGAGCTCCCAGCCTTCTAGTGAATCTAACACCCTAGCCAGTCTCTGGGAGCAGCCCCGCTCAGCACCTGCTGTCTGCCTCCATTTTCCCAAGACCGACTTATGTAATGGAGTCTAAACATACATGCAGCCACCCTTCTTGTGTCCTCACTATTAAAGGGGGCACTGGGTATGGTTCATTCCCAAACAAGGGGAGGAGATTTAATTCTAGGCCCTTTGGTGCAATCACTAGGACCCACTAAAACACTCTCTACATAGAGCCTATGAAGTCTTTACTATAACAACACTTCTTCCACTCTTTATATGATGAAGACACCGCACTCTGTATTCACTAGTCCAGTAGGCTCGGTCAGGAGCTTCTTAGTCCCTCTGTGGCAAGTTTTTCTACTGACTGTGTTAAGGGAACTCCTGCTCCTCTCAGGTTAGCCTTGCACCTGGGAATCCTGTTATGCTGCGCCTTTGCAAATCAGACTCCTCTCCTTAACTCTGATTAGTATCTGTGTGGCTCAGCTCCTCTCCACACTTATGTTTAGCACTGTGCTGACATCTGGCTACACTAACTGGATAAATCTATATACTCCTCTTTCCTTTTGTAGGGTTACAGCAGACTGCTGTGTAGGTTTTCAGCTCCCTCACGGACACCTTAACTGGGAATCTCTTCTTTCAAGTGTAACCCCCTCTTCAGGTGCCTCCCAAAATATTAAGGGCACACAGCAGATCCCAGTCAGTACCTTTGTCTTTCTTGGATCTCCTCTCTCTGTCTCTGACACAATACAAATTCCACAGTGGACCGCTGGGGTACTGGGGTTCTTCCAGCGAGGAGGAGGACAAGCCTCTAGGGCCCTATGCTCACAGGGGTGGGGACCCTGGAACAATCTCACACCACACAATCACTTTCTCAGATACACGTACTCACTCCTTGTAATCTCAGCTGCCATGACCTTGAACCTGAAAGTAGCAGGTTGGACACTTGAAATGGTGTTCAAACTTTACTATAACTCAGGAAAAGTTGATCAGGATCCAGAATTACAAAAATAAAAGTTTGAAATCTCTTGGTGCACAATACAAAAAATAAACTCCAAGTGCCTTAGTTCTTTCAGTGTTCAAATACTGAGTCAATGTACCTTCTTGTTGTCAGGAAGTCAACAAGAAAAATACTCTCTCCTCCTTTAAGTGGGTAGGAAGTGGTGGTAAATTGTTCCAACAAAACTAGAAAACCCCCCAACAATCTCTCTTCTGTGAAACTACTGACCCCACTTTACATGGTGACAGGGCAAAAAGCTTCCTCACCCCATGTGCTGGTATTGGCTGGCTCTACTCTATAAAATCTGGGTTTGAGCATGTGTAGGGATAGTTTGGTTTATAGAGTAAGAGGAGTGTTTTTCCTTGGTGGATATCCACAATGAGCACGCATGAGAAAGATTTGCATCCAGTGGAGGCAGTGCATGAGGATCTTTCTCATGCATATTCATTGTGGATATCCACCAAGGAAAAACACTCCTCTTACTCTATAAACCAAACTATCCCTACACATGCTCAAACCCAGATTTTATAGAGTAGAGCCAGCCAATACCAGCACATGGGGTGAGGCAGAACCTTAGAAATAATCTAAAAAGTTAAATGTTTTTGTATAGGGAAAAATAACCCATGCTATAGTTACACAATGTTAGGTTCCATATTAGGAGCTACCATCCAGGAAAATAATCTAGGCATCATAGTGGATACTACTTTAAAATCGTCGGCTCAGTGTGCTGCAGCAGTCAAAAAAGCAAACAGAATGTTAGGAATTATTAGGAAGGGAATGGCGAATAAAATGGAGGATGTTATAATGCCTCTATATCGCTCCATGGTGAGACCACACCTTGAGTACTGTGTACAATTCTGGTCGCCGCATCTCAAAAAAAGATATAGTTGCAATGGAGAAGGTACAGAGAAGGGCAACCAAAATGATAAAGGGGATGGAACAGCTCCCCTATGAGGAAAGGCTGAAGAGGTTAGGGCTGTTCAGCTTGGAGAAGAGACGGCTGAGGGGGGATATGATAGAGGTGTTTAAAATCATGAGAGGTCTAGATGGGTAAATGTAAATTGGTTATTTACTCTTTTGGATAATAGAAGGACTTAGGGGCACTCCATGAAGTTAGCATGTGGCACATTAAAAACTAATTGGAGAAAGTTCTTTTTTACCCAATGCACAATTAAACTCTGGAATTTATTGCCAGAGGATGTGGTTAGTGCAGTTAGTATAGCTGTGTTTAAAAAAGGATTGGATAAGTTCTTGGAGGAGAAGTCCATTACCTGCTATTAATTAAGTTGACTTAGAAAATAGAGTGTTTCACTGTGGGTAGGTGTCCTTTTCTTTGAGCACACTGGTTGAGCTTCTAATGGCGGTGTAAATTGTGCACGCAAAGCTCCCCAGTGGCTTATCCAGGATTTTTAGGTCAGGGGTCCTCTAATAGCATAGTAAAATCCTACCTAACAGTCCAGCGTCTTTCTGAACATCCAGTCCTGTGGTCCTGGTCCCAAATTAATGGAGCTCTTAATATGGAACCTAACATTGTGTAATACAGCAAGGGTTATTTTTCCCTATATGCATCACTTTGCACTTGTCCACATTAAATTTCATCTGCCATTTGGAAGCTGGTAAAAATGCAAACCAGGTAATCATTGCAATTATAGAAGAAAGTAAAGATTCTAGTATCAATGTTATCATCCATCTGGGGACCAACAACCTGGCTAGAAACAGTTTCCCAGCAGAACAGAAAGATTTGCAGTGTCTGGGGAAAGAGATTAAACCCATGGTAAAAAAAATATTGCCTTTTCTGAAATATTAACCGTGCTTGAAAAGGGAAAAGAAAAGATAAGCCAGATAGAAAATCTCCATACATGGCTGAAAAGCTGGTGTAAAGAAAGTGGATTTGGATACACTGGGGAGGCTGGGGTGATGAATGGAGCAGTAAAAGACTATAGAACAAGGATGGCCTATATTTGACAGTAAAAATAAAAGACTGTATATATATGATGTATTCTTATGCTCTTAAATTCAAAACAACATCATGTTTGTGCAACACTGATAGCATAAAGTCTCGTACAATTAACCAGAGTAAACCTCATATAAAATGTAGCCCTGTCAGCCATTGAAATAATTGTGCGATCACCAATTTGATAACAGACCGTCACTCTGGTATAATCATTGGTTACTCTGGTGTTTAGTTTTACTATTTTTACATAGTTTTTTTCATTTTCTCATTTTTTGAAAACTTTTCTATGGGCAGTAAAGTAACCCTTATCGTAGCAGTAGGTGCAGCGGGGATATCTGGCTGGCGATGGCCCGACACGGCTCGTGTTTCTGACAGCTTCTTCAGGGGCCGAGAAATGCCAATTCTGTAGTAAAAAGAGACGTTTAAGAACCAACTTTATGCGAATAAAAATGGTTAAGGCTGCTTACTACAGTATACATACGGTTCCCAAGTCTGCCCTGCAAACAATTCTGCTACACGGCTGCAGCTTTATCTTGACAGCTGGATCCGCCATTTTGTAAGGCTGTTTTTATACCTGCCTGTATCTTTAGGAAAGAACTAATTAATAAACCAATTATCCTTGGCAGAGTATCAATCAAAGACTAAATGAGTGAGGACCATTCTACCAAATCATTGAGTCCCTACGGAGATTGTGTTGCTAAGGTATAGATCCACCATTGTTCACGGTAGTTCAAAAATTCATTTAAATCACCACCCCGTGGATTGGGTGCTACTTGCTCAAGAATTGTCCATTGCATCTGGTCAAACGTGTGGCCAAATTCTATGCAATGGCTCACCATGGGTGCTTCTAAGTTGACTGTGTTAAGATGACTTCTGTGGCAGGAGAGACATTCTGGTCATGCATCATCAGGCATGATGATGTATGACCAGGCATGATGATGTATGGAGGTGGGAGAAGATGGCCAATGAAATTGGAATGCCACCCCCCAGGCAATCCAGGAAGCGAGAGTAGACAATAACAAGATCAATCAGCTATGTATTCCACACTTAAGCAAAGGAGCAGCAGAAAAGGTGAAGAATACGAAGATAAGCAAACCAAGGGAGGGAAGCTGGAAAGCTAGGACCACAAATACTCATTAGCATAGACAACAAAGTCCCAGATCTGCAGGCCCTAATGGTGGAAGCAGACTTGGAAATTGTTGCCATTACAGAGACATGGTTGATGGAGTCTCATGACTGGGATATGGCCATCCCGGTTATAACTTGTTAAGGAAGGACAGAGAGGGCAGAAACAAAACAAAAAGAGGATTTTTGAAAGGCAAACCTTTAATACATACCATCTGTGATTAACCATTTGTGATTAACAACGATAATCAGAAATGGCTAAAGAACACCCCCCTCAATCACGACCCGCAGGGAAACCTGCGATCCCAAAACACTGGCCTGCTCACTATCCCTCCCACAAAACTAGCCCACCTCTCCTCCACCAGAAAACACGACATCTCAATAGCAGGCCCATCCCTTTGGAACAAACTGCCCACCCAAATAAGACTGGAACCCTCCAGCCAATCTTTCAAAAAATACCTGAAAATCTGGCTCCACACAGACCCCACCCACCTTCCACAGCAGATATAAGTACCCCATCCTCCCAGTACTCAACGTCACCTATCTACACGTTGTTCCACACTCCTATGCTATTATACGCCAAAGCATCAATGTCACCACTTTCCCCTTGCAAGATACCATGTATCCCTTCTAAGAAACCTTAATCTCAAGTTCAATGCCTTATATGTTATAGTGCACTGATAAGCCTCCATAGCTTATTTACAGGCCGATACAGTAAGGAGCAGTAGGAAGAGCTGCGTTAGTGCCGGGCGCACCCGCGGTTGCCGCACGCACAGTCCAGCTCACCTACCGCTCGATACCGTATGTAAATAGCTTGCAAATGCAAGCTGCGTCTAAGAAGCGTCCGTGAAGCGTTGGGCCCGCGCAACCCATTTTACTGTATAGAGCACTATACAGTATCCTGGGTGCGCTGGCCTAACGCTTCACGGACACGCTGGTACCTGTCATTTCAAATGACATTTGAAATGACAGGTACCAGAAGTAGATGGTTCTCCTATGCTCGGGATTGCCAGTCCTCTCTCCCCTCCTCCCGAAGCAAGGCGCAGGGAGGGGGGGGGGGGGGGGTGGGGGGAGAGGACTGGTGAAATGACATGTAAAGTGTAAAGCAACGAAGCGACTTACTTTTCTTGCAGCCCTCCACCGGAGACGGACCGCAGCTCCCCTGCCTCCCGGGGGGCAGCCGGCAGCGAAAGCGGCCCCGCCGGCGAAGATGGATGCCTGCACGGGCGAAAGCGGCCCCTGTGCGTGCAATTTGGCCGCTCAAGATGTGACATCACATGCCATGACGCCAAACGTCATGACGTCACGTCTTGAGCGGCCCAATTGCACGCACAGGGGCCGCTTTCGCCCGTGCAGGCGTCCATCTTCGCCGGCAGCTGCCTCCGGAAGGCAGGGGAGCCGCGATCCGTCTCCGCCGATGTCCGTCTCCGGAGGAGGGCTGCAAGAAAAGTAAGTCGCGCCCTGCTGACAGGAAGGTGTCCGATTGGCCCAAGTAGATAGGAAAAAAGGAGGGGATTGAACTACATGGGCCAATGTCGCTTCGTTGCTACTTTTTTTTTTTTTTTCGCTTTTTCATTGCTTCGGGAGGAGGGGAGAGAGGACTGGGGCTGCCCATGGATGCGGCCAGGGCAGGTGAGCGGGGGCTGGGGGAAAGTTTGCCGCCTACCCTTACCCCTGCCTCTAACGCAGGGGTAAGGGTAGGCGGTAAGTTAGCAGGTTAAACGCGCGGCTAAACTGCAGGTTAAGAAAGCGATAGTCGGGGCGCACGTTACTGTATGGGAGGGAATAGCTAATTCGATCGTTTACATCTCATATACATGCCGCGGGCGGAAGGGGTTACCCGGTGATTTAAAGAGGCGGTAAGAATGGGTTAAAGGGGATAGTGGATCGCGGGTTGGACTAACGCGGCCGAAAAGTGAGTAGAAAGCGGGTTAGAAGCAGGGTAACCGCGGCCGCACTTTACTGTATTGACCTGGAAGTTATTAAGTTATAATGTTTTTGCAATATTACAACGTATCAAAACTAAGACTCCTTAGTCCTACTACGGTAGTTCTCACAGTTTCAATCTTTATACTCCTTAGCTCATTAACAGGCCGATACAGTAAAGCGCGGCCGCGACTACCCCGTTTCTTACCCGCTTTGTACCCGCAATTTGGTCGCGTAAGTCCAACCCGCGATTCACTATCCCTTTTAACCCATCCTTACCGCTTCTTTAAATCAACGGGTAACCCTTTCCGCCCGCGGCATGTATATGAGATGTAAACGCTCCGATTAGCTATTCCCTCCCATACAGTAACGTGCGCCCCGACTATCGCCTTTTTAACTTGCAGTTTAGCCGCGTCTTTAACCTGCTAAATTACCGCCTACCCTTACCCCTGCGTTAGAGGGTATGCGGTAAAGTTTGCCCGTGAAATTTCACGGGCAAACTTTCTCCCAGCCCCCGCTCACCTGCCCTGGCCACGTCCATGGGTGCCGGTCTCCCGTACGGGCCCGCGCTGACAGGGACAGGGACATTGACTCACAAATGTCCCTTCACTTTCTCTTTCAGCATTCCTTCTCCCGCTTCAGCAGCCCGGGGCGGATCGGGCGCTCTCCGCGAGGTGGCTTCCAGCAGCCCCCGCCGGCGAAGATGCATGAACGCACGCCTGTACTTCCAATTTGGGCGCTCAAGGCACCTTCGCTGGCTTGAGCGCCCAAATGGGACGTACAGGCGGTGCGAGCTCATCATGCCAAAAAACTTGCACCGGCAGAGAACTGAAAGATTGCCAGAGCGGCGGAGCCAGGGCTGGGGGGGGGGGGGGGGGCGCGCGGGAGGGGGCGGGGCGGTGGCTCCCCTACCTTTCCTGCATGCGGGACAGCTCCGGCTCGCCTGCCTGCCTCCCTCCGTTCCGCCGCTCACTGCCTCCCCAGCGCCATCTTGCAGCTTGTGATGTCACCCCTGACCCTTGAGCGCCCAAACGCCGGCGAAGGTGCATGAACGCACGTCCAATTTGGGCGCTCAAGCAGCGAAGGCGCATGAGCGAACGCCGTGACCTCGGACGTCCAGCCGGGCGCTCAGGTCACGGTGTGCGCTCATGCGCCTTCGCCGGCGGGGGCTGCTGGAAGCTGCTTTCGCCGCCGGCTGCCCCCGGGAGGCAGGGGAGCCGCGGTGGGTGCCTCGGGAGGAGGGGAGAGAGGACTGGGGCTGCTGGAAGCATGAAGTAAGTTTACTTTAGTTACAATTTCTATTTTCTTAATAGCATGTCGAGTCGATTTTCGCCCTGCGCCTTGCTTCGGGAGGGGGGGGGGGGGGGGGGGAGAGAGGACTGGCAATCCCCGATGCCCGAGCGTAGGAGAACCATCCACTTCCTGGTACCTGTCATGTCAAATGACATTTGACATGACAGGTACCAGCGCACCCAGGATACTGTATAGGCGCTGTATACAGTAAAATGGATTGCGCTTCATGGACGCTTCTTGGACGCGCTTTGGACGTGGCTTGCATTTGCATGCCATTTAAATACTGTAGAGTGGTGTGTGTGATCCGAACCGTGCGCGCAGCAAACGAGCGGGCGCCCGGCACTGCCGCACTCTTTCTACCGCGTCCTTACTGTATCGGCCTGTAAGGTAGGGGGGGTTTAGATAGGGCTGGGGGGGGTGGGTTAAGTAGGGGAAGGGGGGGGGAAGGTGCGGGGGAGGTGGAAGGAAAGTTCTCTCCGAGGCCGCTCCGATTTCGGAGCGGCCTCGCAGGGAACGGAGGCAGGCTGCACGGCTCGGCGCGCGCAGGCTGCCGATTTCGCACAGCCTTGCGCCCGCCGACCCCGGATTTTAAAAGATACGCGTGTATCTATTAAAATCCGGTGTGCTCTTGTTTGCGCCGGTCGGGCGTACTTTTTTAAGATCTGCCCCCTAATGAATATGCAGAAGAGAAGTTTAAACTTAAATAGTTGCAACTGTACGCAAACCTCTCTCATGCATATTCAAGTGGATTGCTGTCCATAGGGCCTGGACTTCGCATACCCCTGGTTTTCTAGCTGGATACTAGAAAATCAAACATACCAAAATTAAAAATAAAAGGCAAACACATACTTTTTTTTTTTTTTAAACGGAGCAATTAGAGTCATCTTTTCTGCATCCTCTTACTGCCTTTTTTCCTGGCCTTGCCAAAAAATGTCCTTATTTTGCTGAACATCTCTCAACTGTCGGCTTTTACAGTGGTTGCTATTTCATATTTTAACTCTAGTCACTGTCCAGAAGCAGAAATAAGATTTTGGGTGGATTGATCCCTATCTGAACCTGCAGTAGCTACTGGAGGGAGCAGTCAGCTATGCGGCTTCCGGAATCAATCCTTGAACGTGTAGAGAGAACAAGGTTGATTTTGTGTTTCCTTCTTATTCACATGGTATATAGAGTGCTACCTTATTAAGGCTCTCCGCTCTTAGGAGGAACTTCAACCCAGCCAAAATTCTGAGTCAGCTACAATAGAGATGAAGCATGTTTGTAGCACCTTAGGGGGAAAGAAGCATAGAGAGGCCAATTTCAGCAAATCAAAAACTGTCACCAAAGAACCTTTAATAACAGACCATAATTCTGTAGGATGCTTCTTGGAACTTTTCAACTTTGCTTGGGAGTTTAGATGCATTAGTAGAAATGCTTTTAAAAAAGAGGTTTTAAATTGATTTAGTATTTGCAATTGCCTTTAGTGATAATAGGCCAGAGACTTTGAGCAATCTAATCAGATATTCCATCAGATCCACCCACTCCAGTTAATAGGCACGACTATTAGATCAGACACAGGAGGTAGATACTATACTCAAGGAAAAGTAAGATGACTGATGGCAAGAATTAGTTTAGCAGATTGAACAAAAGCTACTGTATAGGAAAATTGTAATATTATGATTCCTGATGTGCCCACATGCTAATATACATTACCATATACAGAACAGGCCCCCTAGGAAGGAGTTGCATATTGCTGTGGAAATCTGTCACAGTGGTCTGAGAGCCCTGAACCAGCAGTTTTCATGCGGAGACTGCTGCAAGGCAACTGCTGGTCCTGCAAGGCAAGGGACATCTGGTCTCCCGTCAGACTCCAAGATGTAGTGTTTTTATATTTGATGGAATCGTTATGTGGTGGTGCTGCCTTGTAAATAAAAGAATATTCAGAACCACAGAACCCCCTTCTCCAGTCACATGTATTTATGATGGAAACATTTGGCCGATCTGAAGATTGCAAGGGGGTCATGGCCAGGCCCCAAGAAGCTGGTTTGCAACAAGGACTCCGGGGGCCAGGCCTTTGGACAATTATGTGTTAAACTGCAAGTCAAAAGAAGCCTCTCGGGTCAGGTCTTACAGGGCTGAAATGTCAAAAATTATTTCTGTTGAATAACAATTGGAATGGAAAAAAAACCTTGCAGTCCTGGTTCTCCAATGGTTATGGTTTCTGTGAGTCAAATGTACAAAAGCTGAAGAGGCTTCCCCGTGCTGGAGAGGCTCATATCTTCGTATGTGGTGGGATTATCCCAGAACATGAGAATTCTGGCTGGAAGAGGAGAGTGAGACTCTGTTCTCCTTTTCAGTCTTGGGTCACTTATGCTTATTAGGTTGGTGGGATTCTGTACTCTCTCCCCATAAGGCCAGGCATTTATTTT
Organism: Rhinatrema bivittatum; assembly: GCF_901001135.1. NCBI lineage: Eukaryota > Metazoa > Chordata > Amphibia > Gymnophiona > Rhinatrematidae > Rhinatrema > Rhinatrema bivittatum. The sequence goes on from NC_042621.1 coordinate 291,970,092, forward strand.
CTCAGCTGTTGCACGCTGCTCTTTTAACTACTGCATTTCATTGGAAGACTGCATTTACCATGGAACATTGGAGGAAAATGGTGAGGAAGATTGCATCGATGGAGAGAATTAATTTGGCCTTGCAGGACAAACCAGAGTTCTACTTTCAAGTTTGGGGACCTTACAGGACATGGAGATGGCAGTTTTATGCATCTTATAGGATGGTGTTTATTTCAGTATTGGAACTGGTCACCTCCTAACCTGTATTAGCTATTTCTATGCTTGTGTATGTATGCTTATCTTCCCTTTTATGAAGCCGTACCTGTTTGATTTGAAAAATAGTTTTAAAAAAATGTTGAAGAGGTTGTCAACGGATGTTGCCATCTTCCTCTTAGTTTTTATGGATTCTCATACTTGGTCCAACACCCAAGGCCTCTCCCATTTCATTTAGATTGCACCCTCATTATGTGTAAGTCTACCCTTGAGCCTTGCAGAAGATTTCTGGTCCCCAATTAGTGTTAGGCTTGTTTGTTATTTTAAAAATATGAATAATAAAACATACATTTAAATAAATAAATAAATAAATAAATAAATAAATAAATAAAACAAGGATTCACATTTTAGAATGTAGTTCAAAATTAAGAGTTTATTCAAGAGACCAAAATAATTTTCCAAATTTCAGAAACTCACAAGAAGGAGATCTGGATACAATCCAAATAGACAAAGGAAAAATCTTGAGAGACAATTAGAAACAAAACAGTCACTCACAATTGTAGAACAGTTCAGTATCCAAGATAACACCTTGCACAAGAGTAGGATCAAGTCATGGTCATTTTATTGTTTGCTATATTTATGTGTGTTTTTAAGTAACCCAGCACGAACACTAGAGCGCAGGCTATAAATTATTTTAAATAAATAAATAAAATAAAAAGCAGAACTCCTCTTAGATGGGAAGCAAAATTCAATCTTTCGCCTCTAGGTCTTGGGGTAGCATTTCCGTAAATGTGAAAACCTCTGGTTAGCGTCACCTTGGGCTTCCCCAGCAAAGATAAACACCCCTGGCTTCTACAGCCTGGATCCCTCTGGCTGGCTCTCAGTGATCTTGTCTGGTAAACCTTCAACTACACCACCACTTCACACTAAGGAAACTGAAAGACTCAAACCGGCTCAAACTGTCTCTGATCAAACCAACTCTTCTCCCCGATAGCTAGAAATCCCCTTACACTCCACTCCATCTCCAAGCAGCAACAGACCCTTTGTGCCTCCTGGGAAGCACTATTTAAAGTTCTCACCTCTAACCCAGCCCCTTTTGGGGAAAGGCATCCACCATCACTCAACACTCTACAATGCCCACCTCGGGGAACCTCCCAAAAGCTCGTCCCTTACAGGAAGGAGCCTGCACTCTGCAGAGCAATGCGTGTTACAAAGCGCTCTGTCCTCTGGCACTCCAGTTCCTTCCGGTGATCCTAAGCCAGGGTTTCAGTTTATTCACTGCACTTTCGCTGCAGTAAATGCACAGCAAGAGAATATTGCGTTACAGCGCCCAGGGCCATGACCATAAAAAAAAAATTGTGATCACTGCAATTTTATGGCACTGACCCTTGTACCCTGCAGCCAGAGAGGAAAAACATTTTTTTTTTTAAAAAAGTAGCATTTTATTTCCAAGTCATAGGGCCTGACGTACAAAGAGAGTTTGGATGGGAAGCTATGCCTGCCATGGAACTGATAGTACCCGATTTCTGTCTGTGTGAAGGGCTCTGTACGAATCCTAAAATCATATTATTCTGGTTATTTTTTTCTTAATACGGATGCTTTGAGGCAGCAGTGGAGCGCTTTGTTGGTAAGGGAAAGAACTGAACCTGCCAGAGGCTCGGAGCTGTTTTCTGAAAGGGTTTCTTCCATCCCATATTCCCGTCAGCCGCACCCTGCGGCGGAAGCTGCACAGGACGCCTCACGAGGGAGAGAAAAAAAAAAAGAGAGCAAGGCCCAGAATGCAGAAGTCCCGGACTGCTGCCGAGAGTGCTGGATCCTCTTCTGCTGGTAAGGCCTAGGCTCTCATTAGCTGCTCTGGCACCAGCTCCCCTTTAGTCGGTGGCGCCTGGCATCCTTGCCAGCTCAGTTTTTCTTCCATTCTTCTCCGCCTGCCGCTCCAGTGCTTTCCCCTCTTGCCTGCCCAGCTACGATGTCACCTTGATGTCAAAATGTCACAGACAGGATGGAGGGACAGCCAAAACTGAAAACACAGGCGCTTTTTGTTTTAATTTCAGAAACCACATTAACTGGACAAACATGCAACACCAGAGAGGCATCAAACTGCAATGATAAATGAAACGGAGTTGCGTATTTTGCATTGTCTTGTTCAATACATTAAAATTGTATTTCTTATAAGGATCACATGAGGAAGTCCAAGAATGTGCAACTCATATTATTTCCATTGATTTACAGTGCAAGCTTGGTTTCCTGCTAAGAAAGTAGCCACTAGTAATGTGCATTTGTTTTAAATGAATTTAAAAAATGTGACAAATGAGGCCATTTTCAGTTTGTTCAAAATGAAATGAGCCAAAATAGTCTGTGAAGAAAATATGCAAAAATGTTGGGGTAATTTGTATTTGGCTAATTAAAAAAAAAAAAAAAGGCCTCTGGGCTGCTGAGATCTAGGTCTGAGGCCGGGGCCCAGCCTTAGGGAGGTCCTGTTAGTTAAGGACCAGGCCTAGGCCCAGATTCGATGCCGGGGCCCATACAAAGACAGGGTTCCATCGCTGAAGCCTAAGCCTAGCTAGGTGCAGGTCCAATAACAAGGTCCAGCCTGAAGCAGTGTCCTGTCACTGAGGCCTAGGCCCTCTGCTCCAGTGGCTCTCATTAGCTGCTCTGGCACCAGCTCCTCTTTAGTTGGTGGCGCCTGGCCCAATGGCAGGGCTCAGACCCAAAGGCCCAAGACCAGGCCTTCTGCCATTTTTCTTTGTTTTCTGTTGACTAAAAATGACACCATTCACCTAAAGGATACGCCACTGTGACTTCACTACAGTGTCTTCCTCCTAAGTCAACAGTGACATTTTGATGTATAACCATTGAAGTGTATAGGCATCAGGCCTGGTCCTCAGGCTGGACCAAACCTCTGGCTGGATCCTGGCATTGGGCCTGGAATTAGGAATGGGCTCCAGACTTAGTGATAGGAACCAGACTCTGGCTTGGGCCTTGGTGAAGGGACCTGGCCTAGGCCTCAACCTCAGCGACAGTACCTGATCTTGGGTTGGGCCCCACCGTCATGCCTGGGACTAGGCTTGGGCCTGACTCCAGGGCCTCAGGCGGGGCCCTGGTGACAGGTATCAGCCTGGGCCTGAGCGACAGGACCCAACCTTGGGCCTGGGTCTTGGCGATGAGACTCGACCTCAGGACTAGGCTTATGTCCTGGCCTCGGCAACAGGACCTGGCCTCAGGCTTGACCCCGATGTTGGGCCAGGGCCTAGGCCTGTTTTTTCTTTCATATTGAAGTCCACAAGTTCTATGGATTGCTTCCCCTTTTGAGTTCAATGTAAAGCAAAAAAGAAATGACACAAACAAAAATGTTTTTTTTGTTTGAGACGAACCTGATGAATGACTCTGACCTACGAAATGAACAAACCTAAACAAACTTTTTGACTTTGCACACCTCGAGGCCACAATGTCCTAGTGTCTAACTAGTGACTTTAATCATGTGACTTATTCCATGTTGTGCTTCAAAATTACAATCGTTTGTTTAAACTGGCATCAGAAGCCTTACTGCAACATTATGCATACTACGCACCAAAATGTTGCAGTGTAACTGGGAGTAAAATGTATTCTGTAATCTCATTGCTGCCTGCGACTCTCTGGTTTGTATTCCTATTGCTTGTTTAGGGCTTCTCGTTCTAATCCTGCTTTACGAGCAGCACCCGATGGTTTTGACAGCGTTACTTAAATTTTGCTTGAGTGCATCTTGTCCTCCACTTCTTATGCAGCCAGCGCCTGTGATAATTACTATGAGTGATGGTGCCTGGCATCACAACAGCAACATAATTACTTCTGCTAATCAGTCAACTTAGATTTTGCCTTTCCATTTTATACCTACAGATTATATCCATAGAACCTGCTTAGTATTTTCTCTCCCCCTCCTCTCTCTCTTCCTGGAGGGTCATGAAGCACTGTGAGTCTTCTCGCCTCTTTTTCCAAGCTTCCACTCCCCGCCTCCCTCCAGGCGGGGGTCACAGGATAACCCGGGTTCAGCCTCTCCTTCTCTCTCTGTCGCTTCTGCCCACTCCTCTACTGTAAAAGTACAATAAATGGGGGGGGGATCCTATCTACTACAGTTTTTCCACTGTGGTCAGTTGGGCGAGTATCCATGGGTCTTCGGGAGGGAAACATTCAGCAGAGTTTGTTTGTTTGATTGCTTTTATTTTTTTAGGCGACTCAAAAAAGAACTCAAACAATTTCCATCAGAAACAAATCAATAATGAAAAAGGAAATGTCAATCTTTTTGCCGCTTCCCAATAAGTTATATATTGAGGTTTTTATTTTTTATTTTTTTTATCTAGCCGCATCATCAAGCCTGTCGGTGTGCTTTCTTATGATGTTCAAAACGAGAGCCGCCCGGACTTCTAATCATTTGCGGCAGTCCTTGATATTCTTTTTTTGTATATGTTATAACCTTATAATTTTTCTTAAAAGTAGTGCATTAAATCCTTTCTTCAATGAAACTCGCTCCTCATAGAGCACGCTCTTCATAGAGCATATTTTGCACGCTCATCCTAGAGCATATTATTCAAAACCAAAACAAGATATTTTTGACAAAGTCCGATATTAACTTGAAGTTAGCTCAACAACCGGCCGAAGTTTCGCAGCGAAACTTCGGCCGGTTGTTGAGCTAACTTCAAGTTAATATCGGACTTTGTCAAAAATATCTTGTTTTGGGTTTGGTTTTGAATAATATGCTCTAGGATAAGCGTGCAAAATATGCTCTATGAAGAGCGTGCTCTATGAGGAGCGAGTTTCATTGAAGAAAGGATTTAATGCACTACTTTTAAAAAAGAATATCAAGGACTGCCGCAAATGATTAGAAGTCCGGGTGGCTCTCGTTTTGAACATCATAAGAAAGCACGCCGACAGGCTTGATGATGCGGCTAGATAAAAAAAATAAAAAATAAAAACCTCAATATATAATTTATTGGGAAGCGGCAAAAAGATTGACATTTCCTTTTTCATTATTGTTTTATTTTTTTAGCCCATTCCTGCTCATATTCCTCCTGTGCCTCTGCTCTTTTAAGGTCCGCCATCTTTTTCTTGCCATCTCACAGTTTCTCCGCCTCCGGTAACCCTAGCATGGCCTGCCGCCTCTGAAACCTCTCTCTCCATTCATCCAGTTCCGCCCAGTCCAGCTGCAGATCGAGACCCTCCTGGCCCTGCGGCCTGAACCTCTCCCCTCCCTCCATTTCACCTACGTTCACTTTTAAGACATTTATGATCGCTTTCTCCAGATATAGAGCAGGTGTGAATATACCGTAGAAGGCTGCCAAATTTACACTCGCAAATTGCTTTCAAAATAGCAACTTACGTGAATGTTGGGCCCCCGTCCCAGAACATCCCTGGCCCGCCCCTTTCTTTCACACGAAAACTTACTCATTTACCCTTACTTACACATCTGTTTTAAGGTTTATAAAATAGCACATGTGGAGGAGGACTCAAGATGGTGAGCTGGACTGTGAATGCACCCCATTTCTCTTTTTTTCCTGCTTACTGTGATTATGCCGCACTCTGGTCAGAAGCGTAGAGCCCAGGAGAGGCCAGTTTTGAAGCCTCCCTTGCGGATCCATTCGTAGGTCCGATGGACGTGCACATTCTTCAAGGGTGTTCAGTAGCAGGAGTCGGGTCATGAAGACGGTATTACAGCAGACCCCCTCCATGACTCTATTACATCTCTTTCCCCGGCTGAAAGAACGGCTCCCAAGAACCCAGCGGAGATTAGGACAGCTATACAGAGTTTGCCTATGTCGGGCGAGGATGACGTGGAAATTGAGGACCAGCATGGAACGGTTGTGTCTTTGAACCCAGTTGTCAAATTTGAAACCATCGGCGACTCGGGGGAGATCCCTCCAAGAGGAGAGATGCAGACTCAGAGAGATTTCCTACAGAAAAAAGACGTTTTTGAAGATATTGGAATTAAAGTACTACCCATGGTAAGACCTGAAGTCTTTTCTTTGGAAACTATCTGGGACGCTATTGTTACTCTTAATACTAATTTAACATCTCAGCTCAATCCATTGGTAAAAAAAAGTTGGGGAAAATGAATCTCAGGTTAAGCTCCTCCAAGGAGAAAATGTAAAAAATGTTCGGGTCCTGGACTCATTAAAATTAAATCTTGGAAATTTAAACGGTCAACATCAGTCTTTAATGAAAGATAATCAGTATTTACTAAAGAAGATCGAGAATTTGGATAATGAAATGAGAGGGTGAAATTTAAGGCTGATAACATTTCCCAAACTATCTACGGTTTCTGCAAAAGATATGTGGACTAGGTATGCTCTAGAGGTCTTAAAGTTACCCCAACCAACGCTACCTCAGATCACAAAAGCTTTTTATTTACCATCAATGAAGAAAGTACTTGTTAAGGGCCAGGACATGCAGATATTGTCACCTTTGAAGATCTCTGGAATTTTGGAATCATCTGTTTCAGTAGAAGTGCAGCCTGCAACTTTAATTGTTTCTTGCTTACTTGACTCGGACAGAGACTGGATATTGAGAATGTATTTCAGGAATCACAAAGAGTTATTTCTGAAATTGAAAGTGCAATTGTTCCCAGATTTGGCTATAGACACTCAAATTAGGAGGAAGCAGTTTCTTAAAATTTCCATGCAAATGCCTTATTAAATATCGTGATCTTACTTCTACGTTCTTTCAGCCCTCTCAGCTATCTAAATTTCTTGCTGATAGAACATCTTCCTCGATTGATGTATCTCTACCTGAAACTGTATAACCTTGTAAGGGAGGGATGCTCGTTCTTTACTATGTAACCATTCCGCTCTATCTAGCCTTTCTGTTTGGTTAGTTTCTTTAATCAAGTGTCTTCTTTGCTGTAGGGTTCTCCCCAACTAGAGGACTTGGGAATACTTTGACATTATAATTATTTCCTTTAATTATTTATTAGCAGGAGTTTAATAATACATATTGCCTTAATGTCATTGTAATTTTCTTCTTCAAGGATATACTTGAATGTATAATTAAAAAATCTTGCAATAAATAAAAAATTTAAAAAAAAATAGCATATGCACGGGTATATTTACATGTGTACATGTGGATTTTTACCTGCGCAACTTTGGAAAATTCACCTCAATGTTTTTGTGTACAGAAACATGAAACTGCACACAAAATGTTTTTTGTGCCCACAAACATATTGGTTCTGAGTCTTCCTCCCTGGAGTTTTAAATCGTGACCTCTGGTTCTGCTGATTTTTTTCCAACGGAAAAGGTTTGTCGTTATCTTTGGATCATTAAAGACTTTCAGATACTTGAAAGGTTTTAATGATCCAAAGATAACGACAAACCTTTTCCATTGGAAAAAAATCAGCAGAACCAGGGGTCACGATTTAAAACTCCAGGGAGGAAGACGCAGAACCAATGTCAGGAAGTATTTCTTCACGGAGAGGGTGGTGGATGCCTGGAATGACCTTCCGGAGGAAGTGGTGAAGACCAATACTGTAAAGGACTTCAAAGGGGCGTGGGATAAACACTGTGGATCCATAAAGTCTAGAGGATGTGAATGAAGAGTGGGTGGCTCACAGGAACGACGGCTACTACCTGGTGATAATACCCTTACTCAATAAACTTACACACGGTTAATGCAACTCCAACATTGCTCTAAGCTTCAGCGGCAATGAGGAAATGTGGAAAAAAGGATTTGCATTCACAAAAAAGCAGGGAGTAGCTTGCTTGTTACGGTGGTTACTACCCCAAACCAAATAAGCCTGATACTTCACTTTTAATGCATATCCAATATAGCTCTCTGCTTCAACGGCAGGGGAGAAAGTCTGACACTTCACGCATATCCAGCATAGCTCTCTGCTTCAAGGGCAGGGGGGAATTAAGAAAGGTGAATCTATATTCAGGCAACAACCAACAAGGACTGAATTACATAGTCTGGATAAACAGATAAGCATGGGTGTAGCTTGCTTATTGCAGTGGTTAACACCCCTAACTAATTAAGCTATTTCACTTAGTTGCGGTTCCAACACTGCTCTCTACATTAATGGCGGGGGTGGAAGGGAAATAGAACCAAAAGGTTACTAAGAGCCAAGAGAAACAGAAGTATGTGAGAGAAAAAAAAAGTGCGAAAGCTTGCTGGGCAGACTGGATGGGCCGTTTGGTCTTCTTCTGCCGTCATTTCTATGTTTCTATATGTTTCTATAAGGCTTGCCATACTGGGTCAGACCAAGGGTCTATCACAAGTACTTGGCAGGATCCTAAGGGGTAGATAAATTCCAAGCATAAGAAGGATTCTGCAGCTCCACCTTAATAATGGTTTATGGACTTTTCCTTCAGAAACTTGTGCAGACATTTTTTAAACACAACTACACTAATAGCTTTCACCATATCCTCTAGCAACAAACTCCAGAGCTTAATCATGGATTGAGTAAAAAAATATTTTCTCTTATTAGTTTTAAATGTATTGCCTAGTAACCTCATTATGTGTCCCCTGGTCTTTGTAGTTTTTCAGAGTACACATCTGAATAACATTTACTCATTCCATTCCACTCATGATTTTAAAGACGTCTATCATATCTCCCCTCAGCCATCTCTTCTCCAAGCTGAAAAGTCCTAACCGCTTTACCCTTTCCTGATAGGGGAATCGTTCCATCCCCTTTATCATCTTGGTCACAGAAAATGTATTACAGCACACACTAATATATTTTTGTGTGTGTACAGGTTTGTGTTTCTGCATGCAAAAACAAAATTACATGCACTGAAACATGAAATGGAACGGAATAAAAATGAAACGAAAACTGAAACAAATTTTCTACCTGCACATCCCTGTCACATGTCAGGCCCAAGAGAATGCAGATGTCCACGTCCTCTCCTGTGACACCATAAGGACCGAGGCAAGTGCTCCCCACCAAGATGAGAAGCTAAGGAAGAGGGCTAACATGAGAAGGCAGGTTGGTCTTAAAAGAAAAAGAGCAACCTCAGGAAACACAGCCGGCCCATCTTAAGAATAAACTGAAAGTTGCTGAGTGACAGGGCAGGGGAAAACCGCTGTCGGGATAGTGCAGGGTGCAGAGGGAGAGACCTGTCAAAGCGGATTATGACTGCAGGGATCCTTTGACGAATACCAGCCGCAAACAGCGAGTATATTGCACGTTTAAACTGACGAACTGAGGCCCAAAAAGCCCGAGTCACTCTGTAGAGTGGCTAAGCCAAAGAGACTTTTAACCTGGGAAGAAAACCCTGTTATCGCCGGCCAAATGTGTTTTGCTTTCAGTACTTAGAAATAATAATAATAAAAAAAAAAGAACAACAAGAACCGTGCTTAAAACATGAGGGTGGGCTGTTTGCTATAAAAGGAGACAGCCCTTCCTGTAGCCTGGGTGCATCCGACCCGGTTCACAGGCACCTAGAGAAATTTTATTTATTTATTATTATTATTTATTACTGTCATGTTTCACATACGGGCTGGGGGAAGAAAGCTACAAAGGCTGCAAGGGACAGGCCGAGTCCGCCTTTTATTTCTCATTCCTCCCCCCCCTCCCCGGTCGCATCTCTGGAATTGCGGTTCCCATCCTACGGAAGGTGGGGCCCGAGCCAATGAAAGCGGGATAAAGCCAGATCCGGCTCAGCTTGTCCCTCATGATCCACCCCCTCCCCCACCCCTCAAATGATAACAAAATGAACTTTTTCTTTTCTTTTCCCGTCTTTGTCGCGGCAAACAATTTGTGAGAGAGAGAGCTGGTGGTGCAGCATCGGCTTCAGTTGTGGGCCAAAGGGAAAAAAACCCAAAAAAAAAACAAACCAAAGGAGAAAGTACTGGCGCTAATGAAGACTCCTGTGCTTTCAGAGCTAATGATTTGCAGACCCCTGAAGGTGGTGCGGCAGTCAGGAGATTGAGTAATTAGTTTCCGCATCTGACAACAACATTAAAAAAAAAAACAATAAAATAAAATAAACCAACAAAAGGAAAAACTGTAATTGGAATACAATCTACAGGAATGGGAGGAGGAGGAGGGATTTTACTAGAAGACGCCTTCACGCCTGCCATCCGAGATGCTGACTCTGGAGAAAGCTTTCATGGATACAACAACAACAACGCTGGCATGTTTCCTTTCAGCCTGAGAGATTCGCTGAGCCTCTTGCTCTAATTAAACGGAGGCCGTGATGGAAAGAAATGATGTTATCCTACGAAGTCCGGTATATAAAAACCACAAACAAACAAACAAATAAATAAATAACTTGACATTTATACTTTCAGTGTCAAGGGAGGGATCTTTGGTCGCGGAGTGGTCACGGCTCTGGATTTAAGAAAGCACCGCAGGTATAGATCGAGCCTGTGCCCCCCACCCCCAGCAGATTCCACGCCGCTGTCCACACCCCCCCGTCACTAGGTGGCCTCATTGTGAAACACGTACGTACGCAGCCACCTTCCACGGGCAGGGGCCGGCGCAAGAGGATTAGGCGCCCTAGGCATCTTCTGCCTTGCGCTGCCCCCTCCCACCCCCCCGGTCGTGCCGCCACCCCCATTAGGAGGCACAAGCCATGCGGGAGGAGGAGTAATACCACATTCCTCCGACGCGCCGCCACCTAGTGGTTCTGCCGGCCCTGGCCACGGGGCAGGGGTCGGCTCAAAGCAATCCTGAGATGAGGGATGAGTTGCGCTCCCCCCTCCTCCAGGGCACAGCACCGGTCAAATCATCAATAGGGACAAAGGGGGGAGGGGGTTCTCTGTCGCCTGGCCCTTTTGGTGATTTCGAGTGCCGCGGAAGGGGGGGAAAAAGCAGGGGGGTCAGAGGTCCCAGAGGAGTGGCAGGTCAGAGGTCCCGGAGGAGTGGCAGGCAGATGTCCCGGAGGAGTGGCAGGTCAGAGGTCCCGGAGGAGTGGCAGGCAGAGGTCCCGGAGGAGTGGCAGGTCAGAGGTCCCGGAGGAGTGAGTGATAAGGTTTCCAGGAAGCTGGCGACCCTGCAACTCTCCCAGGAGCCCTAAGCCCCGCCTCCCACCTTTTCCCCAGCATTTTCCCCTGGACAAGTAGGAGATGGGTGAATGGGGGGGGGGGCTTTGTGGGGCGCACTCTTTCCAGGCCAGTGCAAGGGCATTAGGCACCCTAGGTGAAATTTACAGCCTTGTGTCCGTGCCCCCCCCCCCTCATCACACGCAATTAAAAATCCTGCATTTATAATTACCAATTTTCTATGAATGAGGTAAAAATATCACAACCCTGCAAAAAAACGCACTCAGAATGCCTATGTAATTCGGCCTATAGTAATGGATGTTGGATGTAGGCTCTGCCCACAGAAAGCCCAGAGTAAATTGAATTACAATTAAAATATGAGTAAACTTCCCATACTAAAAAAGTACTAACTACAAGTCCTCAAACAGTAAAAACACTAACTATGAAAAGGCAACGCTGCGAATATTACGCCAGCCCCTAAACACCAATACACCTCCTATTAGGAAATCAGAACAAGCCAGCCTGCTATAGATCCCTATACAGAAACCACAAGCCAGCAGAATTCCTCACCTCGGGCACACATGCAGAACCCAGACAGACCCTCACCAAATACAGAATAAAGAGACCCTAAGGTATAAAACAGAAATGAACTGGAAAACTCAAAAAATCAGACTATATGCAGAGCAATAATAGAAAAATAGACATGCCATGCCTAAAAACAATATAACACAACAATCATAATAGTAAAAGCATACTAACAAAAATAGGATTTATCCACAAAGTGCACTTTACATGGGTAAATGGCTTTTGAAAATTGCTACAACAGTAGTTACATTTACATATGTAAATCCTTTTGGAAATTACCACCAATATGACATTAACTTTCAAAGTGGTGCGCATATTCATCAGCAAAGGGACGTGGCTGTTTTATAACATACACACTACTAACACCAGTTTGTTCCCAGTTTGCCCAGTTAAGGGATAGGTCTTCCAAAGCCCCCTAATTTAATAGCCTTCCTTCTCCGCCCTCCCCCCTCCCCGTAAGCCCCTTTAAAACCCCATGATCTGCCTAGATTGTTTTTAATCACTTACAAATCATACACACCTCACCCCTTTCTAAAAATATTTCATTTGCGCATGCAGCGGCAGTCACGCGCGTATCCGGGTGGCTTTTAAAATCCGCTTGGCGCACACCAGCACAACACATTCGCACATCCCCTAATGGATGCGTGTACCGGGCTTTTAAAATTCACCTGTATGTGTAGGAAAATAAAACATTAAAAAACAGACAGAAATGTGGAGAAACAACAACATTGGGATGGCACCCAGGGAAGTGGAAGAACTCAAATCCAAATACTAATCACAGGTGGTCCCATAAAGCTGTCTGGAGCAGTCTGCGCAAAATGGCGGTGCAAAACGGCGCCGGCTGTAGACAACACGATTCGACTGCAGGAGGTCGTTCCGGACCCCCGCTGGACTTTTGGCAAGTCTTGTGGGGGTCAGGAGGCCCCCCAAGCTGGCCAAAAGTCCCTGGGGGTCCAGCGGGGGTCCGGGAGCGATCTCCTGCCGCGAATCGTTTTTCCGTACGGAAAATGGCGCCGGCCATACGCCGTACGGCCGGCACCATTTTCCGTACGGAAAAACGATTCGCATGCAGGAAGTCGTTCCCGGACCCCCGCTGGACTTTTGGCAAGTCTTGTGGGGGTCAGGAGGCCCCCCCAAGCTGGCCAAAAGTTCCTGGGGATCCAGCGGGGGTCCGGGAGCGATCTCCTACGCTCCTGACCTCGGGGGACAAAAAACAAAATGGTGCTGGCGCTACATTTTGACCTGTCATATGACAAGGCAAAGGTAGCGCCGGCGCCATTTCTACAAGCACCGGAGGTCCGAGAGTAAAAGATCACACCGGGACCCTTCCTCTGGACCCCAGGTAATTTAAGGCATTTTGGGGGGGTTCGGGAGGGTGGGGGATTTATTTTAAAGGGTCGGGGTGGGTTTTAGGGTTGTTTTAGTGTGCCGGTTTTCCCGCCCTCCCCCCCACTGGACCCCAGGTAATTTAAGGCATTTTGGGGGGGTTCGGGAGGGTGGGGGATTTATTTTAAAGGATCGGGGTGGGTTTTAGGGTTGTTTTAGTGTGCTGATTTTCCTGCCCTCCCCCCCACTGGACCCCAGGTAATTTAAGGCATTTGGGGGGGGTTCGGGAGGGTGGGGAATTTATTTTAAAGGGTCAGGGTGGGTTTTAGGGATGTTTTAGTGTGCCGGTTTTCGATTTACACGATTTTCACGATATTTAAAAAACCCAAACGGCGACGATCCGATTCCCTCCCCCTCCCAGCCGAAATCGATCGTTAAGACGATCGATCACACGATTCACATCTCTAGTTTGTAACATAATGTATAATAATGTTATCCTTGAATGTGCACCTTGAGTTGCAATTTGTCTGTCCAGTACCATTACCGTTCCTGATAGTTATTTACCTTTGTGCATTTTCAGATCGCTGTTAAAACTAATCCCCCCCGAAGCAGCCGGGTGGTGAAACACGGACCGTGTTGGAGGTCTTTCAGTAAGAGACTGTATTTAAACTGAGGAGTTGCTGAAATAAAACATCATTTGTGACAGTTAAAACGTTTCACTAGAGGGGGCGGAGTTTAAGATGGCGACTGAGTGAGACGCGGAAGAAGCAGGCTCTTGGCGATACAACGATTTCCTCGATATTTGAATTCACAGATGCCTCATACGAAGCGTAAGGCCCGACTCCGTGAGAGCCAGGCAGCTATGGACCATCAGTTACCCGCCAAGGTACTATACATGCTCTTTTCGCGAGGATGCCGAATCAGCTGGGAGCGAGTGCCGCAACGGTCGGGGGAGGACAGCAAACATCCCCCGCCCAGGCAGAGGAGATCTCGCTAAGTCCCGGCGCGCCCGAGACGCCGTCCCCACCATTGCGAGGAAGTGAGGTACGGGAATCAACACCAAGAGGGCCACCGTTAAACCAGGAAGTGGAAGGAGGTTGGAGCCTGGTTGAAATCGGAGGAACGAACCAGCTTGGAGGATACAATCCTCCATTACTGGGAAAAAGTCCCGAATTACAATCGCAAATTTCTCCACAGGACACTGGAACTGCGGCAGCAGAGAAGCGTGAGTCAATTATAGAATTTAAACCCTTTCCTGTGAAACCCGAGGCAATAATGTTGGAAAGTTTGTGGGAAGCAATGGCTGCTATCGAAACAGCCATTGTGAAGTTATCAAAAGTTTGTATGGACTCTAATAGTAGAACTGTTGTAAATGAGAGGAGATTGGAGGCTCAAGACATTAAACTGTGAGAATTAGATATAAAAGTAGAAAATATCGGAAGGCAACATCAAAATATTATCCAACATGAGACTGTGATTAATAAAAAAGTCGAAAACATTGAGAACTCTCTTCGCAGTTTAAATGTGAGGGTTCTTAATTTCCCTGTCATTCCTCAGATGGCACCACTTGATTTGTTCAAGAAGTATTTAATGGAGGTATTGGGAATATCACAGGCAGCATTGCCGTTAATTTTCAAGGCTTACTATTTGCCTCCCAAAAAAAGTATGGTTGAACAGGAGAAAGAAGAACCTCAAGTTCAATTGAATGTTTCAGAATTGTTAGAACTTTCAGAGGATTTGATCACTAATAGAGGCATACTATTTGTCAACTTTGCTTTTGTCACAGAAAAAAATAATGTCATGAGAATGTTTTTCCGCAAAAGATCCGAAAAATTTTATGGACAAAAAATATGGATATTTCCCGATATTACCCGGTTGACACAGGAGAGGAGAAAGAAGTTTGTGGATTCAAGGATAGAAGCTTTGGCTATTTGCTCTAAATTTGTTTTACGTTATCCTTGTAAATGTGTAGTAAAGTATCAAAATTCAACATATGTTTTCTTTGAACCTTCCCAATTACGGTTCTTTATTGACTCACACAAAGCAGCTGCAACGGTAGTACAGTAGGCATAAAGTAGGCTTCTCCTCGCTAGCCATAAATTCTTTTTTCTTTATTTCTTAAGATTGGATCGCTCAGAAATCTATGTATTAGTATCCGTCCCCTAAATTCTTATTAGAAGGATGATAACAACAATGTAATTATTCCTGAATAATGTCTGCTTGAGAATTATAGATATGTTGTTACATCCGATTTTCAATCACAATTGTATACACTTGTGTAATTAATGTAAAATGCAATAAAAAAAAAGTTTCACCAGGAACTCATTCTATTCTTGCACTTTTTTGCGCATGCCTCTAAAAGAACTAAAACATGAAACATAGTCTATCACTTAAAAACAGTGACAATACTAGAGGACTGGAAAGTGGCTAATGTAATGCTGATGAATCTGATGTCTATGTCAGGTAAAATAGTAGAAGCCATTCTTAAAAATAAAATCACTGGCCATATAGGTATTTATTTATTTATTTATTTAAACAAATAAACCAATTGACCAATCAAAGCAATGTACAATAATTTAATACACACGGCAATACAATAAAATATCTAAATAATACATCAGCTTCAAATATCACATGCCATAAACTACCTATTGCCATACTGTCTATTTCACTATAGAAAGCCTATCTTCACCAACAGGATAATTACCCCGCCAACAACTATTATTCTAAGCGTAGATAGACATGGGTTAATGAGGAAGAGTCAACATGGTTTTAGCAAAGGGAAGTCTAGCCTTACCAATCTGCTAGATTTTTTTTCAAAGTGTAAACAAGCAAGTAGATAAAGGTGATCCAGTTGATAGAGTGTATTTGGATTTTCAGAAAGCATTTGACAAATTCTCCCATGAGAGACTCATCAGGAAATTACAAAGTCATGTGATAGGAGGTAGTGTCCTACTGTGGATCGGTAACTGGTTTAAAGCCAGGAAACAGTTTTCTAAACGGAAAAAGGTGATTAGTGGAGTGCCATTGGGATCAGTACTTGGATCTGTGCTATTTAACATTCATATGTGATCTGGAACAGGGGATCAAATTTGTAGATGACATGAAATTAAGACCCTTTTTCTATCTCCAAATTCCCTGCAATAAACAAACTAATCATGCTAACATTCATCCTAGTAAATGCACATTCAGTTGCAAAAAAATTCCCAATCATCACGGATTTACTGTATGACAATAAGCCAAACTTTGTTGCAATAACAGAATCATGGTTAAAAAAAGCAGATGTAGTTCTAAAAAACCAAATAGCACACAAAAATTACGAAGTATTTTCAATCCCAAGAATAAACAAACGCGGAGGAGGTCTCTTACTAATTATTGAAAAAAACCTTTAAATGTAAACCTATCCAAATAACACTCCCCCAAAATCATGAAATTGCCATTTTTGATACCAACAATGTACAAATATGCCTTATCTACTGCCCACCGAGCCTCCTAGAATTAAATATATCACCACTAATTGAGTTCCTTACCACACACTTAAACATCTCTAGACCAACCATAGTGTTAGAAGATTTTAATCTTCACTTGGATGCCCACCCTTTATCCAACGCATGCCAAGCACTATTAGACGCTATGACAGCATTAGGCTTCTCACTAATAACAAACAAACCAACACACAAAGCGGGACATTCACTGGATCTCACCTTCATCAACCACAATTATCTAGAACACTGCAAATCTGAATATACACAAATCCCATGGTCAGACCATTTCCTTATTCATTCCAACATAAAATTCCTTAAACCCCAAATCAAACAAAATCATAAACCCTTAGAGTTCAAATACAGACCACCTCTTAATACTGAAAAACTAAATAACAAACTAGAAGATAAACTAACAGACATTGATTTCAACAACAACAGTTCTGCCACAGAAACATGTATTTTATTTATTGTTTTTGTTATACCGAGTTTCATGATAGGCATCACATCAAACCGGTTTACAAATAACAAGGAGTGTAAAGCATAACGTAACGTAAAAAACAATATTTTCAATAAGAACCTTGAACTTTAAATACAGTGAATCAGAAAAAGGGAGAGGGAAAGTTACAAAAAACAAGGAAAATAAACTTGGGATGGAAGGGGAGAAATTGAACAGCACAATATTTACATTTCAGCCTATTGATACATTGAAACATGGTTAGAAACAACCAAAAAAATAGCTGACGAAATAAACCCCATCAAATCGATACAGAAAAATGAAGCAAGACAAAATAAACCCTGGCATAATGCAAAAATAAAAGATACAAAAAGGACTCTAAGAGCATTGGAAAGAAAATGGAGAAAACACAAAACATCCGAGAACCTAACTAAATAGAGAAAGCATCTAGCTTTCTACAAACAGCTAATACTCAATGTTAAGAGAGAATATTTCAGCAATAAAATAGAAAAATTTGCAAATAATCCAAGAACACTATTCTCAATA
Source organism: Rhinatrema bivittatum (assembly GCF_901001135.1). Classification (NCBI taxonomy): domain Eukaryota; kingdom Metazoa; phylum Chordata; class Amphibia; order Gymnophiona; family Rhinatrematidae; genus Rhinatrema; species Rhinatrema bivittatum. Next base: position 291,987,627 of record NC_042621.1, read on the forward strand.
GTTTCAAACCTAACCAGTGACAAACAGGAATCAACACAAAACCTACCAGAAACAAAATGTAATGAAATTGCCAAATTTTTCAGTGACAAAATCACTAAATTAAGAGACAAAATTCCAAATACTGCCAACCAAGAAATTAAAATGCAAAAAAGGGATGTCAACCCATGGACATCTTTCACTGAGATATCTGAAATAGAAGTGAAACAGATGCTAAAAAATGTAAACCCTGCCCCACACAAAATTGACACAATACCTACAATTGAACTGAAGAAATCAGCTAACATAGTCGCCCATACGCTGACTAAAATCATAAACCTATCCCTAGAAGAAGGAACAATGCCAGATATACTGAAAGGAGCAATAATAAAACCAATAATTAAGAAAAAAAACAGTGATCCCCTTATCCTAAACAACTACAGACCAGTATCAAATCTTCCTTTAATAGCTAAACTAATCGAAAAAACAGTACAGAAACAGCTAGCTGAACACCTGGATAACAATAACATACTGTACCCATCTCAACACGGTTTTCGAAAACACTACAGCACTGAGACTCTTCTCTTCTCTCTAACAGATAACATTCTGAGAGGCTTTGATAGTGGTAAACACTATATTCTACTAATGCTTGACCTATCAGCAGCCTTTGACACAGTAAACCATAAAATACTACTAAATAGACTGGAAGAAATCGGATTACACGGCCAAACATTAAAATGGTTCAGTTCATATCTAAAAAACAGGTTTTTCCAAGTTCAGATCAACAACACAGTATCAGAAAAAATTAATCTCAAAACAGGAGTTCCACAGGGATCAGCACTATCTGCGACCCTTTTTAACATATACATGCTGCCATTATGCCACCTACTTGCAGGACTAGGAATTATCCACTACATTTACGCCAACGACATCCAACTAATTCTACCCATAGATGACACTTTAGAGAAAACATTAAACCTAGCCAACATGTACCTAAGCATTATAAAACAACTACTGACACAAATGGAACTTGTAATTAATATTGATAAAACAGAATTTCTACACTTAGAACGAAAAAATTCTGAAATCAGTCAAACCTCAATAATTCTCAAAGACAACCAGAAAATTGAACTAACTGGAAAAGTACGTAACCTGGGAATAATTACAGACCCTGAAATCAATCTGAAACAACACATATCACTAAAAGTAAAGGAAGGGTTATGCAAAGCTCATGGTACTCAGAAAACTTAAACCACTACTAACTCAAAATGACTTTCGAACAATACTACAGGCACTAATTTTCTCCAGCACAGACTACTACAATGCCCTTATGCTAGGACTACCAAATACGACATTAAGACCACTGCAAATACTACAGAACACAGCAGCTAGAATACTAACTGGAAAAAGAAGGCGGGACCATATAACTGAAACCCTAGCAGAGTTACATTGGCTACCAATTGAACACAGAATTAAATACAAAACCCTATGTATCATTCACAAACTAATTTATGATGAGAAATCAGATTGGCTAAACACAGCATTACGGGTACACACTCCACACAGGAATCTCCGATCAGCAAATAAAGCACTCCTAACCATTCCATCAGTTAAAACAGCAAGACTGATACAAGTGAGAGAAAGAGCCCTATCACTAGCAGGACCCATAATCTGGAACACAATGCCTCCAGAGATCAGACTACAAAGCGATCTAAAGACATTCAAGAAAAGTTTAAAAACATGGCTTTTTAAACAAGCATTTTACAAAGAGACGAAAGAATAGAGAGAAATTATACAGGAAAAGACAGAAAGGCACCAACCTTTCTGTAGAACTTTCTGTAGAACTTTACAATAGATTAGTCTATGAACGCTACACCCCAACAAACATAACTATAATACTATGTGTGATAAAACTACCCGTGTAAGTACCTTGGTACAACTGGTCATGAACTATTTCGCTAAATGTCTATGTCTAATAATATATTGTAACCAAACTTTTAACGGCACCTGTTAGAATGTACTATAGTACGCTTTTACCCTCATTAAATATGTGCCTACATGTAAACCATTGCGATGGTATTTAACTTAGCAACGGTATAGAAAAGTTTTTAAATAAATAAATAAAGGTGTTAAAATGCCAAGAACTGAGAAGAACTGCAGAAGGACCTTGTAAAGACTAGGAGACTGGGCATCTGAATGGCAGATGAAATTTAATGTGGAAAAATGCAAAGTGATGCACACAGGGAAAAATAATCCCATTACAGGCACATAGTGCTGGGTTCTGTATTGGGAGTCACCACCCAGGAAAAGGACCTTGGGAGTCCTTGTGGACAATACCTTGAAATCCTCAGCTTAGACTGCAGCGGTGGCTAAAAAAGCCAACAGAATGTTAGGGATGATCTGAAAAGGAGTGGAGAATAAAACAGAAAATATCATATTGCCTCTTTATCGATCCATGGTGCAAGCGCACCTCAAGTATTGTGTGACGTTCTGGTTGCCCCCCCCCCCATCTCATGAAAGACCTAGCAAAACTAGAAAAGGTGCAGAGAAGGGAAAAAAAACAATAAAAGGGAATGGAAAGGCTCCCCCAAGGCTCGAGAGCTGAGAGGGGACACGATAGAGGTTTATAAAATAATGAGTGGAATGGAAGTGATAAATAAAGGGCTGTTGTTTACCCTTTCGAATAAAACAAGGGGACACTCCCTGAAACTAGCAACCAAAAGATTTAACACAAATTGTAGAAAGTGCTTTTTCACTCAGCGCACTAACAAGCTGTGGAATCTGTTGCCAGAGGATGTGGTCAAGGAGATGAGCAGCAGCAGGGCTTAAAAGAGGTTTGGATAAAAGAAAAAGTCCATAAATAGATGCAAAAAAAAAAAAAAAAAAGGCTATAAAATCCTCACATTCAAATCAATTTAAACTATAAGCAAGAGGATACGTAAACAATTGTTTTATAGCAATTTTTTAAGAATAAGTCTTACAAAAAGATTTTGATATTTTTTTGTTTTTCTTTTACATTTATTTTCTATTATTTATAGGACGCATCAGTTGCCTAAATGGGCTTTATTGACTTAAATGCTCAAACGTGAGCCATAAGTCTGATTTGTCAATCGTTTACCCCAATACATCAGCATACACAGTATATTTAAGCACTTTCTCAAGAGTATATATGCAATTAAAATGAAAAGTAATGTCTCGACCGCCAGGACTGTAATGGCTGATATAATATGCTTGTTTGTCACAAGGCTTCATCAAAAGCATTTGAAAAACATTTTAACCATGTAATTATCTTCAAAGTAATAACCATCCCTGAGATGAATTTCCAAATGATAGCTATCAGAAACCATTAGTTCTCAAAGAACGTCCGACAGCAGCCGCTGTTTCAGCAGAAAAAGTCTACTTCGGAGACAAAACGAGATACCCAAGAAACTACTTATCTTGTCCATACAGAGACCTCCTCTCAAGCCAGCATCAGACTTTATTTTTTTTATTTATTTAAAGGCAATTATTACCCACCCTTCCTAGGTTCAGGGCGGGGTACAATGTGGAACGTATACAGACAAAAGAGAGGAGGGAAGGTAACGTAAAATCTTAGGGTGGGGGGGGAGGACAGGTATCAGGGATTGAGTTCATGTGTGACAAGGCGTCATCAGCGAGGGGAGCAGAAGGCTAGGTAGCATCCCCTGCCAGGGGGACCGGTTGAGGGTAGTACTCTGTTGTCATCTTGGTTCGGGAATGCTCTTTTGAAGAGGAAAGTTTTCAGGGCTTTTTTCAAGAGTGTTCTTTCTCGGAGACATCTTATTGTCTTTGGTAGGCTGCTCTTTAGGAGCAGTCCAGCAGAGAAGAAAGCGCGTTTTCTGGTTTCCACTAGGGGTGCGAGGTTTGCGGATGGAACATCTAGCAGCATCTGGTTAGATGATCTTAGCTTTCTGGTGGGGGTGTGGATTTTTATTGTTGAGAAGAGTCATGGGGAATTTAAGTTGTAGATCGAGGAGTGGATGATCATTGCCAGCTTATATTGTTTTCGGAATGAGATAGGGAGCAAGTGTAGAGATTGTAAAATAGGAGAGATGTGCTCTCATATGTGAGTGCGGGAAGGAGTCTTGCTGCCTCGATGTGAATGATCTGTAGTGGACAGGTGGTGTATAGGGGTAAGCCTGTCAGGAGAGAGTTACAGTAATCAATCCCTAAGAATAGTAGGGATTGGAGGACGGACATGAAATCTGAGTATTTGAGGAGAAGTTTAAGATGGCATAGTAAGCACAGTTTGTAGGAGGAGGAGTTGGTGATATTTCTTATATGGGGATGGAACAGCTCCCCTATGAGGAAAGGCTGAAGAGGTTAGGGCTGTTCAGCTTGGAGAAGAGATGGCTGAGGGGGGATGTGATAGAGGTCTTTAAGATCATGAGAGGTCTTGAACGAGTAGATGTGACTCGGTTATTTACACTTTCGAATAATAGAAGGTCTAGGTGGCATTCCATGAAGTTAGCAAGTAGCACATTTAAGACTAATTGGAGAAAATTCTTTTTCACTCAACGCACAATAAAACTCTGGAATTTGTTGCCAGAGGATGTGTTTAGTGCAGTTAGTGTAGCTGGATTCAAAAAAGGTTTGGATAAGTTCTTGGAGGAGAAGTCCATTAACGGCTATTAATCAAGTTTACTTAGGGAATAGCCACTGCTATTAATTGCATCAGTAGCATGGGATCTTCTTAGTGTTTGGGTAATTGCCAGGTTCTTGTGGCCCGGTTTGGCCTCTGATGGGAACAGGATGCTGGGCTTGATGGACCCTTGGTCTGACCCAGCATGGCAATTTCTTATGGTTACACATGGAGAAGGAGGGGTCAATAGTGACTCCTAAGTTCCCTACACTTTGGGTGATGGGGATGGTTATCAAAAGTGATATGGTTGGGAGTATTGAGGACTAGATGGCGTGATAGAACAATGATTTCTGTTTTGGATGTGTTGAGCGTCATTTAAAAAAAAAATATATATATATATAGGAGACTTTCTTCCAGGCTAAAGCCTCTCATTTTATACTGAAAAAAAAAATGAAACAGGAAATGTTCACATTTCCTATTTCATTTCAGATGACAGTAAATCCCTAGAAAACATCAGGAATACGATGCTTAACAATACCAAAGATCTTCACTTTACACCCATGATAGAAGTTCCATTGGCTCCATCTATGATTTTAATTTTAATCAAGGAAATCCCGTGTTTCCTGCAGATAGGGTGCCTACCAGTCCACCACTCCATGAAGGACCTAGGCCACTTACTACTTTCATCCTCATTTCCCCAGGGAAATTTACTATACCCAAAGGGTTCTGCGACTTAGTGATACGAAGTTCCACATCTATGTAGCCCTGTCTCTCTCTAACATGAGGAGCCATCTTGTTCTTTGTGGTGATGATAGGGGTAAGGGGGGGGGGGGGGGTGGGAATGAAAATCTCCAGGTCCCACCAGTGAGGGAACAACACAAAGTCCTGGTTTCTCTCAAATAAGACTCCACACTCAGACTTGATGTTCCCAAAGAATATCCTTGTAGTTAATGGTGGTTAGTTGCAAGTATTTACAGTGGAATAGTCATTTTATACTCGCTGTAGCCTGTTAGAATTTAACAGGCTCTCTTCTTGCTTCTTCCCCACTCCTTAGGGTATTAAGAAGAGTTTCTTCATGCAGATCCAAATAAAGTTGGGTATTTCTGATTCTAGAGTGTTAGGAAGAGTGTTCCCCAAATGGATTCGACCCACCTCTGCTACTGTTGATCAAGGACTTGTAAAGCTGCCAGCATATCCGCAGCCAACCTAGTAAATAGGATGCTAACGGTGAAAGAGCCCCCCCCCCCCCCCCCCACACACACACACAGAGACTCTTCCTTGGGTGTCCGTTCACACCAGAGACCTTTCAGTTCTTTTCCTCTTCTGGGAGAGATCTCGCTCTCTCTCTCGATCTTCAAGCCTGGAAACGTTTCACTGAGGTCTCTGTGTAAAAGGGGTGCCCCTTCTAGCCTTAGGTGAGTGTCCATCCCCTTTACAAGCACGCAGCATGGGGGCTTCAGCTGGTCTGAGTGCCCTCGGTATGACGGAGGTCTCACTGTTGCCTGCCTGTGATGTCTAAAAACCTCTGCTGCCACGTGAGGAGGAGGATTAAGAAGGGGGACTGAAGAGGATTCTAAGCTCTGGAGTCCTGGTAGCGTCTCGAGCCCCCTCTCACAAAAGGGCTCCTCGGGGCCCTGTGTCCCCCAGCGAGGGTCCTGCGAGGATTGAGTGGAGGAGATGAATTCCGGGGTGGAGGTGCCTGCGAGTCCAGAAGAGAGACTCCAAGCCTGAGAGAGAAAGAGGAAAGAATTGTACAGAAAGGGATTGCAGTAACCAAGTGGGTGCTGGGAGGCCCTGCCCACCTGTTGCGAAGAGCTGACCTGTTTGTGAGAGAAGGGGGGAGGAGACGGTGATATTTTATTTTTGCGTGTGCTGTGGATTCTGTTGCAGTGTAGGTGTCCCCATGCCCAAGAGCTGACCAGGTCGGACAAAGCTTCATCTGAATGCCCTTTACTGATAGAAACCATTCCACTGGACATAGCAGGGTGCTCAGGAAGGTACCACTCCCTGAGTTAGAGAACGTCCTTGCTCTCCTCATAAAGCAAAGCACCTTCCACTCAGGAGACACACACGGCATTTTCAGGAACAAAAGCTGCAGCACGTAAGATGTTGTGATATAGGAAAGTTACACCATAAAAGTGACTTTTTTTTTTTTTTTGTAGCTCTCACCAATGTCGAAGTGGCTGACCCTTTCCTTTTCCGTTTTTCATTTATTTTTCATGGGAATTTATCAGTGTTTATTACGATAAAAACAAAAACAGGAGAAAGCAGTGGACAAAAATGATTCATCAACTTTCTACATAAATATACGGGATCCTGCGTCACTAAAGCTATTGCTCTAGTTTCTAGCATAGTAGGGGGTGGGCAACGTTTGGGGGGATCCCCCTTTGCACTTATCCCCACCTTTTTGTGGGAAGGATTAAGGGGACTATAAAAATCCCCCCGCCAGCATGTGGTTTGGGTCTTTGCCATCCCCCACGTGGACTGACCACGAGGAGGAGGAGAGGTTTTCTCTGTTTGGTAGTAGAGGAGACCAAGGAAGCAGAATGGGGGGGGGGGGGGTTTGTTTGAGGATTTGTGCTATTTTGAGACTTCCATTGGCACTGGGTCCTACAGAAGGGATCTCCCCCCCCCCCCCCCCCCCCCGGTACTGGGATGGTGCAAGGCAGCAAAGAGCTGCAAGAACACGAGGCAGGGATACAGGGACGATGGTGTTTCTGGCTCTTCTTTTCCTCACGTTATTTTTGATATTCACAACCTTGGCTTTTAATTTACAAACTGAAGTAAAATTTAGTTTTCAACACCAAGTAGACTCAGACTTTTTTTTTTTCCTTGGATTTAGGCTAAGAGAGAGTTGGGGTGTCTTTTGGCCTCCCTCCAGCAACAGCCTTGGCCCCAATTCATAAGAACAGTGAGATCAGGAAGTGGCCATGTCTATGCCAAAAGGGGCCCAGGAAGTCGGATGAACCCTGGCAACGCAGCCAATCGACCAACCGGGGATCCCACTACATATAAATTTCATCCTTGTTGTAATTTAAAGATAGCTCGCTCACTTGCTAGTATTTTTCTCTTGTGGCAGCGAGAGGAAGAGATTTCTTATTTTCAGGTCCCCGCCTCCAGGTTTTGGCCACTCCCCCTGCTTTGGGATTGGTCAGTGCTGCCTCATATAAACCGGGCTGAGCATGAGGAAGGTGAGGTTGGCTGTAGTGTTTGTTTGCAGGTGGAAGCTTTCTGTCTCTGGTGGATTCCCTGTAGGCCCCCCAGCCTGCACCAGTGGGATTTTTTTCTCCCCCAAGCACAGAAGCCCCCCCTGGCACCTTCACAGACCTAGAGGGTTTGGGGATTGTGGAAGGAGAGGATAGGAGAAGAGGTTTTTGGACTTTTGCATGGAGGGAGATATTTTTTCCCATCGCCACCATCTCCCCGTTTAATTTTTTGGAGAAGGGAATTTTTTTACTTTCCCATCCCCGGGAAGGCAGGTCGACCCTTCAGACATGGATTCGGAGGTTGAACTTGGAAGGAGAAAGTTTAGTACTTGGCGGCATCATCCTGTTTTTCCTTTTCATGATTTTTGCCATGTTTGTCTGGATTTCTAATTTATTTTTTTTTTTGGTTTGAACACCAGTCCAAGTCTTTGCCTATTTTCTTCCACGCTAAGATCCAGCCTGCTGAACGGTGCAGACCTATTACTGTGATCACTACAGGGGTTACCTAATAAACACTGATAAATCCCTGGGGAAAATAACGTAAAAACTGAAAGCAAAGGCTCCTAAGCTTGCTGCAGTGCCTGGGTGCAGATTTGTGGCAAACTTGAAAATGTCGCTCAATCCAGTCAGGCAAACCTGCACAGACTGTGATGCAGATCCAAGGGACCCGAATCAGGGTTGGTTTGGGGGGTTTTCCCCTAAAGTTTGCAAACGAATTCAATTAACCTTCACTTTTTTTTTTTTCTTGCATTTTCTCAAACTAGTTTTGTTTTTTTTTTGTTTTATTTCTCCACATTCTCCTGGAGGACATCACTGTGGTTAATGACAAATTCCTCTTATCTTCCTGGCACATTTATCACTGCTAGTACCAAGAGCTTTGACTACTGCTGGAGGGGTCTAGTAGGATTTGTTAGCCAAGTTTAGAATTTGGGGACACATCTGCATTCCCAACTCTACTTAAAACCTCAGATTAGGGCAGCTTTAAAGTCGGCATTTTGTCAAATCATGGCTAGTTAGACATTTGAAGAACCTTGTATTTTACCTGTCTCAGATTTTAGGACAGTAGTACAGGCTTTCATAATTTCATCTCTTGGCTATTGCAATTCACTTTGTGGCCGATGCAAAATAGTGCACTGAGGCGAGCGCACTGTTTAACCTGCAGTTGGATGCTCGTTGTGTAGTCTGCACATTTTTACACTCAGAAATTAACGAAGGAATGAAAAGTTTAAAAAAATTTTTAAAAATTAGAAAAAAAAAAAAAGAGTGCTGGCGGTCAGTTTAGGGAAATGGACACTCAGTTAACCAGCGCCCATTTCCCTAACCCGTGGCTGTGCGCCAGTTAGGAAAATGAATGCCGATAAATTCAGCGTCCATTTTCTTAACCCGCAGACAGCCGACCCGTGCAATTGACCCTAGCGCCTGCTTGGCAGCGCGACCCCTAATTTAAAGATTGCATGGTGCCCCGAGGAGAGGTGCCTGGGCGCGTGTTAGGGAAACGCATTTTTTTTTTTGCATCATCTCCTTTCTGAGCGTCTGCCTAAGAGCCAGCTTGCAGTATTACAGGTGTTACAAAACATGGCAGCTCACCTCACTCTTTCCTGTGCCTTTTCTGATCATGTCACCCTCCAGTTTAAAACAGTTGCACTGGCTGCCGGTGACCTTCAGAGTCACTTTTAAAGTGTTGACGTTAGCGCTTAAGGTTTTAATGCATGTCAAACTGCAGTATTTGCACAATGTATTGCAGTGCTACGTTCCTGGGCGGACATTGTGAATGCAAGACAAATTCTTTCTTGCCATTCCTTCCCTCAGGGAGGTAGGTCTGCAGGCTACTTCGCAGGCAGGCATGCTCTATAATGAGGCCTACTCTTTGCAATGTACTGCTGACTGACTTGCGAAAGACTACAGATTTGAAACTATTTCATAGCAAGTTGAAGCATTACTTGTTTGTGCAAGTTTTTGGCTAACTTTATTGTTTTAAAGAACGTTTGACTGCTATGTTTATTTTTAATGCATTTGACCTAGTGTATTGTCCATGCTATAAATTTATGTATTAATGCTCCCTGCTTTGTATATACCTATTTGTCTAGATGGGCGGGCTACAAGAACTTTGAAAAATAATGTCCTCACCTTGGAGCAAGCAGAGCCCAAATGCACCTGATAGTTTAAATCATTCCTTTCAGAATGCACCAGCAAATTCTAATACCCTTAACCGTTTACTCAAAAAATCCTTTGTCGACGGAATGGAAAGCAACCAACAGATCTAATAAAATCAACAGGGAATAATGACCCTTTTCCACCTAAATTCATACTCCATTGATCAGGGCCAGCAGTCCAGACTCAGTACAACCTTACGAAATCCAAATTCTCATGGAAGAAAAAAACAAAACATTCACCTCTTCCAAATAACCCTACAACTGATGATAAACTACTTTCTCTATCATATTTAAGAGATATAGTAAACTGGACAGTAATGACATACATTCTGTTTTTTAAAATACTAGCTGTTCCACTAATTTTTTCATGGATTTGGGCAATATATACACCTTGATCTAAACTGGCATCTACCACAGTGGTTACATAAGGCACCAAACTCAATTCAATCAAATTGGAAGGTGAAGGACCGAAACAGCAAGTAGAAGGCGTTACAGCTTCTAACAATTTAGTCATCCCATCTTCAGACATAGTATGGAATCCTTCAAATGCTTCCAAACAATATCTGTCTCTCATCCCTAACTCTCTAAACCAGGACATTGAGCAATCCCCCTCCCCTGTTCTTCACCCTCACATCTTAAGAAGAGAAATGATGGAAGTTTTGCAGCTACATCTAGAGTAACAAGTTGAATCATTATTTGCTTTAAAAACATAAGAACTTGCCATGCTGGGTCAGACCAAGGGACCATCAAGCCCAGCATCCTGTTTCCAACAGAGGCCAAACCAGGTCACAAGAGCCTGGCAAGTACCCAAACACCAAGAAGATCCCATGCTACTGATGCAATTAATAGCAGTGGCTATTCCCTAAGTAAACTTGATTAATAGCAGTTAATGGACTTCTCCTCCAAGAACTTATCCAAACCTTTTTTTAACCCAGCTACACTAACTGCACTAAGCACATGCTCTGGCAATAAATTCCAGAGCTTAGTTGTGCATTGAGTGAAAAAGAATTTTCTCCGATTAGTCTTAAATGTGCTACTTGCTAACTTCATGGAATGCCCTCTAGTCCTTCTATTGTCCGAAAGTGTAAATAACCGATTCACATCTACTCGTTCAAGACCTCTCATGATCTTAAAGACCTCTATCATATCCCCCCTCAGCCGTCTCTTCTCCAAGCTGAACAGCCCTAACCTCTTCAGCCTTTTCTCATAAGGGAGCTGTTCCATCCCCTTTATCATTTTGGTTGCCCTTCTCTGTTCCTTCTCCATCGCAACTATACCTTTTTTGAGATGTGATGACCAGAATTGTACATAGTATTCCAGGTGCGGTCTCACCATGGAGCGATACAGAGACATTATGACATTTTCCGTTTTATTCACCATTCCCTTCCTAATAATTCCTAACATTCTGTTTGCTTTTCTGACTGCTGCAGCACACTGAGCTGACGAGAATAATCCAAAGATACTGTTCACGAGCTTTTGAGAGCACATCTGAAGGAGGAATTTGACTCATGTACGACAGCAACTTTGGCTAAAACCTTAGCCCAGTAAAAGATACCACAACCAGTAAACAATCCCAGACTCAGAAAGTAGGAGAAATTCTAATGCTGTGTATATCAGAGAAGATGATCTTCCAACAGGTTTGTTTAAAAGCTTCAAGCCAGGCACAACACATTGTATGAAGCACTCAAAGTAGAGTAATGAAAGATATCCTAGGCCAGTGTTTCGATTCTAGGCAGGGATCCTCTTCAGGTTCCCTAGAGTTTATTTTGTTGACTGATTCTTGTGGATGCTTTCGGCTCATGTTTCCATTTGGCTGGCTGAAGTTAAATGTTTGCAAGCGAGCTGTGTTAATGTTATATTTAACCCTTTCCTAAATAGATTTGTAGCCTGGATTATATATATATATATATATATATTTATTTTTTTTTACAGTTAATAAGCCTGAGAGGGTTTTTGTTGTTTTTATTTTTAACTTTGCTGTAAAAACAGAGAAAGTGTGGAGCATTGTTAAGAGCCACGAACACAGATGTGAGAAGGGTTAGCATTATAATTCACATGGGGTAACCTTCACAGAGAAAATCCAAGTCACATAAGGACTTTTATTTGATGCTCCAAAAATACTGGTGCAATCAGCTGTCATTTTCTTGGAGTTATTTCAGAAACCTGTACGTCTGTATCGATTCCTGGGCCTGCCGTTCACAGCACATTCCCTCAAATTGTTGCCAATTTGAAATAGCATTTTGCTTCTTTTCAAATCAGGTTTGTACTTGTATTACCAGCCTGTGTATTTTAATGGACATTCTTTTTTTTTTTTTTTTCTAAAGGACCCCACTCTGTTCAAGTAGAAATTTAAAATGCACACCACGGAGAGAGACTGGAGAAGAAAAATATCGAGGAATGCTGAGCGAGTGGAAGGATTTCCACTGGTTTACCTCTGAAGAACCGTTATCCCGGGGTGAATCGGAGAGCTGAAATCGTTAGTTTAACTTACTTGTAAAACACCATGCCATAGTTTCTTGGATCAATACCCCTGCAAAATGAGCCTGCTGCATAGAATGCTCGTTGCTAAAGATCTTTCGTGACATCAGAGTTCCTTGCAGCTGCTGCCTGATGTGCGCCTTTGACAGACAGCAAGGATATTTTCTCTTTATTGGTAACAGAGCCCGGTCCAGCTGTTCCTTCTCTATGTCTATAGCAGGTTATATGCCTGATCAAATAAAACATTTAAAAAAAACAAAAAAAAAACAAACTGAAGAAATGCTTAGGGAGTGCTTCTCCTTGCTGGAATGGACTGATTGCACGTGTCCGGAATACACGGATGGAGAAAGAAAGCCCCTATGTGAGGAGGAGCAGGAAGGAAGGACGAGGAAAAGAAGTGGAATGAAACAGAATTAGAAGGGGCGATCGCCAGCTGAGGGGAAGCAGGAGCTCAGGATCTGTGGTAACTGCAAGAGGAAACCCAAAATGGGCAGAGACTTGATGGGCCTTGCGGTCTCTTAGGACCGTGCATGGGAATATATTTTCTTTTGTTTTGCACTTCCTTTACTATTTTTTTTTCTCATTCTCTCTCTCTATTTTAGTGCAAGCTACAATGCAAACAACAAAACATAACATTTTTTGTGGGGGGTTGTGTTGTTTCAGATTCAGAATGACATAAAATGAAGCAACAAGTGCGGCTGTGATTTCCCTTTAGTTTAAAGCTAAGAGCACATCTGTAGGGTCTTTGTCTGTCATCATAGTCAATGTTTCTATAACATATCTAGACCTGAGATACAGTAGATTATTTCTTCTCTTCTCTCAAAATGCACCTAGCCTTTTTCTGGGGTGGCTCCAAGTCTTTATTTCGGGGGTTTCAGCAGACAGGGCATGATGTGTTAGTCTCTGTTGTGGGTGTGGACCCGTGGACTTAAGTGGAGTTGGTGCAACCTGCAGGGAGGAGCCCTGGATGTCCCCACCGTTGGCTGGCGGAGCTAGCTGAGGTAGAGGCCCAGTTGGAGCTTCACCAATATCCGCCCTCATTCCCCTTAGGTTGAGCCTTGGGTGCTAGGGCCAGCTGGACTTAGGCGCGGGCCTCTGCTGACGAGGTGAGGATCCGTTGAGATGATAGAATTGCAGGCCAGAGTCTAAGGCGGAAGGAAAAACAGTGGTGTCGAGATCTGGCAGGGGTCAGAATCAGGCGGAGGTCAATCAGAGTCAGTGTCCAGGCAGTGGTCACTCAGTGTCGGTGTCCAAGCAGAGGTCAAGCCAGAGATCTGTCCGAGGAACAAGGAAGAACGGAGAGCGAGAAGGGAGGCGAGGAACAGCACAGGCAGGAGAGGAGACACTGAAGACTCAGAGACGAAGGGTGAAGACTGATTAGGAAAAAGACAAGGACTGAAGAGTAGGAACCAGATTACCAAGACGAGGGACAGGAAACCAGGCACAGGAACTTCAGGAACACAAGAGGGAACATGTAGCAAAGGAAGGCAAAGCTTCTGACGTCATCAGGGAGTGCCGCATGGGGATTTCCCGCCACAGACCCTTTAAATTGGGGCCGTTCAGGCACATGGCAAGGGGGCAGCCCCTGCTGGAGTCAGCGGCATCTTCCTGATGCGTGTGTCGGTCCTGGTCAGACATGGTGGATGGCCGTGCAGGCTACTGGGGGGGGGGGGGGGGTCCTGTCGCAGCATCAGGAGAGCTTGAACATGGGTCGGGGCTGGAGGTAAGAATGGCGGTCCCCGTCCTCGTGCTGCGGACCGCCGAGCACATCAGTCTCCTGAGTTACCAAATCAAGGCATCTGAGATCTTCATTGGATGGTGAGGTGTTTCCCTTGCCCCTGGACCAAGATAAGGAGACCCTCGCATAGACAGAGAAAAAGAAATTAACAGGCACGCGTGGAAACCAAAGGAATTAAGTTGAATTGCGCCATTGTTTCATCTGATTACCCATCAGTAAAGGCTTTGATTATGGACACTAAAACCAAAGGCTCCGGTGTATTCTTTCTGGCGTCTACAGCAGCATCCAGAGTGTGGGGAAAAGAGCGCCTGTCCCGGGGAACACAAGAAAAGTCACCCCTGGCACAATGAGCCCTGAAAGTAAATCTTTCCTCCCCCCCCTACCAGCAAAGGATCCAGCCCTGGGGGAAAGAGAGACAGTGAGAGAGTGGCTGCATCCCGGAAGAGACTTTAAAACGTTTATGGCCCCAGCTGCGTCATAAACCCCGGGGATGGGGTTACACTTATAATGCTTAGAGATATATATATATATATATATGCAGTGCTGTGCATTGGTGAAATTATTTGGGCAAAAGTCCCTGTCCCAAAGAACTAAGTGGGTATTCGCAGGAACAGGAGATAAAGTGACTTGCCTGGGAAAGGAGGTGTGGCCTCTTAGCTAGGGCATTGGTCCGGGAAACCAGGATTCATCTCCCACTTCCTTGCTGACCTTCTTTGTGACCTTGGCAAGCCTCCTGTTGCCTTGAGTAACCACTTAGAAGCTCTGTGGGGCAGGCAGACACTTGTTGTACCTGTATAATGCTGTTAGCCACTGTTGAGCATCATTTGGAAAGTCGGGCTAATAGTCCCAAATTTATTAAAAATTATTGTTCGTCAGGAGCATCAATGGGAGAAATAGGATTTGAACCCTGGTTACCTGCCCATTGTGCTAACCCCTAGACCAGTGCTCCTTTATATTCAGCTATTACTGCATTTTTCTAAACACAGTTCCCTAGGAGATGTCATCTTGTGAGGCAGGTCACAAATGATATCGCTAGGAGTAAGACATTTGTCATAGACCCAGTTTCACAGCCTGATCATGGGTGGCTCTCTCTCTCAGGCCATGATGTGTTTTACCTTCAGAGCAGAGCCGGTGCAAGAGTATTAGGCACCCTAGGTGAACCTTCAGCCTTGTGTCTCCCTACCCTACCTTCCATTCCCAGCCCCAACCTCAGCCTCCTCCCCCGGCAGACACCACACACATAAGTAAAAATTATGTATTCATAATAATAGATTTTACATGAAAAAGAACATTCAAAGTATAGTTTTCGGAGGTAAAAGTATCACTTACAGCAGCTCGTGTAAATATAATAGACATATTTTGTGTCAACCAGAAAGATCTGCTAAAAGGCAAAAAAAGACATTTGGAACCCATATGGTATTAGGCCTATTGTAAAGTGTTGGGTGTAGATTTGACACACAAAGCATGTGTAAACTGAATTATAATACAGAATTTTATTTATTTATTTATTTATAGATTCTTATATACCGCGGTACGTATAGTTCTACATCACCTCGGTTCATATAACAGGTTCTACAGAAAAACAATAGTAGTAACAAATTTTACATATAACAGTTAATATATTATGTAATCAGTCAAATAAACAAGTTTTATATAAATAACATATACAGGAGGCCAATATATAACTCCAGTAAATACAATCACCGAATGAAGTTTTCAACGCAAGCCTATTAAAGGGCCGGATTCTAACGTTTAGATCTAGTCGAATCCACAGGTTCGCATAAGGAAGGAGGTGAAAAGGAGTAGAAGTGTGATGGGCTGAGAGCAACAGGCTAGTGGCGAAAAGAAGTATGTAGCGCAGTACATTTCCCATATCAAAATCACACTAACCGCCAGCACTCAAACAGTAACAAACCTAGCTATCAAATGGAAACACTTTAAATATTAAACTAGGTCCTAAAACACCAATACACCTCCTATTAGGAAAACAAAACAAACCAGGCTGCTTTAGAACCCTACACAGAAACTACACGCTAGCAGATTATCTCAGTTTGGTCACGCATGCAGAACACAGACAGACCCTTACCAAATACAGAATAGAGAGACCATAAAGTAAACATTAAAAATGTATAGAAAAAAACCTGAACTGGAAACCACAACACTAGCTCTGAATGCAGCACAATGGGAAAAAAAACAGAAACAATGTCATTTCATAAAATATCAACCAATAAAATCAAAAACTATTAAAAAGAATATTTCAAAATAGCTGACATATAGAATGACATCTAATAATTAAAATCTCATAAAACATTTTAAAAATTTTCCAAACTCCAGAAAAATATTGTAAAACAGCAGACATATTAAATAACATCCAATAATTAAAAATAATAAGGATAAAAATTCAACCGTTCGCCATACCTGGGACTTTTTGATTTCCAGATGCCAAGATTGTCGTTTAGCTTATGGGCTGGGGAGGGAGGCTAATTGCATCCAAACTTTCTCCTACACACACACACACACACACACACACACACATGTTCACTGTGTCACACACACACATATATACACAGGCTCTTCCACACATGCATACTCTTATCACATATACCACTTTCTCACTCATGCACACACTCAGGCACACACTCTCTCACTCATCCATACACACACATTCTCTCTCTCATACACAAACACTTGCTCTTAACTCTCATATTCTCTTTCCTTCGCACACATACACACTCTCATTCACTCACACAGGCCCCCTCTCTCCCACACACACACACACACAGGCTCCCTCTCACACTCTCTCATTCACATACCCTCATACAAGCTCCCTCTCTTATTCACATGCGCACTCCTCATAGAGGTTCCCTCTTTTTCTCTCACACATACGTCCTCACATAGGCTCCTTCTCTCTCACATATACCCACACCCCCTCATACAGACTCCCTCTCTCTCTCACACACCCCTTCACACAGGCTCCCTTTCTCTTTTACATACACAGGCACCCTCAGTCTCTCTCACGCACACACACAAACTCTCACACAAGCTCCCTCTCTCTCATACACACATCCCTTCACATAGGTTTCCTCTCTCTTTCACACAGGATCCCTCTCTTTCTTGCATGCACACACACACACACAGGTACCCTCACTCCCAAACATATACACATAATCCTTCTCTCACATACACGTTCCATCACTCACAGGCTCCCAAGCTTTCACTCACTTACACACTCCTTCACACAGGCCCCCTCTCTCCATATCTCTCTCTCACACACACACACACCCTCAGTCAAACACACATTCTCACTCACACACAAACACTTCCTCTCTCTTTCACTCACAAATTCAGACTCTCTTGCTCTCACATAAATTATTCATACTTTCTTGCTTTCTCTTATACTGGACCTCTCCATCTTCTTAAACTGCAGATGGGATGGTTTCCACCAACTGCTCTCCCAGCCCTCTCTCCCTTGTCTCAACTCGGATGAGATGGGCTCTTCCCATGGCTCTCCCAGGCCTCTCTCCTCTGTGTCTTTGGCTGCGAGTATGATGGACTCCACGTGCAGCTGAACCTCTCACCTAATTTTTAGCCAAGAATGAGATGAGCTCCATTCACAGCCCTGTTGGGCCCATCTTTGGCCATAAGCAAGATGGACTCCGCTCGCTGCCCCATCTCCTAATCTTTGGCTGTAAGCGGGATGGGCTCTATTCATGGCTCCACCAAGCCTTTGTCCTAATCTTGAGCTGCGAGCAGGATGGGCTCCACTCGCAGTCCCACTGGGCCTATCTGTGGCCACCAGTGAGATGGACTCTACTTGCAGCCCCAATAGGCCTGTTTTTGACTGTGAATGTGATGGGCTCTGCTTGCAACTCCACTCAGTTGCTCTCCTCTGCATCTTCGGCTGCTGGCAAGGGGCTTATGTTGGGGATTTTGCCGCCCCATAAAGTGCAATTGCTTACTTGTAACAGGTGTTCTCCTAGGAGAGCAGGATGTTAGTCCTCATATGTGGGTGACATCTAAAGATGGAGCCCGGCATGGAAATTTTTGTCAAAGTTTTTAGAAGCTTTGACCAGCACACTGAGCATGCTCATCATGCCACTAATCCGCATGTCCACGCGAGGGCCCCCTTCAGTTTCATAACATAGACAAAAAACACAAGCGGAAAAATAACACAACAAGCTGGAAGGAGAACTCAACTCCGCAGGTTGCAGGTGGGATTCCTGAGGACTAACACCCTGCTGTCCTAGGAGAACACCTGTTACAGGTAAGCAACTTATAGAAACATAGAAACATAGAAATGACGGCAGAAGAAGACCAAACGGCCCATCCAGTCTGCCCAGCAAGCTTCACACATTTTTTTCTCATACTTATCTGTTTCTCTTACTTTCTGTTTCTCTTAGCTCTTTGGTTCTATTTCCCTTCCACCCCCACCATTAATGTAGAGAGCAGTGATGGAGCTGCATCCAAGTGAAATATCAAGCTTGATTAGTTAGGGGTAGTAACCGCCGCAATAAGCAAGCTACACCCATGCTTATTTGTTTTACCCAGACTATGTTATTCAGCCCTTATTGGTTGTTTTTCTTCTCCCCTGCCGTTGAAGCAGGGAGCTATGCTGGATATGTGTGAAGTATCAGTTTTTCTTCTACCCTGCCGTTGAAGCAGAGAGCTATGCTGGTTATGCGTGAAGTATCAGGTTTTCTTCTCCCCTGCCGTTGAAGCAGAGAGCTATACTGGATATGCGTGAAGTATCAGTTTTTCTTCTCCCCTGCCGTTGAAGCAGAGAGCTATGCTGGATATGCGTGAAGTATCAGTTTTTCTTCTCCCCTGCCGTTGAAGCAGAGAGCTATGCTGGATATGCGTGAAGTATCAGTTTTTCTTCTCCCCTGCTGTTGAAGCAGAGAGCTATGCTGGATATGCGTGAAGTATCAGTTTTTCTTCTCCCCTGCCGTTGAAGCAGAGAGCTATGCTGGAAGTATCAGGCTTATTTGGTTTGGGTTAGTAACCGCCGTAACAAGCCAGCTACTCCCCGCTTTGTGAGTGCAAATCCTTTTTTCCACATTTCCTCTTGCTGTTGAAGCTTAGAGCGATGTTGGAGTCACAGTAACCATGTGTATGTTTATTGAATAAGGGTATTATCTCCAGGCAGTAGCCGTCATTCTGGCGAGCCACCCACTCTTCATTGACGGCCTCTTGACTTTATGGATCCACAGTGTTATCCCACGCCCCCTTTGAAGTCCTTCACAGTTCTGGTCTTCACCACTTCCTCCAGAAGGGCATTCCAGGCATCCACCACCCTCTCCGTGAAGAAATACTTCCTGACATTGGTTCTGAATCTTCCTCCCTGGAGCTTCAAATCGTGACCCCTGGTTCTGCTGATTTTTTTTCCTACGGAAAAGGTTTGTCGTTGTCTTTGGATCATTAAAACCTTTCAAGTATCTGAAAGTCTGTATCATATCACCTCTGCTCCTCCTTTCCTCCAGGGTGTACATATTTAGATTCTTCAATCTCTCCTCATAAGTCATTTGATGAAGACCTTCCACCTTTTTGGTCGCCCTTCTCTGGACTGCCTCCATCTTGTTTCTGTCTCTTTGGAGATACGGTCTCCAGAACTGAACACAATACTCCAGGTGAGGTCTCACCAAGGACCTGTACAAGGGGATAATCACTTCCCTTTTCTTACTCGATATTCCTCTCTCTATGCAGCCCAGCATTCTTCTGGCTTTAGCTATCGCCTTGTCACATTGTTTCGCCGACTTCAGATCATTAGACACCATCATTAGACACCATCATTAGCCCAGCATTCTTCTGGCTTTAGCAATCGCCTTGTCACATTGTTTCGCCAACTTCAGATCATTAGACACCATCACCCCAACTGCACTTTCTTCTAGGACAAGCAGGATGGTAGTTCTCACATGTGGGTGAATATTAAGCACCAGGCTGTCCCCAGCAGCAGGTGAGACCAACAGTTACCGAATAAAGTGCCAACAGGCACAACTGCGGTGCTGTTGGTCAGCAGGGGACTGTTTGGCCCCAAGCAGGGAACTAGGCAGGAAGAGTTGGGTTCAGGTCTGGAAAAGACTGCACAGAATGGGCTGACCAAAGGTACTATCCTGTTGCCCATCTTTGTCCAAGAGTCATGAGCCGCAAATATGTGAAGAGAAATCTACGTTGCAGCACGGTAAATTTCAACGATAAGGACTGCCTGTAGATGAGCCACCGACGTCGCCATGGCCCGCATTGAGTGAGCTTTAACCCAGCCTGTCATCTGAAGGCCTGCTTGCACATAGCAGAAGGCAATGCAATCTGTCAACTAGTTAGAAAGAATCTGTTTGCCCACCGCCACTCCCAGCTGATTGGCATCGAAGGATACAAAGAGCTGGGTGGATTTCCTGTGACTAGATGTATCCTCTAAATAGAAAGCCAAGGTTCTCTTGCAGTCCAAAGTATGAAGAGCCCGTTCCCCTGGGTGGGAATGAGGCCTAAGAAAGAACGTGGGCAAAACAATGGACTGGTTGAGGTGGAAATCAGATACAACCTTAGGCAGAAACTTAGGGTGTGTATGCAAGACCACACGATCATGAAAAAACCTCATGTAGGGCAGGTATGTAACCAAGGCCTGAAGCTCGCCGACTATGCGAGCTGAAGTAATTGCCACGAGGAAAATCAGTTTCCAGGGGAGGAACTTCAGGTTGCAGGAGTGCAACGGCTCAAAGGGAAGACACATGAGCTGCGCCAGGACAATGTTGAGGTCCCAGGACGCAAGAGGAGGCCAAAGAGGGGCTTCAACTGAAGCAAACCCCTCATACAGCGACCTACTAAAGGCTGCACCAAGATGGGTGAGCCAGTAAAACCCTGATGGTTCACACTGTTGGCTCTGAGATGGACCCTGGCAGAGCTGGTTTGAAGCCCAGACTCAGAAAGGTACCACAGGTAGTCCAACAGTTTTGGGAGGGTACATGTGAATGGATCCATGGCATGCCCCACACACCAAGTAGAGAACCTTCTCCATTTCAAACTGTAAGACTTCCTGGTGGAAGGCTTTCTAGACGCCACCAGCACATGACGCCACTGTCCGAGAGGTCTAGGAACTGAAGAACTAGGCGTTCAACATCCATGCCATGAGGGCTATCACCCGAAGGTTTGGATGGTGCAGAGTACCCTGGTTCTGAGTTATCAGGTCAGGCGCTATCCCTAGCCAAATTGGGTTTCTGATTGACAGGACCTGCAGGAGAGGAAACCAGACCTATCAAGGCCAATAAGGCGCTACGAGGATCATGGACCCTCCGTCCTGTTGAAGCTTCAGTAGGGTTTTCAAGAGGAGCAGGAAAGGAGGGTATGCATACAGCAGACCCTTCCCCCAGTGAAGGGAGAAGGCACTGCAGGCCAAATGTCCGCCCCCCGATGACAGGGAGCAGAAGTTGCTCACCTTGTAGTTGCATGGGGAGGCAAAGAGATCCACATCTGGGGCACCCCACTGATGGAAAATTCTGGCTGCCACCTCCGGATTGAGGGACCACTTGTGCGGCTGAAAAGAGCGGCTCAGCCGGTCCAGCAGCACATTCAAAGCCCCCGGAAGGTACGTCGCTCGCAGCAAAATCCCGTGCCAGTGCCCAGGACCACACCTATGCCGCCTCATGACAGAGGAGGAACAATTCCATGCCTCCCTGTTTGTTGATATACCACATTGCAACTTGGTTGTCCATCCAGACCAGGACTTCTTTGCATGACAACGGTCCTTGAACACCCAGAGGGCGTAACAGATCACCCGAAGCTCTAAGAAGTTTATTTGACAGCGGGCTTCATGGGCAGTCCAGAGACCCCGCATGTGGAGGCCATCTACATGGGCTCCCCAGCCCAGAGGAGAGGCATCAGTGATGAGAACCACCTGAGGTGGGGCAACCTGGAAGGGAATTCCCCACTCTAAATTGGAGAGGTTTTCCCACCAGGATAGAGACATTCTCAGAGGTTCCGTGACTGAGCAATGGCTCTTGAGGTCCTGGGAAGCCTGCTGCCACTGCAACCTCAAGGTCCATTTTGCTCTCTGCATGCACAAGCAGGCGAGAGGGGTAACATGGACCAAAGTCGCCATGTAGCCCGACAAATGGAGCAGGAGACAGGCAGTCACCTGTTGGCTGCTGCACACAAAGGTTGCCAATGAGACAAGGGCCAGAGCCCGATCATGGAGCAGAAATGCTTTTGCCTGGCTCTTATAAAGTCCAGCTGAGGAGACAGGCAGAGTTGAGACTTGGAGTAGTTGATTACAAACCCCAACGACTGCAAAGTCTGTACCGTCAGGGCTAAAGCTCTCACAGCCCCTGTGTGGGAGTCGCTCCTGATCAGCCAGTCATCTAGGTGTGGAAAAACATGCACTGTCTGATGCCTGAGTTATGCTGCTGCCACCACTAAGCATGTGGTGAAACGTGAGGGGCTGAGGCCAACCCAAAGGACAGCACCTTATACTGATAATGAGCTGTCCCCATCACGAAGCGAAGGTATTTTCTGTGGCTGGGGAAGATAGCTATGTGGGCATAAGCCTCCTTGAGATTGAGGGAGCAGAGCCAGTCTCCTCTTCTGAGGGGGATCAGAGTGCCCAGAGAAATCATCTTGAACTTCTCTTTTAAGAGAAATTTGTTCAACGCCTTGAGGTCGAGAATGGGGCGCAAGCCTCCGTTTCTCTTCAGGATAAGGAAATACCTTGAATAGAACCCCCAGCCCTGCTGAGGGAGAGGAACGGGCTTTACCGCTCCTGCCATGAGGAGAGCGGAGAGTTCTGTCCGAAGTATGGCCTGCTGGGTGGACGAACCCCACGATAGACATGGGGGAGAATTCTCTGGAAGCCATCTGAAACTGAGCCGGTATCCCTGATGGACTATGGTAAGGACCCTTTGTTCCAAAGTGATCGTCCTCCAGAAGTGGATGAAGCCGATAAGCCTGCCTCCTACTGGGGGATCCGGTGCTGGGGGTACATCTGGCTGACCCGTGCTCCCTCTCCGCCAGACAAAAGCCCATGGAGGCTTGCTGCGACGCTGGCTGAGGCCTGGATGCCCTTTGATAGGGGTGGCCCCTGGAGCTAGTATGTGGCATGCAAGCTCGAGAGGCTGGTGGATAGTACTTCTGCTGCCTGAAGGACTTCCTTGAGCTTGGCCTGGATGATTTCCTGGCCGAGGAAGGAGCATCCGAAGTGCTAACAGAGCTGCTGGAGGGTTTCATGGCAGACTTTCAATTGGGCCACTGCATCCCGGACCTTAACCCCAAAGAGGTTATCACCTGTGCATGGGAGGTCTTCCAGCTTCTCCTGCACCTCTGTCAATCAGAAACCTCTGGGCAGAGGTCAGAAGTCCAGAACCAGGTCATTCTGCAGGCTCCTATACCCATAGCAGCTACTTGAGCCGCGGTCTCAAACACGCTATAGGTGGATCTCACCTTGTGTTTTCCAGCTTCCAAGCCTTGCAGGACAATAGCCAAGAGCAACTCCTGCTGCTGCTGTTGTGGCAGGCCCTCTGCGACGTCCTGGACCCACTTCCAGAGGTTCCAGTTGTATTGAGTCATATGCAACTGGTAGGCGGCAATACAGGCGATGAGCACAGCGCCCTGAAAATCTTTCTGCCCAAGACATCCAGCTCCCTATGTTCCCACCTGGAAGAGGCAGAGGCATGGGAGCGGGAGCATTTAGCCTTCTGAGGGCGGACTCCACAACCACCAACTGGTAGGGGAGGTGCCGCTGTTCGAATCCCAAGGCCTGCTGTACCAGATAGGAGGGGCAGTGGTTATTATGAAAACAAGTGACTACAAGGCAGAATTACAGCAACAGTTGAGCAATTCCAACTTTTATCAGAAAATTGATATGGACCCCACTTTTGATTTACAGATTAAAATTCAAACCATTTTGGAACAGGCAAAAATCAGAGGTTTTCTTACAATAAAAGAATTAGCATTTCTGTGTGTTCAATTTCCACAAGCCCTCGTAATATATGGAGTACCCAAAATACACAAAACATTAGTTCACTCACCTTGCAGACCCATAGTCTCTACGAATGGCTCCATTCTTGAACCATTGGCAAAATTTGTAGACATTTTTTGTCAACCTTATGTACAACAAGCCAGATCTTATATACAAGATATAGCACATATGTTGAGAAAATTGGCCACCATACAGAAGTTGCCCCCTCAAGCTTTTTTAGTCTCCTTAGATGTAGAGGCATTGTAAACAAACATTCCTCAACAAGACACACTGGAAATAGTTAGTGATCTATTTGAATGTCGAACAAGACCACAGCGTATCCCATCTGATTTTCTTATACAACTTACAGAATTGGTACTTAAATACAATTTTTTCTATTTTGATCAAGAAATTTACCTACAGAAACATGGTTTCGCCATGGGCTCTCCATTGGCTCCAGATGTGGTCAATTTATATGTCACAAGATTTGAAGAAACTCATGTTTATCCATCCACATTTTTCAACATGTACAGTTGTGGACAAGATACATTGATGACATTTTTCATCTGGGTAGAAACCGAACAGCTACTGTTTGATTTTCATAATTGGCTAAATCAGGCAGACCCTAATCTTAAATTTACCATTACACATCATCAAGAGATGTTGTCATTTTTAGACATTAAAATTCAACATGTAGAAGACAACTTGGAGACAACACTCTATCGAAAGCCAACAGATAGAAACAACTTACTTAGATTTGAAAGTCATCATCCAACACACTTTAAAAATGGGCTTCCTGTTGGCCAATTTTTTAGGGCATGGAGAATTTGTTCTCAAGAAGAAGATTTTGTACACCAGGCCCAACAACTTTCCATGAGATTCCAGCAAAGAGAATATCCCAAGCGAGTCATCAAGAGGGCTTTCACCAGAGCAAAATTTTCAGATAGAGATCAATTATTACAGTACAAAGCAAGATATCACAAAAAAGCCTTAGTGTGTGTACTGAAACACACAAATTTCACCAAAAAAACCCCAAAGAAATTATTCAATACAATTGGCATGTCCTTCAAATCCATCCTATTTTCAACACTTCTCCCATGTTTTCATATTACAGAGGAGCGAACATCAAACAGCACATAGTCAGAGCGGCAATCACTGACACACCACAGCTTCAGACTGTTGAGAGTGGCCATAAACATGTGGCAAAAGTGATTTTTGCAGCACTAATATAGTAGGAACATTATGGAAAGATCCTAACACAGGATACAAGTCAAACAAAAATTCAGCACTAATTGCAATACGGTGTCGAATATTGGTTTTTCTCACATTAAGAGGTTCTTTTCCCATATAGAGCCAGATAGGTGGCATCCGCTTTCCTATTGACCGGAGAGATTGAGATTGGGTGTTCCCACATCCAAAGGAGAAGGTCTTTAAAGATGTCGTGGATGGAACAGCCACGATCTTCTTGGGAGCGTCGACAAACTGGAGCACCACCAGTATCTTATGCCGCGTATCTTCCTCTGTAAGAAGTTGGAAGGGGATAGCCTCGGCTATGGCCCTAACGAACCCCGCAAAGGAGATATCTTTTGGGGGGGGGACGGGGACAGATGCCTTTCCTCTGGCAGGGAAGGTTCGGCGAGGGAGTCGTCTGAAAACTCAGTGGAAGAATCCGAGGAATTGTCACCCCACGGGTCATAAGGCCCTTCCTCCTCACTGAGGCCACCGCGGGATCGCCACAGGTGATGCTTGTGGTGGATCCTAGCCCTGGGTCTCGAAGGCTTTGGAGGCCCGCGAGCCAATGGCAACCGGTGTTGATGCTTGCGGGATCTCCCACAGTGCTCGGTCCGGTCTTTCCACGGCACCAAGGAGGTGGAGGATCCTGATGTCCTAGAAACTGGTGAGATCATGGAGGACCGATCACCATTCCCTCAATCCTTCGAAGAAGAGGAGAGAGGAGTGGCGAGGGGGAGCGTATTGAGGGTCTCCCCTCGACCCCCCAGCAAATCTGGCGTGGGCGTGAATGGAGCGGATTTTCTAGGACCAAAAAGCTTCTCTGTCTTGTCAAGGCACGCACGACGGCCTTAGGCGGTTATCTAGTCAAACAGCTGACATCCTCAGACGTCGTGCGAGGTACCCAGACAGAGGATGCAAACCTCATGCAGATCCGTGATGGACATGGTCCGCGGGCACCGATGAAAGCCGGAAACCATAGAAAAAATACCCGGCATGAGGTCGATGACCAGCGGTCACCAAGAAGCGAGGTGCCGGGAATTGACCTCAAAGAAGCAGGAAAAAAAAAAACCAAAAAGGGGTTTTGAACCTACCACACCAAGGGGGCACCGACCGCGAAGGGGGACCCAGCGATGGAAACTGAGAAAAATACACTCTCTCGCAAGAAAACAAGAAAAAGAGCAGAGCTCCATGAACTGTGAGGCATCTGCACCACGGAAAAAGAAAACTGAAGGGGGACATCGCGTGGACACGTGGATAGCGGCATGCTCAGTGCACTGGTCAAAGCTTCTAGAAACTTTGACAAACGTTTTCCGTGCCGGGCTCCATCGGATGATGTCACCCTCATGTGAGGACTACCATCCTGCTTGTCCTAGGAGAATGACTGGCACTCTAGGCAACCGCCTAGTTCACCTAATGAAGTTCTGGCCCTGCTTCAGGGACCTCATGGGACTCGACTTCTGTAGTCATAAAAAAAAAATAATTGTGCTTTTTACAAGGCTTAGTAGAGTTGTAAATCAACCTTCACTTGAAGCAACGGTAAGGGTGGGTAGAGGAAGAGAAATGGATAAGAAACGGGGTAGGATTTTCCTGTGCTTTAGAGAAGGTTTGTCATGACAAAGTCCAAGAACTTTTTATGAGTTTGTTGGCAAAGTCTACGGGCTAATACGTAACCCAAGGAAGGTTATTTTCAAAAAGTTTCTCTCGTTCTCTCTGGGCCTTATTAAATAGGACAAGAATGGGAAAAGGTCCTTTTTGACTAGAGCCCTATGTTATGATATCCATGCAGCGAATATACTGTAAAATGACATTTTTACTAGCATGAGGCAATTATATCTTCATGTTGTATAATCCTTGCACCATTTCTGACAGTTTGATTAGCTCCCAGAAATAGTAGGGAAATGCTGAAAGAGCTTTTCTAATCATGCTTAAAACAATTCTAGTTTATCCAGAATGAGCATTGCTACTCATCATGCAAATGTTTATTAAAATTCTGCTGAGTACCAATACTTGAATGTAATCCATTCTGAAGTGCCAAAAAGCGGAATATAAAAACCTAAAAATAAAAATAAATATTAAAACTTGAAGCTACCTGATAATGGCTTATATCCTAGCAGAATCTTGGTACCTTTCACTGTCTTGGCAATCACAATATTATCATTATTCCCTCATTAAAGTTGGCAAATCTGTGATGCCGAAAGATAAAGTGACTTGCCCCAGTTCCTGCAGAAAGTCAATGGTAAAACTTCATTAGGTGAACAATGCAAAAGTGACTCCCTAATCCCAAACTCCAACGGCCAGCCTGCACCTTCTGTCACAACCTCGCTTTCAAGAGGGTATCTGTGAAGGAAGGTCCCGGGAACTCAATTCAGCCTCTTTTCAGAAAGAGGTGAAACTGCTCACCAGGCCTCCGGACTCCTGTCCAGATTTCCTACTGCCAAGGGAAGCCTCCGCAACTTTGTTTAAGAATGAGCATTGCTACTCGTCATGCAAATGTTTATTAAAATTCTGCTGAGTACCAATACTTGAATGTAATCCATTTTGAAGTGCCAAAAAGCAGAATATAAAAACCTAAAAATAAAAAATAAATATTAAAACGTGAAGCTACATGATAATGGCTTATATCTTCTGTCGCATTCAGTGCAAGTAACTCCAAAGGGTTTCCTGACTGAAGCGGAGGTGCCTGGAAGTGTCTTGCCTCCCGGGTTTTTCCCGGTCTTCTCTGGTCAGTACTAGGCAAATCAGCAGCCAGCCCGGCCAGCCCTGCATCACTGTTTTCATTTTACTTAATCCTCCTTTCTGTGGCCCTGCACCACACTAATCGCTGTAATCTTCAGTTTATGCACAAGTAAGTCGCTGTTAATTGTTTTGCCTGTTAATACATTTTGGAGTGGAAGAAGTGGCTTCCTCCGTCTGCGAGTTAAGCTATCGTTAAAGGCGTGCACAGAAAATGCATG
This sequence comes from Rhinatrema bivittatum, assembly GCF_901001135.1. NCBI lineage: Eukaryota > Metazoa > Chordata > Amphibia > Gymnophiona > Rhinatrematidae > Rhinatrema > Rhinatrema bivittatum. The sequence goes on from NC_042621.1 coordinate 292,015,905, forward strand.
GCAGAAGCAGAATAATAATTGGAAAAAATGCCGGTACATGCTCAGTACAAAAGCCAAGAGACCCATTATAAAACGGTCACTAAATCTTACTCGCGGATGCTAGCTATCAATCGACGGCTCTAACATTCATGCAGTTTCATCCCATCCAGTGTATCTGGCCTCGACTTCTTAAGGAGTTTCTAGCCAAATCTGCAATTTCATCACTCGTACATTAAAGAAAGTGGAATCCAGGCCTGAAAAGAATATGAGTACAAGAGGTCAGGCGACCCCTCTAAATGTTCAAAGAGAGTGCCTGCTGGAGCCTTTCAAGAAAACAAACCATCAGTCACACTAATCACAACACTGTGAGAGATTTCTACACTACTACCTTTTTGATGGAGGCAGCAATCCCGTTTTGTTCTACGGGAAAAGATCTTGCTATGCTCTGTGGGTCATTTGATAGAGAAGAAACCCAAGAGCACCATCTCCCCCTCTCTGTTGTTCTCCTGCATTCTGAAAGGAGGGAAGAAGAAAAATAATGGAGAAGAGCGGTGGGATTACAAGCGCACACCACAGCTAGGAAATGCAATCAATCATTTCATTAGTTCACATGAAATGTGCTTGGTATTTGCCTTTTGCTTTCTTGCAAAGGATTAGGAAAAATGAATCGCACTTTCATTGTTAATGATTGCCCTATTGACAACTAAACAATAAAACCTTGACAGTCATGTGGGGATCTGGATTGCTCAGATGATCACAACCCATTAGGGATGTGAATCAGGCTTCGTACGATATTTTCAAAATAGTCAGAAATCGATAGGAAAACCCCACGATATTGATCGTGGGGGTCCTCTTATCGTTTTGGGGGAGGGAGGGAAAAACGGCACACAAACATAACCCCTAAACCCACCCCGACCCTTTAAAACTAATACCTTAGCTTCCCCACCCTCCCGACCCCCCCCAAAACATTTTACAGGTACCTGGTGGTCCAGTGGGGGTCCCTGGAGCGATCTCCCGCTCCGTCGGCTGCCACTAATCAAAATGGCGCCGATGGCCCTTTGCCCTTACCATTTGACAGGGTATCCGTGCCATTGGCCGGACCCTGTCACATGGTAGGAGCACTGGATGGCCGCGCCATCTTGTGCTCCTACCATGTGACAGGGACTGACCAATGGCACTGGTAGCCCCTGTGACAAAGTGAGGGCAAAGGCTATCGGCGCCATTTTGAATACTGGCAGCCGACGGTCCGAGTGCAGGAGGTCGCTCCCGGACTCCTGCTGGACTTTTGGCAAGTCTTGTGGGGGGTCAGGAGGGTCCCCCAAGACTTGCCAAAAGCCCCTGGTGGTCCAGTGGGGGTCCAGGAGCAATCTCCTGCACTCGGGCCATCGGCTGCCAGTAATCAAAATGGCACGGATACCTCCTGAGTCAATCCCCTTTCAACCTTATCGCATGACCCCTCATTCTTGAGCCTCCTTTCCATTGAAAAAGGCTCATCTCCTGTGCATGGAAACCTTTGAAATATTTGAATGTCACTATCATCTCTCTCCTATTTTGCCTTTTCTCTAGGGTATACATGTTTAGATCTTTAAGTATGACCCCATATGTGTTAGAACAAAGACCACTCATCATTTTAGCAGCCACCCTCTGGACCGACTCCATCCTGTTTATATCCTTTTGAAGGTGCAGCTTCCAAAACTAAACAAAATATTCCAAGTGAGGTCTCACCAGGGACCTATACGGGGCAAGATCACCTCCCATTTTCTGCTGACCTTTCTTTCCTTATGCAGTTAAGCATCTTTCTGGCTTTTACCGTCACTTTAACCACCTGTTTGGCCACCTTAAGATCCTCAGATGCAACATTCCCAGATCCTGCTCTTTCTTTGTGCTTAGAAGAATTTCACTCCCAGTACTGTGCCTTTCCCTTGGGTTTTTGCACCCTAAATGCATTACTCTGCATTTTTTTTAGCATTACAGCTTAGCTGCCAGATCTTAGACCATTCCTCGAGCTTCTCTTAGATTCCTCATCATGTTTTCCACTCCTTCCTGGCTGTCCACTCTGTTACAGATTTTGCTATCATCGTCAAAAAGACAAACCCTTCCCAAGAACCCTTCTGTTATGTCACTCACAAAAAATGTTGAAAAGAACCGGTCCAAGGACCAATCCCTGAGGCACAGCGCTAGTAACAACCCCCTCCCTCAGAGAAAACCCCATTTACCACTACTCTTTGTCGCCTCCCACTCAGCAAGTTTCCAACCCAGTCAGTCACTCTAGGATCCACACCAAGGGCACACATATATAAGTCTTCAGTGCGGAACCGTGTCAAAGGCCTTGCTGAAATCCAAGTACACTACGTCTAGCGCTCTTCCTTAATTCAACTCTCTGGTCATCCAATCAAAGAAACTGATCAGATTCATCTGACAAGATTTACCTCTCGTAAAACCTGCTGCCTCGGATCTTGCAATCCATTGATTTCAAAAATTGCACCACACCTGACTGTAAGTCAGCTTGGGCTTGGTAAGACAAGTCATTAAATCTAAAAATCCATACTCAATTGCTGCAATTCTTTCTCCACACTAACTGCAAATGTGTTTTTGAGGTGATTAGAAAAATATTTTGATATAATTTGGACATTGTTTTTTGAATTGAGATACAACTAACATTACGTTTTGATGTGTTTTTTAATAGCTTTAACATTTGCTGAATTCCATTATTATCAAATATGAGATGATGACCAAGAGATGGTGTGAAGTCGCATAGTAGTAAATCGATTAGATAAAATTGTCACAACATGAGGTAGGTTAAATTTGGAATATTAGACTGAGTGACTGTACTATAGATTTACTAGTTTAAACAGCCACTTACAGGCTGGGTTTCTTCCCCTGATGAAGCCTTTTTAGCCTTTTTTAGGGCAAAACAAAGAATTATTTGTCAGAAGTTGGTTTCATTATCTCACTGAAGATCACAATATTATCATCTCAGTGAAGTTGATGGTAATTTAACTTAAAGAGGACAGCGACTGAAGACCTTACTGATATTCCTGAACATTTAAGAGTCATTTAATAGGTTCTATTTGAACTAATTAAGAAAATATTTTGCCCTATAGTGGCTCATGTATAGAATGTGCATACGTACATATGTTTTAGATGAATGTGTGTAGAATGAAGTGTGATTAATGATGGTGATTGTGCCAATTTTTAATCTGAATTGTATTTTTACTTTCATTTAATGTGGTTAATTGTATTTAATCATATTGATACATGTATACTAGTAATATAGCATTCATATGCTATATTGTTAAGATAATTTTTAACCTTTGTACTTATAACTTGATTCAATTTGTATGCTTGTAATCATATTATGATTAAATTTGTATTTGGAAGTACGGTATATTGTATTATAATTGCTCTCTGCATTACTGTAGTTTATCTAATTTTATTTTTTTTTAAGAGATATCAGTTGTTTACCTTCATATACATTTTCCCTTATTGGGTCCTGAATTGACCAATTCAGTTCCCCCTACGCTGTTGCCCTTCTCGGAGAACCTATCCTATTTTCCATACTCCTCCATTACTACTACTACTACTTGTCATTTCTAGAGCACTGTTAGATGATATATACCATGCTAATACACATAAGAAACAGTCCCTGCTCCAGAGAGCTTACAATCTAGTTAAGACAGACATACAGAATAAATATGATACTCCTCTAGTACTATTTTCTTAACCTCCTTACTAGATTCATGGAGTTCTGCCAACAATCAGGCCTATCCAGTACCGAGCGGTAGGAAGAGATGCGTTAGTGCCTACGGCACCCGCGGTTACCGCCCGCACAGTGCAGCTCACCTACCGCTCGATCCTGAACCCTAATTATATGTAAATGTAAACCGCGTCCGAAAAGACTTAGGCCCGCGCAACCCAGGATACTGGATAGAGCGCCTATACAGTATCCTGGGTGCGCGGGCCTAAGGCTTCACGCCACGCTGGTATCTGTCATTTCAAATGTCATTTGAAATGACAGATACCAGGAAGTTGCTTCGCCGATGTCAGTGTCTGTTCTCCCCTCCTCCCGGAGCAGGGCGCGAAAAGCAGCCTTGCTCCGGGAGGAGGGGGGGACACTGACAGCGCAGAAGCAACGGCGAAGACAGCGGCGAAGCAACGGTGAAGCGACTTTTCAGTGTCCCCCCTCCTCTCGGAGCAGGGCGCGAAAAGCCGCCTTGCTCCGGGAGGAGGGGGGACACTAGCAACGGCGAAGACAGCGCAGAAGCAAAGGCGAAACGACTTTTCAGTGTCCCCCCTCCTCTCGGAGCAGGGCGTGAAAAGCCGCCTTGCTCCGGGAGGAGGGGGGACACTGACAGCGGCGAAGACAGCGCAGAAGCAACGGCGAAACGACTTTTCAGTGCCCCCCCTCCTCTCGGAGCAGGGCGCGAAAAGCCGCCTTGCTCCGGGAGGAGGGGGGACACTAGCAACGGTGAAGCAACTTACTTTTCTGAAGCCATCATCAGGAACACATTCGATCGTAGCTCCTCCCAACCAAGATGGCCGCCTGCACGGGGGAAGCGTGCAATTGGCCGCTGAAGACGTGACATCGTGACGTCACGTCTTCAGCGGCCAATTGCACGCTTTCCCCGTGCAGGCGGCCATCTTCGTCGGGAGGAGCTACGATCGCATGGGTTCCTGATGATGGCTTCAGAAAAGTAAGTTGGCAGGCGTCCAAAAGCGACTTACTTTTGAGATCTTGACAGATCCCAAAAGTAAGTCGCTTTTGGAAAAAAAAAAAAAATTGTCGCTTTTGGAAAAAAAAAACCAAAATTGCTTTTGGTTTTTTTTTGCTTCGCCGTTGCTTCTCCGCTGTCAGTGCCCCCCCTCCTCCCGGAGTAAGGCTGCTTTTCGCGCCCTGCTCCGAGAGATGGGGGGACACTGACAGCGGCGAAGCAAAAAAAAAACGAAAAGTCGCTTTGCCGTTGCAGTCTCCGGGGCAGCCCCAGTCCGGACATCGGAGGGGGGCTGCAACGTTTTTTTCGCTTTTTTTTTTTTTTTTTTGGCTTCGGGAGCAGGGGAGAGGACTGGGGCTGCCACGGAGACCGGCACCCATGATCACGGCCAGGGCAGGTGAGCGGGGGCTGGGGGAAAGCTTGCCACCTACCCTTACCCCTGCCTCTACCGCCTGGGTCAGGGTAGGCGGTAAGTTTGCAGGTTAAACGCGCGACAAAACGGCAGGGAAAACTAGCGATAGTCGGGGCGCGGGTTACGGGATGCTAGGGGAATAGCTAATTGGCTCGTCTGCATGCAATATCGAGCTAATTCGCTCGTTTGCATGCAATATACATGCCGCGGGCGGAAGGGGTTGCCCGGGGAATTTAGGACGCGGTAGGAGTAGGTTAAAGGGGATTCGGGATCGCAGGAAGGGCTAACGCGGCCGAAAACGGAGTAAAAAGCGGCTTAGGAGCAGGGTAAACGCGGCCGCACTTTACAGGATTGGCCTGAATAATAGCTGGTAAAGCATGCTCTGTTTAAAAGTGCGCACGAGACATGCAAATGGCGGGAACCAACATAGTTCTTAGTCTATCTAAAGTAAATTACAGACGGGCCAATCCTGTATCGTGCGGTAGGAAGAGCTGCGTTAGTGCCTACGGCACCCGCAGTTACCGCCCGCACAGAGCAGCTCACCTACCGCGCGATCCTGAAGCCTAATTATATGTAAATGTAAGCCGCGTCCGAAAAGCCTTAGTCCCGCGCAAACCAGGATACTGGATAGAGCGCCTATACAGGATCCTGGGTGCGCGGGCCTAAGGCTTCACGCCACGCTGGTATCTGTCATTTCAAATGTCATTTGAAATGACAGATACCAGGAAGCAACGGCGGCGACAGCGCAGAAGCAACGGCGAAAGGACTTTTCAGTGTCCCCCCTCCTCTCGGAGCAGGGCGCGAAAAGCTGCCTTGCTCCGGGAGGAAGGGGGACACTGACAGCGACGAAGCTTTCCCCCAGCCCGGACACCGGCGAAGCCAGAAGACAGCGGCGGAGAAACGGCGAAACGACTGTCAGTGTCCCCCCTCCTCTCGGAGCAGGGCGCGAAAAGCCGCCTTGCTCCGGGAGGAGGGGGGACACTGACAGCGGCAAAACTTTCCCCCAGCCCGGACACCGGCAAAACTTACAATTTTGCAGCCATGAGCCACGAGCAGGAAGGCGAAGATCTGGCTCCGATAGCTCCTCCCGACAAGATGGCCGCCTGCACGGGGAAAGAGTACAATTGGCCGCTCAAGACGTGATGTCGTGACGTCACGTCTTCAGCGGCCAATTGCACGCTTTCCCCGTGCAGGCGGCCATCTTGTCGGGAGGAGCTAAGGCAGGCCAGATCGTGTTCGTGCTCGTGGCTGCAAAAAGTAAGTTTTTTGCCGGTGTCCAGGCTGGGGGAAAGTTTTGCCGCTGTCAGTGTCCCCCCTCCTCCCGGAGCAAGGCGGCTTTTCCGCCCTGCTCCGAGAGGAGGGGGGACACTGACAGTCGTTTCGCCGTTTCGCCATCGCTGCTTGTGCGCTGTCGGTGTCCCCCCTCCTCCCGGAGCAAGGTGGCTTTTCGCGCCCTGCTCCGAGAGGAGGGGGGACACTGACAGTCGTTTCGCCGTTTCTCCGCCGCTATCTTCTGGCTTCGCCGGTGTCCGGGCTGGGGGAAAGCTTCGCCGCTGTCAGTGTCCCCCCTCCTCCCGGAGCAAGGCGGCTTTTCGCGCCCTGCTCCGGGAGGGGGGAGAAGAGACAAGCGGCGAAACAACTTACTTGCACGGGGGAAAGCGGTCTCCGTGGCAGCCCCGGTCCTCTCCCCTCCTCCCGAAGCCAAAAAAAAAAAAAAAAGCTTTTTTTTTTGGCTTCGGGAGGAGGGGAGAGGACTGGGGCTGCCACGGAGACCGGCACCCATGATCGCGGCCGGGGCAGGTGAGCGGGGGCTGGGGGAAAGCTTGCCACCTACCCTTACCCCTGCCTCTACCGCCTGGGTCAGGGTAGGCGGTAAGTTTGCAGGTTAAACGCGCGACAAAGCGGCAGGGAAAGGTAGCGTTAGTCGGGGCGCGGGTTACGGGATGCTAGGGGAATAGCTAATTCGCTCGTTTGCATGCAATATCGCGCTAATTCGCTCGTTTGCATGCAATATACATGCCGCGGGCGGAAGGGGTTACCCGGGGAATTTAGGACGCGGTAGGAGTAGGTTAAAGGGGATTCGGGATCGCAGGAAGGGCTAACGCGGCCGGAACGTGAGTTAAAAGCGGCTTAGGAGCAGGGTAAACGCAGCCGCACTTTACAGGATTGGCCCGAGAGAAAATAAGAAAGCATAAGGCTAGGCAGTTCATGTTTTAACGGTGACGAGTGCTTCAATAAAGCAGGCCAGAGTCTAACTGAGCCTTGGGCAATTTCCAGGCAGAGCAGCATAAGGGTTTACTATCTACCTTCCGACTGTGGACCGGGGTTTGGGAGCGTGACATCAGTTTCCGTGGGAGGGGCTGCTAAGAGTTGCCGAAAACAGCTCCAGATTTTCAGGACATTTCCGATCCAGTCCTGGTCTTACACCCTCCCCCTTGAATGTGGAGCCAGTTGGCAGGCCTAGGGACTTGCGCGGAAACCCATAAAAGTCGCAGTCTGAGTCAGAGGGCATTCCAGCAAAGCCTGGAAAAGCAGCCTCATAAGCAAATCAGCTAATCTGACTGAGAAAAGAAATATTGAAAAGAACCTGATAAGTAACTGTATATATATATATAATATATATATAATATATATATTATATATATATATTATATATATATATATAATATATATATATAATAATGCTAGAGTGCATCTTAGCAAACAGAGTGATTATGTTGAAAACAAAGATGCTTTTAAAACCTCAGGTAGATTGGCTGATAAGCTCTTTGTGTAGCTATTGGTCCTCCAGAAAAGATAAGCCATCAACTGCCAGACAGCAAGGGAAGAATTAATCATGCCATAAGGAAAACAATGCAAGGAACTGCTTTGTATGTTAACAGGGACAACAAATGCACAAGGCAAAGGCCAAACACCCCCAAGGTAATGCAGGCAGCAAGCAAGCCTGACAAACTTGTTATTTTTTTCATTTAACAATTCGAATAACGGCAAACAGTTTCAGCCCGAACCCTCCCCAGGCAAACACTGGAAAATGTAGATGTGTAATGGGGGCGAGCAGACCTCCCCCCACCCTCACACGATGCGGCACTGGGGGGGAGAGGGGTAGGGTTGGGAGCCAGAAGCCGAAGCCTTTCCGGGCAGAACCGCAAGCAGAAGCTGCACGAGTTGCGCGGGGAAAGTGGCCGCATCACCGGCGAATGCACGACAGCAGACAGGAGGAGGAGGACTAGCTTAGAGGGAGAAATCCATGCATGTCGTATATTAGCAATCATACTGTGCTTTTACCTACTGCTATTGATCAATCCGGGGCTTCCCAAACGGTGGGTCAGGACCCTGAAAACGGGGATCACGAGCGCCCCAAACTGCAGCCATCTTCAGGCAGCAGCAGCCCGAGTAACGGAAAGCAGCGGTGGAGGAGGGGGGGGGGGAGGTGCGGAGCCAGCACGCGCTCACAGGCCCGGCGGCAGCTCCCCGCCCTCACCCGAGTTACGGGAAACCCTGCACGAAGCAGGACGGCGGCCGCGGCGGGGCCCCGTGAACCGTGCACCGGCCCTTCATCGACTCTCATGACTAATGCTGCTGATAGATCAAACCTTTGGGCTCAGGAAAAGCGGGGAGGGGAAGGGAAGGCTGAGTGTCCCCCGGATGGAAGAGGCAGTCACGGCTTCTCTAACCTCGCCCACCACTGAACCCGCTGCAGGTCAGAGCCTTCTACCTCATCTGCCTGCCCCCCTCTTCCCACTAATTGTTATTGATCGTTAGCCCAGGACACAGAGGGAAACGGTTGTTTCCGACCCTGGCCGGGAAAGGATCACGTACAGAAGGGATCGGAGGGTTTTGGAAGAAGGATCAGGTGGAGATGGTGCGTCAGGTCGGGGTGGGCGAGGCAGAGGATTGCCTGGGGTGGGCGAGAGAGAGAGGGAATGACATGATTGATTGCAGGATGTGAGAGAAGGGCTGCAGGGGATGAGAGGAGAGAATGGGGGACAGGGTGAGGAAGAGGGAATGAGGTAGGATCAGTCGGGGATGTATAGGAAGGACTTTTAAGCGAGAGGAGATAAGCTGAAAGAAGCAGAGAGGGTGATAGGATAGGCTAAGGAGGTGACAGGGGCTGGATTTCTATTTTTATTTGGCAGATGTAAGAGGGGATAAGACGGAGGGGAGGGGTTTAAGAGAGGGGGTGGAGCTTGTCAGCTGGAGTGGGGGGGGTGGAGTGCAGTGATTGTTGGAGTTGGGCCGCTGCCCCCCTCCCCCGCTAATTTATTTTCATCACCGCCAGGGGTCCATGTGAATTTTCAGGTACTAAAAAAACGGGTTTCGCATTGGCTAAAAAATGTTTTGGGAAGCCCGGGATTAATCCCTGCACAAAAGGGTTACGACAGGGCTACCCAAAATGGGGGGTCACAAAACCTCCCGCTGGGGTGAGGAGTGCCTCAAACTGCGGTACTCCTCACGCACCCAGGCGTAACGGCAGCGGCACTAACAGTGGGAGGGGGGGGGGCCTGGGGCCTGCCTGCCAGCACACACTCACATGCCCTGTAGTGGCACTTTCAGGGGTAAGAGAACGCCAGGCGGGATGGGAACACCTGCAGGGCCTGTGAGCTCACACTGGCTCACAGGCCCTGTGCTGACTCATCGTGAATGTTTACTACCTCTCGCAGGTCACAGTCGGTACCTCGGGATCAGCCGTGAGACGAGGAGAGGGTTGAGGGTGCACGGGCTGGTGGGGATTGTCACGGCTTCCACTCTCCTTCGTCCACCATTGAATCTTAACCCAAGAGAAGAACGCTGCTCCTGTCACCAACCTGCTTTCTCTTCGGAGCGGTGGCCATCTTTGAACCGGGGACCCCCAAAGGAAAATGTTTAGGGAAGGGGGCTGTATGACGGGAAGGGTCAGACGCAGGAAGAGTTTGAGGGTTGCATCAGCTGGAGAGCGAGTGGCTGTGGAGGGCGAGAAAGGGGGCAATGACAGAAAATCAACCGGAGCGTGAAAGAGAGGGGGTGGAGTGTGAGAGGGATTAGCTGGGGGGTTGTGAGAGAACAAGGGCTGGAAAGGAGGAGATGAGTCTTTGAGGTGACAGAGGAGGAGGGTTGATTATAAGCAGGGCTTGGGGTGAGAGGATCAGTGGGGGAGATGCAAAAAAAGGCGGTGAGAGAGGGGGCGGCCTGGGGGATGTAAGAAAATGAACAGAAGAGGTGGAGGTTGAGAGGAGATACTCTGGAGGGGGTGGACGTTGAGGCTGAGAGAAGGGAGGGAAAGCATGGAATGACATTTGGACGGAGAGGGCACTGCCTGTTACTGAGTTGACAGCAGAATATCTTTTTTGCACGGTGAGTTGTTTGGGGGAAATATCCTACGCCTGCTGTTACCTAATCTCAAGGTTTGCTGCTGTACAATGATAAAATCACACAGTGAAATGACTAAAATGCCAGGATGCCACAGTAATCGTGCCTTAGGGCGGTGGTTCTCAACCAATTTTTCTGTCGAGACCCACCCGACAGATGATGCTCACATACATGACCACACTGAACACACGACCATCATCAACCTATGCCCTGCATTGGCAGAATCCCCCTCCCCGACTCCCAACAGTAGGTGCAAAGCCGAAATAGGACATTTCCCCCGTACAGCTCACCATGCAAAAAAAAAAAAAGATATTCTGATTCTGGTGTCAACTCAGTAACAGGCGCATTGTAAAATACAAAACCTGGGAAAAAAAAACCCCCACTCAGCACATGTGTAGCAAACCTGCCATACCAAAACAGCACTGACTGCAAGGGACTCAAACAGCAACAGCCCTGCCTACGAAAAGGCAGCAGTGCAGCACCAACGCAGGTCACACACACACAACACAGACCAGTCCTCACCAAATACAGAATAAAAGACTGCATATTATAAATGTGGAGACAAAAACTGGAATGGAAACCCCAAGAAGCCCCTCTGCATGCAGTGCAAATCTGGAGAACTAGAAACAGAAATACATTTCCTCCTGCACTAAGCAAAGCACAAAAAGACAGAAGAAATGCACATACATGCCTCTTGCATCACGTCACTCCCCCCCCCCCTCCCCATGCCCCCATCATCCCTCACTTCTCCCAACTCCTCCCTTTCAATCATCCCCTCACTCTCATGCCCATGGCCAAGCATTCCCAACCCCTTCCCCCCTGCCCCCTTCCTCCATCCTCTGCCTCACTGCCCAGTGTACCCCTGACCCCATCTTCCTGCTCAGCACCCCTTGACTTCCCTTCTCTTCCCCCAAATCCACCTCTCTCTCCCTGCCTCCCCTTCCCAGCAGCCCCCACAAGCCCTCTCTTCTCCACCCTCTCCCTGTCCAGCAGCTTCGACCTCCTTTCCCCCACCCCTTCCTACCCTGCAGATTCCTGACCCTCCTATTTCCCCCACTTCCTGGTGCTTTGGTTTAACATGGGGGCACTCTGCAGTATTTGGGAGGTGGCAATAGAGCAGGGTTTCCCAAATCTGTCCTGTGAACCCCACAGCCAGTCAAGTTTTCAGGATACCCGCAGTGAATTTGCAGGAGAGAAATGTGCATATACGGAGCCTCCGCGATATGCAAATTTCTCTCATGCATATTCATTGCGGATATCAACCCAGCTGGATGTGGGATCCCCAGGACAGGTTTGGGAAACGCTGGATTAAAGTGTTGAGTGAATAGGGAAGCTTGGAGATAGGGAAAGTGGATAAAAGGTGCTCGGCCAAAGGTGGAAGACCGTGAAGACCCAGGAAACCAGCACGGTCTTTCTGCAGAGCTGGATCAAAGCCCTGCACCATGGTGCATTCTGATGCAGACAGAACTGCGAGTCCAAGAGCCAAACATTGCTGGGGTCTGAGAGCAGAAGAAGCTCTAACCACCAAGTTCTTTTTTCTTTTGCATTTGGACAGTATGCTGATGCTATTTCACCTTTTCCTGTACTGTGATTGCTTTCTGGGCTTTTAATATCTGTTTTGGAACAGCACTTTTAGTGTAGATCTCTATTTTTTTCCCCTTGATTGGTCCCCATTAGATTTTAACTCTGGTTTCGGTGTTCTGGGTCTGCAGCAAGGTCTTTTCCCACTCCTGCAGCCGCTGAAAATGACGACTGACAAAGTGGGGGAGGGGAGTTCATGCATGATAACTTGCTTTCTATGTTGCAAAGTGTCATATCTCAGGTCCTATGTCCTTCAGGCACAAGGGGCCAGACGCAGTAAAGCAGGGGTGGCCAACTCCGGCCCTCGAAAGCCACAAACAGGCCAGGTTTTTAGCATATCTGCAATGACTATGCATGAGATAGATTTGAATACAATGGAGGCAGTGCATGCAAATCTATCTCATGCATAGTCATTGTGGACATCCTGAAAACCAGGCCTGTATGAGGCTCTTGAGGACCGGAGTTGGCCACCCCTGGCTTAGTACATCAGGTCCATATTCTAGAAGGCCATTAAAACAAGGTAGTGTTTAAAAGATCATCATCTACCTCCTCTATCGCTCCTGTGTATTTGGGGAGGGACAAAGAACAGCTATCTTTCATTCTGCCAGGAGCAAATATCATAAAACTAAAGGAAACTGAATTGAGCAGGGAAAAAAGTAAGATATACTAAATTGTCTCTATGCCAAAAGGCTTCCTCAGGAGATCATTGGCTCTTAAAGGTCGAAAAGATGCTTTTTTAATTTCCAACAGTCATCGCTGTAGTAGTTAAGACCATCAGACTTTGCCTTCTGGCCGGCCGTGCCTGCCTCCATGGCTTCGACGTGCCAGGACGGCAATGACTCTTGCAAAACCAGTAAAGCACCGTAACTAAAAGCAACGTTAACAAAGCTCCGATGTTTTCTGCATTCAGGAGACTTTTAGCTCGTTGCCAGGGAGATGGCGAACGGGTTGCGGGATGACTTTGCCACCCCTGACGCTGTTAGCTCCACCGACTTAACGTGGGTGAGGCCATACCGCCACCCAGTGGATGCAATTAAAACCAACCTGCGAGGTGCGACTCTGAAAGAGCGAAAACGGATGGAAGGGAAACTTGCTCTTCACCAAACCAGAGAGAGAAAAAAAACAGGTTGAGGAATCGGGGACAAGTTTTTAACAGATTCATCCCGTTTCAGTAGGGGCTGGAGCGGTTCCACTGTGGCATTATTTAATTGCTCTTTAGCTGAGGCATGGCCTCTTGACAATGCTGAGCTTTCACCCCTATACTGACAGAGTAAGGGTCCCGGGGAAGAAGCTAGATTCCATATAAAAATAATCTTTACAAAAAAAAAAACAAAACAGATTTAGAAACGTGAATTATCTACAGTGGAAGTCCAGATTATGTTGCCTGAATAGGAATTAGCGGGGATGTGGTTGCATACTTGCGTGTACATTTACCTCTCCTGGGCCCCTTGATGCAATAGGCAAAAGAGCTGCCGTGCTCTGCATCGGGCACCCAGGAAACGTGGCGGTACCTGAGCTGAGCTGAGAGCTGAGAGCTGAGAGCTGAGAGCTGAGAGCTGAGAGCTGAGAGCTCAGCTCTGCCCTGTCCGCTTCCCCCCAGCAGGGATGTTTCCGATTGGTCCTTTTCACTGACACTTGTAAGTGAAAGGACCAATCCCCTTTCAGGACAGCCTTCTGAAAGGAGACTGCTCCTTTTACCGACACGTGACAGGGAACAGGCCAACCGGCAGTAAGTGAAGGCGGGAATAAATTAATATTAAATGCTTGACCCTTAGTTTATTCACTGCTTTACTTACTGCTGGCAGGGGTTCCAACTGGGCCAGACCTTGGGGATGCTGCTTTATGTAGCTCCCCGGATGAGGAACCACAGAAAACAGGATTTTTATTTTTTTTTTGGAGCCCTTGAGAGCAGCATGATTCTGCTTTCTGTGGTTCCTCCTACTTAATATCGGGGGGGGGGGGACACTAATAGGAGGAATCACAGAAAGCAGGATTTTTTTTTTTGTTTTTCAGTAAGCCTTTGAGCACAGCATGCTTTACCTCCAGCTCCTGGGCAGGTGTTAGATTTGCCGCGTTAAAATGGGTGCCTTGACCCCCGTGGCAATTTTTGGCATCGCGAGATAGTAGCTAATAGCCTCATCTACATGGAATTTACATGTAATGAGTGCTATTAGCTACACGCTGGTCTGGATGTGTGTTTTGGATGCACTGATCCCAGTATTGCATCGGGCATAAGACTAGCGTGTCCAAAACACGTGCCCAACCACGTGTTTAGCGGCGGGCTGACCCAAGAACCCGATATTGCATCAACCTGATGAGTGTCTACTACGGTCTTGTAGTTCTGCTTTTCTTAAGAAACCGGAATCCGCTGCTCTGCCCCCCCCCCCCCCAGGGGCAGGGGTGGGAGGAGGGGCAGGTAAAACCAGTACTGGCTCAAGCTGATGCTGGTTGCTTTAGCACACGGTTCTTAGGACCAATGTTGGTGTTTTCTTAGCAGTCAATGGTATGGAACTGAAGCAGTATGAAAAAGAGGCGAGCTACCAAAAATCTTGAGCCTATAGTGCATGCACCTCAGGCCACTATCTATCTATCTTCAACAATATACTCTAAATCCGTAGATAAAGCATGGCACGAGGAATCTGATACTCGTGCATAAAATACAGCAAAGGATTTCAGCTCAGATTCAAGATATTAGCATGAAAAAATATGGATTAATGATTGCTCTAAAATTTCCTTCCTACATCGTACTTTTACAGGAGCCCATCGGAAAGAACTCACATATTGCATTCAGAACTGAGATCCTGAACAACAAATTGCTTCAGGGATGCCAAACACCTCAGCTCTTTAGAGCCGACAAGATTCTGTGGCAGGCAAAATTCAATTACGTGGGAACCATCAATACAACTTTTAATCTGACGCGCTCGGCTTACAACAGATCAGGAAGATGCATGGAATTTCCATAGGAAAAGGCCTAGCCCTAGAGCTCTCTCTCTGTCAAAAATTACATTTAAGACTGGTCACAGATGCTAATTGCATTTCAGTTACCTCTCTTATCCCAGACTTTCCAATCAATTGTCTGTGCATTTTGCCGGTAGCATGGAGCGTGAAGTTAGAATCCTTCCTTCGCAAACCCAGCGGCAGGAAAGAATGAAACAAACTTTTAGTGCCGTGCTCCTGCGCGTCTCATCGAGTACAGAACTTCAGGAGCAGTGGCCTAGGCGTGGGGCTTCTCCTCTAATCAACATTTTATACCATTCCCTGCCTGCTGAAAATTAAAAAAATAATAATAATAATTCTCTTTACTTCTAAGAAGCCTTTAAAGCTTGGACAAGTTTGGTGACAAATCCCTCTAGTGCAGGGGTGGCCAACTCTGGTCCTCATGAGCCACAAACAGGTCCTGGTTTTTCAGGACATCCGTAATGAATATGCATGGGCGAGATTTGCATTCAGTAGAGGCAGTGCATGCAAATCTCTCTCATGCGTGGTCATTGTGGATATCCTGAAAACCTGGCCCTGTTTGTGGCTCTTGAGGTCTGGAGTTGGTCATCCCTGCGCTAACAAAAAAGCTGGCAGGAGACAGGGGAGATTGTTACCCTTTTACCGAATCCAACCTCCCCACCTCTTAGGTGTACTAAGAGGTGGGGAGGGGTGTTGCAGGGTTGCAAGTCCACCCTGGGTACAGCCTACAGGGGGGGTGCCATCGAGAGGAAAGTCAGCGGCCGCGAGCAGAGCCCCGTCCCACTCACGGCAGAAGCAGAGGGAGGCCCGCGAGTGGTGGAAGACGGTGAAGAGAGCCGCAGGAAGCGGAAGAGGGCCAGAATGACCTCACATGAGCCTATGTGACTGAGAGGGGAAGGGGTGTGCGAGTGTTGACATATGGAAGAGATTAGTTACCCGTGTGTGTGTGTGTGTGTGTGTGTGTGTGTGTGTGTGAGAGAGAGAGGGACCCTGTGTGAAGGGGTATATATGTGTGAGGGAGAGGCAAATGGAGGGAGTCTGTGTGCAGGGTTGTGTGAGAGTGTGTGCAAGAGAGAGAGGGAGCCTGGGTGAGGGGATATATATGTGTGAGGGAGTCTGTGTGCAGGGTTGTGTGTGTGTGTGCAAGAGAGAGAGGGAGCCTGGGTGAGGGAATCGGAGATCGCTGTAGCAGGGGGGATGGAGAAGTGAACCTAGGGGGAGGGGGGCAGGAATTAAAGGAAGTATCCATCTCAGGTGCAAAATACTTTAGGTATGCCATTGTACAAGACAACATGTGGATAGTTTCTCACCAGCATAGAAGTTCATGCTGGTGTTTTTATTAATGTTTTAAATGTTAAATATGGTTCTAAGTTATTTGTATGTATTATGTTGTTATCCTGTAAACCGGAGTGAAGGCAAAACGCTATACTTCGGTATATTAAAAAATCCAAATAAATAAATATGATATTGTATATGTGATAAAGATTATAAACTGTTTAGATTTATGATGTGGATTAGAAACAATAAATAAATGAAACCCACCTCCCAAGGGAGATTGAGGTTACACAGCTTGCTACCATTTAAGTGAACTGCAGCAGAGAGAGAGAGAGAGAGAGAGAAAAAGAGGATAATGCAGCTATGTAACATGAGCTACCAGCCCAGGAAACTCAGAATGAGATTGAAAAGGTTGCCAGACCCCTTACTGTGAAGGTGCTTAGATGTCCATTGAATAGATGAGTCAGAGACTCAGGTAGGGGATTTGCATGTCACAGCCCCCTGGACTACTGTGGGTAACTTGTACAGAACTATCACTTTAAATCAAAGGATAGCAAAATCCTAAATTACAAAAATATGACTGGAAAAGTCCTATACTGCAGAATTCTGAATGAGAGAGAGATTTGTGAGAAAAACTGAAAAAGAGTTGTAGGAAGCAAACAGATTCTCATCCTGACTAAAAAGGGGAGTCAGAGCCTTGGGTACCCAGTTCTCATATAAGAGAAGAAAAAGGCCAAGCAGAATGTGCACACATTGTCTTTCCATGGTCCTGCCTGGGTCTTGGCCTTTTGGCTGAGAGGTGACCCAGGCTGGGTAATAGCAAATGCTGGTAGAGTGGTTCCCCAGGAGGAAGACCCCAGTGGCAGATCAAATGGTCCCCCAGGAGGGTATGGACCTCAGTGGCAGATTGAATGGTCTCCCAGGAAGATAGGGATCCCAGTGGCAGATTGAGTGGTCTCCCAGGAGGGCGGGGACCCCAGAAGCATTCCTTGAGGTGGAGTCGGGTTCCCCAGGAGGGTGTGAACCCCAGCATTGGCACAGACCTTTCAGCAGAGCAGAACTGGCACCAAGGAGATGACAGCAGTTTAGATACAATGGCCCCCCTCCCCCCAGGCCAATTCTGCCCACCAACCCAGTTGCATCTTTTCATGAGTGAGTCTTGGGGGGGAAAAGGGGAGAATAGCACCTGATTATGCAGGAATTTAAGAGGTCCCGTCTATTTTATATGGTGGCTTATTAAGGGGGCCAACAACCCCAATTTGCCAAATATTAAATGTGCTTGCTAGCCTGTGGAAATGTATATAGTTGTGTGGTCTGAGATTATGACCCACGAGTAGATAAGTGTGATGTCCTATTAGCAATGTACATAATTATGTAGAAATGTATTATATAGTCTAATAAATATATTTGTACATACTGCCAGCCTCGCTCACAGTCCCATTTGTTTTCCTGGGACAAAGATAAGGAAATCCCCATCAACACCTTCTTCCCCAGGTGCAGGCACCAGGCACTAAGAACGTGAGGACCGACAGAGTCTGCCCTGGGGGACTCCCACCAGGTCCGTCCCGGACCCAGGAACACCCCGCGAGATAAGCGGTCATTGGGGCTTTACATAAATAAATAATTCTCTACAGATTGTGTCATTGGTACATGAAACAGGACCACCATGCCCTTCTCTTTACAATTGCTGTCAAGGTAATTCATTTCAAATATACTCCATAAATCAAGGGCACTTAGACTGGTCCCCAGGCCCCTTCCAGCTAGTCAGGTTTTCAGGATCTCTCTAATGACTATGCATTAATAATATTTGCGTAGACAGGAGACAGTGCAAGCACCGGTTTGAGCACCCCTGCCATAAATAGCAAGGACAATTCTGTGGTTTCATTCTCTCATCCAACCTTCAGCAGGGGCAATTGTCAAAGGCTTTGTCAAGGACAAGCACACACAGGGGACTAGGGGTTACAGTGCATCCATCAAAATTGGGATTTAAAAATGGCGGAAAGCCCATGCGTTCTCCAATACGGTGGCTAAATCCACACATTCTGGGAACCTTTCAGGGGCGTGCTGCCACAGTAGGCATGTAGGTCCAATTTTCAGAAGGCAGTCTGTGCAGAGGTCATTAACCACAGCACGAGACTTTTTAACAGCTTTTTAAGCAGGCAGGTCAGGGATGGCCAACTCCAGTCCTCGCGAGCAGCAAATGAGCCAGGTTTTCAGGATATAAGAAATATGCCCGAGAGATATTTGCATACCGTGGAGGCAGTGCGTGCAAATAAATCTCATACACGTTCACTGTGGATATCCTGAAAACCTGGCTAGTTTGTGGCTCTTGAAGACCTGAGTTGACCACCCCTGAGGTGGGTGCTAGCACACTGTGAGGGTAATTTTCCCAAAGGATTAATGCACTTACAACTGGGTTTTATGCACATAAATGCTCTTTATGCATACAAGTAGGCTTTTGAAAATTGTTATATCTACTATTAAATTGTCAGTAGGTTTTATGTGCACAAAAGAAAAATGGGCTTTTGAAAATTGCTACATGTGCTTTCCTTTTGAAAATTACCCCCTCCCACCCCCCAAGTCATTTTTTACCTTGTTGGTGTCTGGTAGTTTTTTTGGTGCCTTCTCTATTCCCACGAGTTCCCACACATACCTAGAAGTAGACAGAAGAGAAAGAGATGTCCTCCAGAAAGAGTTTTCGAGGTCTAGGGTTAGCTTTTTTTTTTTTTTGGGGGGGGGGGGGGGTAGTATGATGAGAAAATCTTAAGGACCCCTAAGTTTCCTAAGTTAATTTAGAAAGGGCAAATGTGCTGTTCATGAGAGCACCCCCTTTGGAATGTACCAGAATTGATTGTGCTGAGAAGAGTACAGAAACCCCACACACAGTGAATATGCATGAGATACATATGCATTTTATGGAGGCAAATGGCGACTGGATGTGGGGGGTCCCCAGGACAGGTTTGGGAAGCCCTGCCCTAGAGTGTTTCAGGAGCTGGAGCAGGTGAGCGAGGCGGTTGTAAGGAGATGGAGCTGTTTTCTCGCCCTCTCTCTCCTGCAGTCTGCTGCAGAAAGCATACAGACAACTCTGGGAGCTGCTGCATGCAGAGCATGAGCTGCCAGCAACAACAACAACAACAACAACAACAAAATGCATGTGCCCGGAAGGCCCCGATTTAAGCCTACTGCTTTAGGCGCCCAATTCTTCTGGGCGCTGAAGCGTCACCACCCCTGCCATTCCTAAATCAGAGCCCCCTCCCCCAGTGCGAAGGGCAGGATGCGCGGGGTCCATCAGTGTGCGAGGGCTGCTCAAGGCTCCCCCCCGAATTTCCTTAACCTTCAGTCGCTGCCTCGACCTGGAGAAGACGCGGCACTGTGTCTTTGGTGGGGGGGGAGGACACAGGAGGGATGGCTCACCCTTCCCTCACAAGGAGGATAATTCCCTCTCCTCCCATTGCCTGTAAACACACACCACCTTAATCCGGGGACTGGGGGGGGGCTTTCTCCGTTTCGGTAACTCGGGAGAGTAAGCTAAAACTTTCCACGCTCAGGTTCCCCCCGACTGTCTGGGAGGTGAGCGGATGATACTCAAAGCATTTCATCAGAGGGGATGAGAGAATCCTGCTTTGGATCTGAAGTGATCTTTCCCAGCTGGTTTTGCCAGGATGGGCTCAGGGAAACCAACCACGCGGCTGACTGCTAAAATCAGGCGAGGAGGAGTTTTCACCAGTCGGTCAGTCGGACTTAAGGTGCCGATCGGATACTGCATCAAAAGGAGAAAGTGCCAATCCAGCGCTTAACACGAGCGGACCTAGAGGAGACCGCAGCCAGTCGGGTTTTCGGGATAGCACCAATGAATATGCATAATATAAAATCTGCATGCTGTGGAGGCGGGGCATGCAAATTGGTCTCACGCCTATTCATTGTGGATCTCCTAAAAATCCGACGGGGGGGGCCTCCAGAAACAATGAAATGGTCCTCAAGTTCCATCCAGGGCACGTGCGCAGCAGACACCAAAGAGGGTAGGGCACCACAGCTGCCCTCTTTATTAGACTGAGTTTAGACGAAGATCAACAGAGAGAGGCAGATTCCACCGCCGCGGACCCTCACTCAATTCAAACTTGTTTCCGTTTGCTAAGGGTAGATGGTGGCAACATCTTTGCATGCGCTTTTTGAGAATCCTGTCCTAAGGGGCTTATTGTTGAGTGCTCTCCAATAGCCACTGATCTCCCCTGGGCGAATAACCTGTTTTCCCCCAGTAAAATAAAACAAATGGGGGGGAAGCACTTTCTAACCTGCCTGGTACCATCCATTATGTAAATCTCTACAAACCTCCCAAAGTTTCTGCATTGCTGTCACAAACTTCGAATACCTGCTCTTTGCCTGCACTGAAAGCACCCCCTAGAGAATCCACAGCACCAAACATGTTTGTTTTTTTTTATAACTTAACAGTGCCGTTTCACTAAGCGATTTTTGTTCCCAGATGTTCTACAAAAGGCACAGCATGTCCTTACCACCCCGAACGCTGCAAATTCTGCATATCCCTTCTTGCCTGTCTCTGAGACAGCTTCCAAAAACCACCGGCGCACACCTGCCAGACAAATGGCATTTATACTCGCAAATGGAATTATTACATGCAAGGTCCCAGCCTGAAAAGCGGAATTGCTGTCAACTGAAAGCGTCAGTGCCTGGGGCGCGAGCTCAGACCGCAAACCTACGGTAGCATTTCACCCCTCCCCCATTACTGGGTGCACGTGCAACGAATTCGCAGAGCTCGGGGAGACCACGAGAGCGGGAACGAGAAGCAGGGTCGCCGTTAATTCAGGGGCTTTACGTGAAAACCAGACAAAACCCGTCTCTGCCACATGAAATAGCTCCTTCCAGGTCGGCTGAAAAACAAAACAAAACAAAAAAAAATCTAAAATGGAAACCTTTGCTCAGTTACTGCAGGCCGAGCGGTGGAGAAACAGCTCCTGCAGCGTCCCAGGAAGGGGAGGTTTAATTCTAGGCGGGAAGGGCGTCTCTCGCAGATCCACAGGCAGCCTGACCCCACAGGATTCACTGACCCCGAGCCCAAATGGAGGATTACAGGTTGATCCAAAGTTGGTCATGTTCCACCTTTCTATATATACAGTATATAGGGTAGGGTTTATTTCCGTGCAAAATATGAACCCTGCTGTCTGCCCCGGCTGTTTCCCCTCAGGAGGCAGCTGCTGCTGCTGCTCCTCCTCGGGATGGGGCCCCAGTTTTACAGCAATACCCGAAATCTTCCATGCCCCCTCCTACTCAAACCAAACCAATCAGATTATGTGGGTTGTCTTGTTGTCCCCTAGCATTATAAGCCTCTGGTATGATGGACTGAATGACTAACTTATTCCTTGCCATTTTCCAAATGAAGGTGGGCCTTGTTACTTAATGCCACAGACACACATTCCCTCAATGCCAAGGTACAGGGCCACTGCAAGGGGTCTGTAGCACCCTAGGCAGACCAATGTAACACCACCCAACCCCCTTCCTTACCCCCTCCCCCCGCCCCCAACCTGACTTGAATGAGCCCTCTGACAGTGGTAGAGTTATGGTCATTCTCTTAGTTTTCTCTCTCACCCTAGCGAATGCTCCATGGCTGCTATTGCCCCTTCATTCACATTTTGAAAATGGCACCCTTGTGGGCCCTGGCTACATCCTAGGTGACCGCCCTAGTCCTGCCTAATGGTCATACCTGCCCTGCATCAATGTCTTCTCCAGGGATTGGTCTGTACAAGGCATCATTCATGACACCATTCACGTCAACATGTGCTGCTAAGTAAACTAAGGTCTTTATTGCTCATGTTACAAACAGAAGGGGGGGGGGGGTCCCCTAGAGAAAGGAGTGAAATGTAAAAATTATACCAAGGACACAAAAAGCAGCAGAGACTGAATGTTCCTCACAAGCAAAAGCCTTTATTCTTATGCGCATAAGGAAGTGGGCTCCTAAAGTTGCAGAGTCCAACTTAATCAGGTATCCAATTGACTTCACTTAAATACACTTTCTTCCAGGATGTTACTGTAAACACTTCTTTGATTTAAGATTACAAGGTGAAAACATTTGCCGACATTAGCATTCTGAACTGGCCTGGGAATTCCAACCGAACCTTGAAGTCATACATTTTACAAGGCTTCCTGTGATATCTAGCGCTACAAAGAAATACATTTGTCTCTCATTATCTAGCGTGAGACAGATTCCAGACTCAGCAATGTCTCCTGGGCCTCACTGGTATTTTTTCCATTGAAAAGATGCCTCTAATAAATGTTATCTCAGGAGCCCTGTACACGGCTGGTCACACAGCTGTTTTTAGGATGTAACTACAGCTCCATGTAGGTTAGCCTCCTGTGCCTTCTTGGAAGCATAAAGCAGTGCCATCCTCTTTCTACTAGGGATCCTGTTTCCATGCTTTTTTGGAATTCAGTCACCATTTTTTCGTTTACAACCGAGGAGGGCACTGCAGGCATCCAGTACCTTTTCTGTGAGAAAGTAATTCCTGATGACGCTCCTGAACCTACCCCTCCCCTTGGAGCTCTGTATCATGAACTCTGTACGTTTCTCTATACTTAACTGTAGGAACAGCACCCCATGCTTCTTACAAGAGAGACGCCCAAAGCGCCCCACAGAACAAATCACATTCAGTACGGATAACATGGCTATCTAAGGAGTTCAGCCTCTGCCGTCACCTGCCCTTTTACAGTAACTTTCACCACACACAATAAAACACCAAGACCCAATTTGCTTGGAAATCAACAAGCCGCAGCTTTATTACAAGCATATCAAGCAATAACATGCCCGAGCCAGATCGACCACACCCCAGCAAAACAAACGCACCCTCAGGCCACCCTGTCTCATGCCACCTGGTGCACAGCAAGCAAGCAGCCGTCCCCCGAGCAACTGCCCCCAAATCGCTCCAATAAACGAGGATGTGCAGTGCCGGCCCTGTACCAAGGCCAGCTGAACCGGTCACCACACTGAAACCTCAATCAAGCTCGGGCAACCCGCTCAAAAGACAAGGAAAAAAAAAATCCAAGCCCTTGCCTCATCACACCCTGGCTCCACCCCTGGTGCCCAGGAATGCGTTTTTTGTATTCAAAATCTCCCCCCCCCCCCCTTAAGGATATGCAGCATTCCCTGCAGGTCCCTGCCAATGAATTTTCCTTCCTCTCCCTCTCCACTCTCACCTGCTCAAGCAGCTCGAGGCCTAGCCTGGCCTGGCACCCCCTGCACTTGGCCCCCCCCCCCCCCCGGCCTGCCCTGCCCATTCTCCAGACTGAATAAAAGGAAAAAGAAACCAGTGAATGTTGAAAGTTAGCATCGACTTGAAAAAAAAAAATGTTGCACATATATCTTGTAGCACTTTAAAAATGATAAATAGCAGCAATATAAACACATACGCGTGCACTAGGTGCATGTGCTGTAACCACGTGTGGGGTATACGATTCAATCTTCTACATCCCTTTTCGTATTATCCAGCTTCATCTGCCGTTTTGCTAGCACATGAATTAACTCTTACGGTTTTACAAAACACACAAAGTGCAGCAGATTTTTTGTTATTAATATCGCCTTTTAGTTTATTAAAGTAAAATGACATTATCGAGTTTTGTTTTGTACTTTTTTTATTAACGACAAAGATTACACAGAACTGGCACAGATATGTAGTTAACGATTTTCCAAAATAACAGCAGCTCACAGTGCACAAGTGCTACGAGATTTACAGCGTCCTGATTATACTTATTGGCTCACATTATTAATCCCCGGTAGTTTTATTACAGTGCAGGCAAGTTTTAGGTAAAGGCTTAGCAGAAGTTAAAATGAATGAAGTTTCCTACTGATAAAAAAAAAAAAAAGTGTTTTTAATCTGCAGCTATTAGCACAAATTAAAAATTCAGAAAGCTAAATGTGTTTCTGCTGGTGCTGGCGGGAGGAGGGTGGCAGGAATATTCCATCTTGACCTATTTAACCATAGCCGTCGGCCATTAAAATTCACGGGGGGGGGGGGGGGGGGGGGGAAAAAAAAAACCCTTCATCCAGTTATTTTCTGCCACAGTGTTTAAAAGTGCAGGGCTCTCACAATTTAGCACGATGCAACCTAATAGCGCATTGCTAGCGGAGTGCTGCCCCCTCGGCCTACACCCAAATAAACGGCATTACCAGGGCCTATGACCCCCCTGCTCCAGTTATGGACCCCCAAAGCCAAAGTGAGAAAAACAAACAACTTATCTTTAAAGAAAAAAAGAGGTGTCAGTTTGTTTGGTTTTTTTTTAAATAAAACATGAAAAGAATCCAGTTTAACCTAATTGTAAATATGCATTTTTTTGGGGGGGGGGGTGTGAAACCCTGCCCCCCTTTCAGCTCAGTTTCGTAAGATGCACTTCAAGAAGCCTCTTCCAGCTGGATGTGCTGTCGTAGGCCCCGCCCCCTCACTGGAGGACTCCTCTTTGGATTTCAGGAAGAGGGCAAAAGGAGGGCATGTATGGGACGGTTATTTAAAACCCCGTTTCCTTTCCTGCCCCTGCGTCAGGAGAAATGGGGGCGGGCAGGGAGGAGCTGTTCAGAAACCACCAGCGAGGAGGAGGACAGGCCCTTAGGCTTTCTAGGGGTTTATTTACTACGAGAAGGGAATTCCCGTGAGAGGGATAAAGCCAAGGGGGCCTCTTCAGTGCC
Organism: Rhinatrema bivittatum; assembly: GCF_901001135.1. Taxonomy (NCBI): domain Eukaryota; kingdom Metazoa; phylum Chordata; class Amphibia; order Gymnophiona; family Rhinatrematidae; genus Rhinatrema; species Rhinatrema bivittatum. The sequence goes on from NC_042621.1 coordinate 292,040,854, forward strand.
TGGCCATGTGGTTTTCCCCTGGGACGCCGTTACGCCACTGGCCATGCAGAACTGCCCTGGCCAGAGGTGGCGCTAGAGTTTAAAGGGAAAATCCTAATGCCCCAGCGGCATCCAGGCGAGTAAGATGAACGTCCTGGCTGGGGAAAGTACTCGATAAAAAAATCAGTGGACGTAATTTTCAAAAAGGGTGTAAAGTGGGCTTTTGAATATTCACTCCTCAATCTAGAAATTAAAAAAAAAAAAAAAAAAAAAAAAGAAGTGCTGCTGAATCAGCTCCAAAGGCACATCCTATCACGTTCCCAAAAACCAGGAGCTGCTTATCGGCGATATTCCGCAGAACGCGGGCGACGCCAACTGCACAGATTGCACTAAAGCACCTGGACAAAACCATGGTGGGCGGAATCTGAAGCTGGGTCTCAAAACTGTGCGTTACTTAAATTCCAGCTCCCAACCACGCTGGGAATCTTTCGTGCAAAGATGCCACAAGCTACCACCAGTTCCCTGCAGCAATGGTGTTCAAACTGATCTCGGGCATCATCCCCACATGCATATTAAGAAAGGTCTCTCTCTGTCATATATGTATAGTAATCTTAACCCCACTGCATGCAAATATATCTTTAAGGATACCCAAACGATTAAGTTGGTATGGCTGGGCCTGAGGGCCGATTTTAACACCACTGCTGCTCTAGAGGAAGGTTTCCCAAACCTGCCTGCTCCTTCACTGAATGAATGTCCACTTCTCTTCTTTGCGTTTTTCTCTACTGTAAACTGTTAATACGAGTTTATAAAGCAGTTAAAATGACTGGCATTGAACGTGTTAAACTTCATCACATTTGCGGGGACACGGTCTCAGCATCTTCATGTGCAAGACACGCACAGACTTCAAGGCCGTGCAGCAAATGTTGCCAAGGTTTTTACCACCACCCTGATGATCCATTTTAATGTACTATTTTACCCTGAAAGGGAGTGAGTAACAATCTTACAGTATACGGCAGTCACGTCCCGTGCAACGACCAGATCATGCACACACCGAGGCCGAGATGAACCTTAAAAAACGAGTTGCTTGCTCCTGCACAAAATCGGCTTCATCTGCACTTCGGTGATCAGGGTGATATAAAAGCAGCTCAGGTTTGGAGGTTGCCCTGCCCGGGCTCTCGTGGGTCCCTTTGTCAGACTTCTCTGCAGCAGATATATAACACAGACCCGCCAAAGCCCCCCGTTCCACCGCAGCCATGCATCATTCCTACCGGTTGGTCCCATACAAGATCTCTCAACCTCTAGAGTGCCGCCAACACGCCAACAAACTCTTTAATGCATAAAACTGAAGCACTGCTAAAAGTCACTCTGCCCCGTGGTTTGCCCAATTTACTACTTCAAATCACTTCCTTGAAAAAATACAACACGTATTTAACAAAGTACTACACAAAGTATGTTAAAACAAGGAGCTTCCCTCCCCTCCTGCTAATTCCACGTAAGGTAATCTAAGGCACAGGTTGGTAACGTGACTTGTCTCAGATGGCAGAGGACGCACAGCAGATCAGAGACATGGCACAAAAAAAAAAAAATAAAAAAATGAAGAGGTCCTGCCTTATTGCAGCTCTTAGCTTTTCACAAGAAGCACTACATGACTTCTCGCTGCCCCGTTCACGTTCCCTGGCAATGGGTATGAGAAACTTCCCAGCCTGCTTGGGACGTGCACAATCTGTCGGTAAGACACAATGACGCACCAAAGGAAGAACACATGGGTTAGCTGTGGCTTTACTAAAATGCAGCAGCCAGTGTGCTGAGCAAATCTGATCTGCAAGCAGATGCATGTTATTCACAACCTTGTACATGATATATGGAGGTCTGCTTTTATATAAGTCGTGGAGATATTCCTGTTGATTCTTCCATGCGGTGAGAGCCTGTGCCCCAAGAATCATGACAACTCTGGCTCAGAATTTACGGTTTTAAAACACCAGTATTGCTAATGACTACGGGCACGTGCAACGAATTTTCTCACAGTGAATTAAGTAGAAATACGATTATTATTAAATCAACAGATCTATTCCTTCAAATTAAAAAGAAGATAATTTGTTAGCGTGTAGAAAGGACCTGTTGCACATAATGCAGGCTCAAGATCTGGCCACAACAGCTGTATACTGAGGTGCCTGAACTATCACCTGCATCCCAAAAAAAAGTTTCTTACTGCACCTAGAACTACCCCCCACCTCACCCCAGGACAACCAACCAAACAGGCCGATCCAATCCCTCTTTTCCTTCCACTGCATGCAGGCAGCTATGCTTCTGATTTTCTTAAGGAAATCAATGGGGAACATCTGAACTATTAACTGCCTGCATGCAAATGCGAATAGGCCTGCAGCAAGGAGGTAACCATTAATTGCAGTCCGCTGGTCAATGTACATGTATTGTTAGAAATGTCAATGCTGGTTTTTCTGACAGTATGCCGTTGCATCTAGCTGACCAAATTTAAAAACTGACACCGCCATCCCGAAGCACGCACGTTTACAAAGAGCAAAGCAGCTTGGTGCTCCCTAAAGGACCCGATTCATTCAGCTCGCATGAACTGGCTGGAATCTCTAGCCCATTTTATAAAATGCAAAAGATGATGCCAAATGGTTCACTGGATTGATATTAACATGTTTCGATCACGGATTTTTCATTGCCAACTGTTTTCTTAAGCAAACAAGATGTTAACCAGGAAATGCAGAATAAGCTTATGCATGGTTTTCAGCTGGATTTCAGAGGCCCAGGGAAATAAGGTGACTTACCTAAGGTCACACAGAAAGTTGGTGGCAGAGCTGGGATTAGAACAGAGGCAGAGGGAGTTAAAGTGACTTGCCTAGATGATCAGTGGCCAAGCTGAGTGCAAAACTCATGTTCCAAGGCTTCTCCTGAGTCAGACGTCAGTGCTGTACCCACCATAGCCCACTCTCTTCCTCCCTTAGGCATTTCAATCTATTTTATTATTATTATTAGAATACGGCAACCACTGGAAGCAAAGTTAAATAGCCTCAAAATGCCAGCTTAATTCGAGCTTGCAAGACATCATCACTGCTGGAAACTTCTGAGAGATGAAATTATCCATCTACAAAAAGGATTGTTAACCAGTAACTTGCTCATATCATGAATGTATTAAACTTTGGAGACTGCCTGAAGTGCCCTGCTCCTGCTGGCTTCGGAGAAACAAACAGATCAGGGAACGGCAAACAAAGAGGAGTGCCACAGATCAAACCAGTTAAAAGCCAGAAAGGAGCTGGGCAGAGTGGACACCTTTTAATAAAGCTGACAACACGCTTTAAGGATACAAGCGTCTGAGGAAGGGACCTATGCAGTCCCAAAATCTTTCATCCTTAAAAAAAAAAAAAGTTTTAGCTTTTCCAAGGGGCATTTACCCCAGTGCTTCTCAACCCAGCCCTCGGGGCACAACTCACCAGTCAGGTTTACAGGATATGCACGAGAGAGCTTTGCATACAATGGAAGCAGTGCCTGCAGATCTATCTCACGCTGATTCATTGTGGATACCCTGAAAACCCGTCTGTCTGCGTGTGCCCCCCCCCCCCCCACCCGAGGGCTGGGTTGAGAACCACTGATCTATCCAACCCCCTTGGTTGGATTTCTTTGGACTACTTCGGTTTTTGAGGGGTAACTTTAAAAGGCACAGCTGCGCCCAAAAACAGCGTTTTATATGCAGACGGGGCCTTTTATAAAACTGCCCGCTCGATATGCGGGTGGAATCTGTGTGCGCATGTCATGTTTCTCACAAGATCGCCTGGAGCACGTGGCGGCGTCCCTAGGGAGGGATTCGGGTGCACCTGCACACTTTATAAAATTCAGCAGCACGTGCGCACCAAACAGCAGGAATGACTTTGTGCTGGTAGGATAATCCTCACAGGGGACTTGCGTGCAATAAAACTCGCTTGGGTCTTTTTTGCTGGCTTTCCTGCGCGGGCTCTATTTGGAAATTACCTTCCCCAGGAGCAAATAAGGCAGGACAGAGTAATCTCAGGTGGGTGGGGGGCGGTCAAGGTAAGGACCTTCAAAGCACCTCCGCGGGAGAAGAACTGCAACCACGTCCTGCTGGGTTAACGAGGTAAAACATGTAATTAACTTCTCCTGTATGTAAATGCACTAGAACTTCATAAATATTCAAAAAAATACGGCAAAATAAAAACCAAAGCACAAAAGTCGGCGTGCATCAAAACGAGGCAGCGGAGCGAGGACGTTCTCAAAAAATTTCACCAAACGGGGCCGACCCAGACACCCCGCTCGGAAAAAATCGGCACGAGTTTGGCTCCCTCTCCGAGCGTGGAAATGGGAGTCTGCTCAGAAAAGGCAGAGAGCGCCAAAGATCTGTCCCCCGAATGCCTGCGCAGGCCGAGAACCGCTACGGTCCCCTAAGCGGGGGGAGGGGCCCCAGCCTCATCACACTTAGATCCGCCGTGCTGCGCGCGGACGCTTCCGTGGCCCATTGCTACGCGCCGACGGGTGCGCGTGCGTCAAACAGCCTTCGATAAAGCAAGCCAGGGACGTAACCTGAGAACATTTGGGCTGTTTAGAGGGGGGTGGGGGTTTACACTTTGTAGGTTCCGCCCCTCCCCACTTCTAACATTTCTTAGATGCCCACATCTGGAAAGAAATCAGAACAAAGTTTAACGCAACCAAAACTAAAATGCACGCGGACTGGACTGTTATGTGCTGGAGATGTCAGCGACTGCTTCAACAGGGACGACACATCCTGGCAGGACGAGGGATGAAAAATAACTTTCCCCATAGCCGGGTGCTTTGCCAATAGCCCACGTGGCTGCAAACTCTGCTGGCGCTTTCCACTAACACGGCTTCCCCCGCTAATTTTCAACATGAAAACGCCTGCACCGTTTCCCTTTTTGGAAATTAGCGGCCACAAAAAAATGTAAGCGTTGCAGTGACTTTTGTAGGCAAAGGCACAACCTACATAAAACGTCAGCTTATCCTTTCCGAGTGCAGACGACACTTTTGGCTCGTCGTGGTGTTCAGCATGGGATTCCTCTCAAATTAAATGCCACCTTTCTCCCTCTGTGTTCTCCACAAAGGACTCCCATGGGTTACTTGCCCCCTGCTTTCAAAATGCATTTGTGTGGTGGTGGTGGTGGTTTTTCTGCCTTTTTTTTTTTTTTTTTTTTTTAATACAAATTTCTCTAGTGAATGTAGTGCTTGGGGAAAAGCGCAGGGCCGACAGCGCCGGAAAACCAAAAACTCTCCGTGCATCCACAGGACAGGTACAGAGCAACCTCCCCCCCCACCGACTTGCCAATGTGCCTCAACCCCTCTCTGAAGGGACCTCTAGGGGTGGGAGGGCAGATTCAGTGTCCCGTGGCTGTGCCATCTTTGGCTTCTCCATTGAGGGTAACAATGGTGCCACGGGGGCTGCAAACCGTGGATGCGTTTTTTGTGACGGGAACTGGACAGAGAGTCTGCTGAACGACTTTCAGACGGTAGTGGCTTCTGGTCAACGATTAACCCAAGTCTGATTCAACCTGGCCACACCTAGGGGGTGAAAGGCTCTGTCATTTTCGGGAAAATCCCTTTCAGCCATTCAGTCTGCCGGTTCCTTCCAAGAGTTTGGGTTTTTTGTAATCATTTTTGCCGTGACTGCAGAACAGGGAGGAAAATAACCCCTTTGAAAGCAGGACAGCTTGTAATTTTAAGATTTGTTTTGCTAATCTTCTCTACAATGCATGGAACCACAATTACAAGGACGAAGACTATCAAGCTAAACCCTTTAAACCAGCTTCAGTGCCGCGTGCCCCTGCACCCCCCCAGACATCAAAACCTCCCTTCCCTGGATTCCGCGGTGTTTTACAACCTGCAATCAATTCTTAAAAGAACTGTAACGAGTCCTGTAAACTGGAAACCTATGTACATCTTCACCTGTTTTGCCATTAAAAACATTAAAAGAAAAAGCCTGTAGACACAAATAGGCCAAAAACTTGAAGAACCAAGTTTGAGAAAGATTAATTTACCATAGGAAATACTATGATAACTAGCAAGTCGTAGAACGAAACAGAAACGAACCAAAGCAGGTCCGCCGTCAATGTTAAAAAATCGCAAGGAGAGCGCAAACTCGCAATTAATGGCGTTTCTGCAGCGGTCACAGTAGTCAGTCTTCAACAGCAGAGGCGGGGGGTGGGGGGGGGGTGGGAGGGGGGGCGCGAGTTAGGCAAAATACTAAGTCCACGGCTTAAATGCGTTTCCGTCTCTAAAAAGTCAGCGTTGGTCTCGCGAGAAGCTTTTTAACGTGCGCGCCTCTACCGCAGGTGCGGACGGAAGGGGACGAGGTGGGGGTCGGGGGGGGGGGCGGCGGATTTGGGTAACCCTCGCCGGCATATCGTAAGAAGGCACTTGTCTCCCGGCGCCGTGCGCCTCGGGTTACGCGGACTTAGCATCTCGCTCTAGGACAAGTCGCCACGAACCGTCCCCCTCCCCCGCAGACTCGCATGGGTGCCCCTCCCCCTTTCCACCCCCTCCCCCCCCCCCACCTCCATGCAGGCTACAGCACAGTGAAGCTGAGGATGTACTCCAGTAGCTTCTGTCTACTCCAATGAGGTAGAAAAGTGCTCTTAAGTTCCAAAATGCAATCCCTGTTGATTTCATGCTCTTGGAAAACCTAAAAGAAAAAAGAAAAAAAAAAAGGAGAAAATGTGGTTAATGTGACTTGATTCAATATAGAATATGAAGTGCTTTTACAAAAAATGTCCCCCATTCTGCAGGTATGTTCATCCGTGTACGCCCTGCGTGCCCACAAGTCTACCTGCAGCTAGTACAGGCACGCTCAGGGTTCGGGAGGAGAAAGGGGGGGGGGGGGGGTGTACATTTACTTTTGCATTTTCAAAAGTTGGCACGCAAGGATCAATATTGTAAGGCAGTTTGTCTAAGTACAGGACGTAGCCGGACAAACCGCGGGTTTTAAAATTTCCCACCGCCCTGACCATCCCCGACTTATCCGGTGAACTGCTTAAGCTGGTTAAACGTCAACCGGATAAGCTGGAGTTAAGTTAGCCGGATAACTTGCCCAGTTAATGCTGGTTGTGCTGGAGGGTGGTCCTAAAGTTAGCAGAGTATAAGTTTATCCAGCCAATGAGGATTATATCCAGTTATATTCAGCGGAGCACCTAGTCGGCAGCGCTCTGCTGGATGTGTGTGAAAATGTAGCCTGCCATCTGCTCGCCATGCTACCGAATATTGACCTGGCAGATGTTTTAAAAAAATAACTGCATTATCGTTTGTAAACGCACGTTTGCGGCTTGCTGGGATAATTTGCCAAAGGGAAGCAAGGGTCTACTTCCACCTTAAAAACCGGACTTTAAAGCGACGCAGGCGATTACAAAATGTACCCTCTCGACAGCTCCCGATAATCGTGCGTGCACCGGGGGCGCGGCACCGAAGCCGCGCAGATACAGCACGGGAAAACACGAGCCACCCCATCATCGCCTTCCGCTTCTCTCAACACAGGGAACCGTTCACTTGGGCTGCGAGTCTAGGCCGGTGGCCATTTGTGAAGCTGGTCCCTGTCCACCCCCTCACCCACCCGGACAGCACGTGTAAGCCAACGAAGCAGGGTGAGAGAGGACTGAGAAGTAGCAGTAGGGAAGGTAAGTGGAAGTTTCTAAGAACAGCAGGTGCGACAAAAGAACTGTGTTAAGTGGATTTTAATGTATTAAGTGAAGTAAGCAGCTCTTTTTTTTATCACCGACCCCATGTTCTGGATAACAAGCAGACAAGCAGTACGACGGGAACATTAGGTCCTTTGCACCAAGCAGCGCCGCCCGCGGTGATAAATCGCTTACAAGCACCTAAAGCCCGTCAGCTCTGTGCCGCTTTCTCACAAGGCGGCCGGGGGGGGGGGGGGGGGGAGGAGGGCCAGAGCTAGCGACGTATTCGGGTATAATTCGGAAAAGAACTCAACAGTGACCTTTCCCCTGTCGTCTTAGCATTAACAATTTGGAAGGGGAGGGAAGAGAAGGTGACAGAGCTCCCGGGTCCTTCACCTGTCTTTCTGCATTCGCTCCCCTCTCCTTCCCCCTTTCCAGCTGATGTTTTTTTTCTTCTCTTTCCTATGGTCAATGGGCCGCTCGCCCTGTAATTTTCAGTTTTGTTATTTTGTTCAGCTTTTGTCGTCGCCTACGTTACTATTTGCAATTGCTTCCTGAGCACTTGTAGAAGCAACTTGGGATTTAACTTGATTTTCTTGTTAAATAGGATTGGAAAAGGCAGTAAAATAGAAAGACCAGATTAAATCAAAAGGGAAATGAACAGTATGGTAACAATATTTATAAAGTGGTTGATAAAAACTAAGCAAACTTTTTTTTTAATTTTAAAAGCAAACTAGGAGGCCACTACATTAAAGTGCATTAACATTACTGGTGTTAAAGTTAGCGTGTTAATGTAGAGGTTATCCCAAAATCTTAACACTGATCAAATAGTGAAGCTTTTTGCATTAATGGATCTGAGGTCAGTTTTGAATGCAAGAGGTTTTTATATTAACTAAATGTTAATGAGCTATTTTGCACCTCATTGGCATGGGGTTTTTTTTTGCGCCAAACTTTAGCGACCCAGCCCAGGACAAACAGTATAAAAGAGATACCTCCCTGCTCTACAGGGCTTGCAGTGCAGAACTGCCAGCAGGTTCCACTGCTATCTCGTGGGGGATGAGGGATCTGGACCACCAGATGTCCACCCCACGGACCTCCAGACCAAGCTATTACAAAGGTCACCAACCCCTTGTTCGACCACCTCAAACTAGGGGGGGGGATGGCCCCTCCAGGATCTCACAACCCTCAAAATCCCACTGTTGCTCCTTGTGACCTCAGGCAAGTCACTTTACCCTCCATTGCCTCAGGTACAAAAATTAGATTGTAAGCCCTGTGGGTATAGGGAAATACCTACAGTACCTGAATGTAATCTGCTTTGAAGTGCCGAAAAAGCAAATTATAAAACTCTAAACCCTCTGGGAGGATCCAGAAATTTTGTCTTAATTTTTTTTTTTGTTTCCAGACTGCAGGTTTTACACCATCTACCATCTGCTGGAGACAGAGAAATACTGAGGGCCTGCAGGTGGCACACATGGTTATGTACAGAGTCAGGTGAAACTTTGTCTCCATCTGCTGGCAGGGAGGCAAAGTCCAGGAGCCTGGACTGATCTGTGGTACGCACAGGGAACACAAGATGCCAAGCAGAGCCTGCAAAGGTACAACATAGTTCTAGGACAAACAGGGGGCATATACAGGTGGTGGAATATGTGTTCTGCCATGTGATGCATGATCATATAAAAGAAAAAGAAATCATAAGGATAAAAGATTACCTTTCCAGTTTCAGCATGGTTTAATGCCTAGCAATGTTAACCAAAATATAAACTGCAAAAAAAACCACTTACCCCAAGATCCTTAAAGGTCTTGACTGTGTTCTTCACAAGGCAAAGGGTGGCGCTCTCATCTACAGAGAACAAAAGCTTGCGTTGTTAGACCGTCACACTTCAGGGGCTATAATCAAACTGCCCTCCGGGGCTACTTTTTTTTTTAAACCAGTGGGGTTTATAAAGAGGTTGATAAAAACTAAGCAAAACCAAGTGCGTAATTTTGCTTCATTATCCCTGAAATATTACCCACAGAAATTTACAGCTGCTTTATTTGCGAGTATTTTCCCTTCAGAATAACACGCATAGATCTAAAATCATCATCTATTCTTGTTACTGCCCTCTCCCCGACCTAAACACGCCCCACCCCAACCCCCATCCCGGGGAACGCCGCCAGTCAACACGAGTACAATTCCAGGCGCTGCGGCACGTTGCACGTTACTTAACCCATGACGGGGCGGGCGATTTTTAAACGCACCATATCTGCAGGCAAATCTGACTCTTAGGAAGAGTTCTGAATATTGCCCCCCCCCCTCACAGTTTTCCTGCATAAATTATAGTAGCTTTCTTAGCCCCACAATAAGCACGGCGATCCCCCCTTTAAAGCAGAGCGCGCCAATAAGCCTTAGACTGCCAGCGACAGAAGAACATGGACTTAGCAATGCCTGTTTCTGCACAATATATGCTGCTGTTACACACACACACACACACACACAGGTTGCTGGACTTACTGTACACGGCAGCTTTCTTTTCTGTCCTGGAGAGCAGGAACCTGTGTAACTTCTGCACGAATTCTCTCTCGGAGACCGGGCCGGGAAAGTTGTGAATGAAGATGGCAGCCGACGAGTAGGCCTCCAGCGTGGGCCCCAGCAGTCTCTGCAGGAAGCTGATGAAGTGCTGGTGCTCCTGGGACTGGCTCACCTAAAGAGAAGTAGCCAAAAATCGGTTCATGGCAACCGGGGAAGCCTGGGTTAGGAGGAGAGGAGAGCGACGAAGCAAGATCCCATTTGATCCTATAGGGCAGATTTTATACAAACTTCTTTTACAGGTGAATAATTCCAAAAAAGGGAAGGGCGCCCATGTGCGTTTACAGTTCCACAGTGGGCGGGGGGGGGGTGGCCATTGACTCGCTGGTAGGGCTGCATACTGCCCTGCAGAGGGATCAGGGTTCGATTGCCAGATCAGGTTTTCCCGCTCTGTCGGCATCTGAGGTTTGGGATGCTGCGGGGGGGGGGGGGGGGGGGGGGATTGAGCCCTTACTAGACCCTGCATGACAGCGACATTAAAAGGCCGGTTTTAGAGCCCTTGATCGCAAGGGTCGGGAAGGAGCCCCAGGCGCATGGCCCCCAGCTGAGGACTCCTGCTGCAGTAAATGGACTGAATGGGGGGGGGGGGAGAATATGAAGGGCAAAAAAAATCCCCCCCTCGTGGCTCATTTCACAGTTGGGGGGAGGGAAGGTGGAAATTAATCCACCATTATTATTGCAATCTGCAGGAGGCACTGAAGGACTCTGGATGTGCCCTGCTGCCGGCAGGGAAAAGACTAAATTCTCACGCGGCCTTAGCTCTCTCTCTGAGTTGATCTTCTCCAAGCGCTGCTCAGCTTGGAGATGATCAACGCAGAATCGGTTATTTACACTTTCGGATAACAGAAGGACTAGGGAGCATGCCATGAAGTTAGCCTGTAGCACATTTAAAACAAATCGGAGAAAATTCTTTTTTTTATTCAACGCACAATTAAGCCTTGGAATTCATTGCCGGAGGATGAGGTTAGGGAAGTTGGTGTAGCTAGATTTAAAAAAAGATTTGGATAGGTTCTTGGAGAAGTCCATTAAAGGAAAATTGGTTCTTACCTGCTAATTTTCGTTCCTGTAGTACCACAGATCAGTCCAGAGTCCTGGGTTTTGCCTCCCATCCAGCAAATTGAGTCAGAGAAAGTTTTCCTGACACTTAAGACGAGGTGCCTCCTGCAGTCCCTCAGTATTAATCTGTACCCAAGCCAGAAATATAAAGAAGAATCAAGGAACTATTCTTACTCCCCTAAATGAACAGGGGGAAGAGGATAATCATAAAACAAGCAACAAGAAAACGCCCTCACACCAAAAACCTGTGTGGGATCAACAAACCCTGTGCTTCATCATAGACCATACAGCAAAAACAGATCGAGCAGACTCTCCCAATACCCTTTGCTAATCAAGAGTGGGACTCTGGACTGATCTGTGGTACTACAGGAACGAAAATTAGCAGGTAAGAACCAATTTTCCTTTCCCTGTACGTACCCAGATCAGTCCAGACTCCTGGGTTGTACCAAAGCTTCCCTAAGTAGGGTGGGATTGGGAGAGTCCCGCTCACAGCACACTCACACCAAAATTTCCAACCCCTGGGGACTGGAAATCTAAGAGATAATATCTGGCAAAGATGCACGACTTCCAGTAGCCGGCCTACAGATCTCCTGAGGAGAGACTAACGGACACTCTGCCTAAGAGGCTACCTGAGAGCGAGTAGAATGCACCCGGAGACCTTCCGGAATCGGGCGACCCTGACAAATATATGCGGAATTAATCGCCTCTTTCAACCACCTTGCAATAGTCACTTTCGACGCCTTATGCCCTTTCTTGGGACCGCTCCACAGCACAAAAAAGGTGATCTGACATGTAGAAATTATTTGTGACCTCCAAGATTCCCAGGCAAGGCTTGTTTGACGTCTAGGCGATGCAAATCTCTAATATGTGCCACTACCGGATCTAAGTTTGAGAAGGATGGGAGCTCTACCAACTGATTAACGTGAAAGAACACCACCTTGGACAAGAAAGAAGGCACAGTCCACAAGGAAATCCCCTCGTCTGAGATTCTCAAATAGGGCTCCCTGCAAGAAAGAGCTTGAAGTTCGGAAATTCTGCGCACTGAACAGATAGCCACCAAAAAGACCACTTTCAAAGTGAGATACTTTATAGTCGCTCGCTGCAGAGGCTTGAAGGGGAGCGCACAGAGGCTCCGCAAGACAACATTAAGGATCCAAGACAGGCACAGTGCTTTACACCTCAAAGAAAACGGACAATGTCCCGATGCGCTACGAACCTTGCCTTGGAAGCAACCTAGCGCCACCACTTGAACCTTAAGTGAATTGAAGGACAGCCCTTTTGCCAAACTATCCCGAAGGCAGGCCAAAATATGGCACATAGACACTCTTCTGGGATCCACAAAAATGCTTCACACCAACAGGTAGGATAGAGAGGTGGAAGACTTCCTAGCTTGCAAGAGTGTAGCAATGACCGCAAATGAATAACCTTTTTCCTTCAGATGCCACCTTTCAAAAGCCAAGCAGCTAGACAGAATTGATCTGCTTGATCGAAACAAACTGGTCCCTGACGCAGTAGGTTCGGTAGATGGGCAAGCCAAAGAGGACTGTCCACCGCTAGGTTGATCAAGTCTGCAAACCATGGATGTCACGGCCACTATGGTGCCACCAGAATCACCGGTCCTGGCTGAACCTTTATTCTCCGGAGACGTTTGCCCACCAGAGGCCAGGAAGAAAACATATACAGCGGGATGTCCATCGACCAAGGCAGGACCAAGGCATCTACTCCCTCTGCTCCTCTTTCTCTCCGCCGACTGAAGAAACGCAGAGCCTTGGCATTTCGGAAGGTCGCCATTAAGTCCACGCACGGGGTCCCCACCCATGATAAAATAGGGACATCGCCTCCTCGGACAGCTCCCATTCCCTGGGATCCAGCTGCTGGCGACTTAGAAAATCCGATTGCACATTGTCCGAGCCTGCTATGTATGAGGCTGCCAGGCGCTTCAGATGCTGCTCTGCCTACTCCACCAGAAGCCGAGCCTCCTGAGCCATGGAATGACTCTTGGTGCCTCCTTGACGGTTGATGTAGGCCACCGCTGTCGCACTGTCCGACAAGACCCTCACTGACCGGCCCCTCACCAAGGGGAGAAACGCTAGCAAGGCCAGACATACCGCCCTGGTCTCTAGCCGATTTATTTATTTAGTTATTTAGTTTTATATACCGTCACTCGGAGACCATCGTAATGGCTCACAGCAAATCAGAATACAATATACCTAAAAACTAGTGTACATAATTCCTAAAAACTGCATCATATTATAACAGAGGTAACCTCACAAATTTTGGTAAAAAAAAAAAGTTCCTAAAAACATCAACACTCAAATCTCTTCATAAAACAACTTAAAACTATACTTAGTGATTAAAACATAAAATAAAACTAGTTAAAACAAATAATAATACAATCAATAGTTGTCCTTCCATACCATAGCTCTATTATCAGGTAAGACAACATGATACACATTTAGGATTGGCTCGACTTCGCTAAAAAGCCATGTCTTAAGCTCTCTCTTGAATTTTGTAAAATTGGACTCCAATCTCAAGGCTGCCGGGAGTAAATTCCAAATTCCAGGGCCAGCTAGTGACAATGCTCTGTCCCTCACTTTGATTGCACAGATGGTAAAGTTAAAAGACCTTTATTCGCCGAATGCAGATTTCCGTGCGGGACATAAGAACATAAGAAATTGCCATGCTGGGTCAGACCAAGGGTCCATCAAGCCCAGCATCCTATTTCCAACAGAGGCCAAACGAGGCCACAAGAATCTGGCAATTATCCAAACACTAAGAAGATCCTATGCTACTGATGCAATTAATAGCAGTGGCTATTCCCTAAGTAAACTTGATTAATAGCTGTTAATGGACTTCTTCTCCAAGAACTTATTCAAAACTTTTTTGAACCCAGCTACACTAATTGCACTAACCACATCCTCTGACAACAAATTCAGAGCTTTATTGTGCGTTAAGTGAAAAAGAATTTTCTCCGATTAGTCTTAAATGTGCTACTTACTAACTTCATGGAATGCCCCTTAGTCCTTCTGTTATTAGAAAGTGTAAATAACCGATTCACATCTACTCGTTCAAGACCTCTCATGATCTTAAAGACCTCTATCATATCCCCCCTCAGCCGTCTCTTCTCCAAGCTGAACAGCCCTAACCTCTTTAGTCTTTCCTCATAGGGGAGTTGTTCCATTCCCCTTATCATTTTGGTAGCCCTTCTCTGTACCTTCTCCATCGCAACTATATCTTTTTTTGAGATGCGGCGACCAGGATTGTACACAGTATTCAAGGTACGGTCTCACCATGGTGCGATACAGAGGCATTATGACTTTTTCCGTTTTATTAACCATTCCCTTCCTAATAATTCCTAACATTCTGTTTGCTTTGACTGCTGCAGCACACTGAGCTGACGATTTTAAAGTATTATCCACTATGATGCCTAGATCTTTTTCCTGGGTGGTAGCTCTTAATATGGAACCTAACATCGTGTAACTATAGCAAGGGTTATTTTTCCCTATATGCAACACCTTGCACTTGTCCACATTAAATTTCATCTGCCATTTGGATGCCCAATCTTCCAGTCTCGCAAGGTCCTCCTGCAATGTATCCTGTAATGCTTGTGATTTAACTACTCTGAATAATTTTGTATCATCCGGAAATTTGATAACCTCACTAGTCGTATTCCTTTCCAGATCATTTATATATATATTGAAAAGCACCGGTCCAAGTACATATCCCTGAGGCACTCCACTGTTTACCCTTTTGCACTGAGAAAATTGACCATTAAATCCTACTCTCTGTTTCCTGTCTTTTAACCAGTTTGTAATCCACGAAATGACATCGCTTCCTATCCCATGACTTTTTAGTTTTCTTAGAAGCCTCTCTTCAGGGACTTTGTCAAACGCCTTCTGAAAATCCAAATACACTACATCTACCGGTTCACCTTTATCCACATGTTTATTAACCCCTTCAAAAAATGAAGCAGATTTGTTAGGCAAGACTTCCCTTGGGTAAATCCATGTTGACTGTGTTCCATTAAACTATGTCTTTCTATATGTTCTACGATTTTGATCTTGGAATAGTTTTCACTATTTTTCCCTGACACTGAAGTCAGGCTCACTGGTCTATAGTTACCCGGATCGCCCCTGGAGCCTTTTTTAAATATTGGGGTTACATTGGCTACCCTCCAGTCTTCAGGTACAATGGATGATTTAAAATTTCCTTTTTTAGTTCCTTCAGTACCCTAGGATGCATACCATCCGGTCCAGGTGATTTGCTACTCTTTAGTTTGTCAATCTGGCCTACTGCATCTTCCAGGTTCACAGTGATTTTGTTCAGTTCGTCTGACTCATCACCTCTGAAAACCATCTCCGGAACTGGTATCTCCCCAATATCCTCATTAGTAAACACGGAAGCAAAGAATTCATTTAGTCTTTCTGCAATGGCTTTATCTTCCCTAACAGCCCCTTTAACCCCTCGGTCATCTAATGGTCCAACCGACTCCCTCACAGGTTTCTTGCTTTGGATATATTTTTAAAAGTTTTTATTATGAGTTTTTGCCTCGATGGCCAACTTCATTTCAAATTCTCTCTTAACCTGTCTTATCAATGTTTTACACTTAACTTGACAATGCTTATGTTTTATCCTATTTTCTTCAGATGGACATGTAGTTTAATAGCGGCGTTCAACCAGTCTACCCGATCAGCGTAGATCAATTTGTGTAAAATAAACATTGACTTAAATTTAATTCAGGATTCTTTTGGTAGCCAGTGTAAATTGAATAGTATTGGCGTGATGTGATCACTTTTCTTTGTCCCGGTTAGGATTCTAGCCGCCACATTCTACAGGACCTGAAGTGGTCAGATCGTGGATGCCGGTAAACCTAACAAAAGGGAATTGCAGTAGTCTAAACTCCCAAATACAAGCGCCTGTAAGACTGTACGGAAGTCATTTTGGTCTAGTAAAGGTTTCAGTGATCTTAGCACTAATAATTTTGCGTAGCCACTTCTTACTTTAATCGCAATATGTTTTTTGAATGTAAATTCAGGATCGATGATGACACCCAAGTCCCTGATTGTCTCTGAAAATTCTAGGGTAGTGCTATCCTGTAAAAGTACTTGGTTCATCTCTCTTGGAGAGCTCTCTCGAGAAGGATGATCTCTGTTTTTTCAATATTTAGAACGAGTCTCATCTGAGTAAGCACCTGTTTTATAGCCTTCATATATATACCTGGTTATTTAAACATGCCTACCCAGAATAGATTCTCCTCTCACAATTCCCTCCCAGGTATGTCTATTTTATGATACTTCTCTCCTTATGTTAAGGTTCCTCTGAGTTTTCCTCTTATTGTTGTTAACCTATCCTTCCTTGCTGCTCTTAAGTTATCCCTCTCCCAGTTCCTCCTCCCTGTTAACATGTAATTTCACTCCTGCTGATCAAATGTGAACCGGTATGACGTCCCTACTAATACTGGCATAAAAAAACCCCTAAATAAATAAATAAAAATAAGAGATTACATGTGTTATCAACTGAATCCTCTATTGGCAATAAAATGTGAATGTCATCTGCGTACAAAAAATATATTAGGCCAAGACCTGACAACAGACGACATAATGGCAACATGTATATGTTTAACAAAGAAGCTGAAAGGGAGGAGCCTTGTGGAACTCGAATATTGACCAGGAAGCTTCCCCCGGGAACCAGCACAGACTGATGCTGACATACTGCTCCCCATCTGAAAAGACTGGCATTGATAATAATGACCGTCCAAGATTGGAACATCGAGGTCCACGCCACGACTCATCTTGTCCCGGCGGAGTCATCATGAGAGACTGGACCATACAGGCTCTGGGAGAGGTAGAGATAGCTGATAACACTCTGACATTGGGTCCCAGTGAGACAGTAAGGCTGATTGCAGAGGCCTCATGTGAGCAAAAACCCAGGGTACCAACTCCAAGGTAGAAGCCATAGCCCCGAGCACTTGTAAATAATCCGACTCTGGGAGCCCACTTGGCTAACTCCCAAATCTGAGCCTCAAGCTTGGCAATGTGCTGCTCGGTAAGGAAGACTCTCCCCGTCCTCGTGTTGAAAAGTGCCCCTGGGAATTCCAGACTCTGGGAAGGAACCAGATGACTCTTGGCTAAACAGACGATCCACCCTAGTGATCGGAGACGACTGAGGACTAAATCCACCGCTGTACGGCACAGGAATTCAGACTTCGCTCAAATCAACCAGTCGTCCAGATAGGAATGAACTAGAACACCCTCCCTTCGGAGAGCCTTGGTGAAAGTCCTGGGTGCCAGGGGAGAGCGCAGAACTGAAAGTGATCACCCAGAATCATGAACCTCAGATATCGTTGGTGATCCGATCAGATTCTGATGTGCAGATAAGCCTTGGTCAAATCCAGAGAGACCAGAAACTCCCTTTTGTGGGCTCCCGCAATCACGGAGCGCAGCATCTGCATTCGGAACTGTGGAACCTTCAGCACCACGTTCACCTTCTTTAAGTCCAGGATTGGGCGGAATGTGCCTTCCTTCTTTGGAACAATGAAGTAAATGGAGTAGTATCCGGATCCTTATTTGTCTGGAGGGATGGGGGACAATAGCTCCCAACTGACGTAGACGGTGGTCCCTCAGCGAGTTCCTTGCATCGATACCATTAGAGAGACACGAGAAATTGGTCTCTAAAGCGTAACCATGCCTTATCACAGTTAAGACCCACTGGTCCGACGTGATCTTGGTCCATACCTCCTATCTGCGGAACCAAAGAGCATACCAGCTTCACCTCATTGAGAGGACTTGGCGCCACTGCTTCCCTAGGAGGATCAGTACCTGCTAGGTCGATGACTTCGAAAGGCTGTCGAGCAGAGACTTGTCTCTGTGCCAGACCTGAGGGTCTGGGCCCTCGGAATCTTTGATTCCCCTTGAAGCGGGATCTTGAAGATGGGAAACTCTTGACTCTCTGCTTGCATTCAGACAACTTATGGACCTTATTCTCTCCCAGAGACTTGATCATTTCTTCAAGATCCTTGCTGAAGAGTAACTTTCCCTTAAAATGCAAAGATCCCAACTGCACCTTGGAAGGAACATCAGCCAACCAATTTCTCAACCAGAGGAAGTGCCGGGCAGACACTGCCAACATCATAGTTCAAGAAGAGGTCCCGAGAAGGTCATATAAGGCATCAGCACTGTACACCACGACGGACTCAACCTCAGAAAAAGACTTGTCGCTTTGCAGCTGCTGAACCCAGCGAAGCCCAACTTGCAACATGAAACTGCCACACATGGCGGCCCGAGCGCCGAATGTGGAAACCTCAAAGATCTTCTTGAGGTGTACCTCCAGTTTTTTGGGGTTTTTTTTATCCTGAAGATCCATTAAAGCAGCTGCTTCAGTAACCAGAAGGGTGGTCTTCTTGGTGACCACAGAAACCGCAGCATTCACCTTGGGAATCTTGAGCAGGTCGAGCACCTCCTCGGGCAATGGATATAATCTATCCATCACCCTGCTGACCATCCACCAGTGTCCAGAGTAACCCACTCCTGGAACAGACGTGCACTGACCAAACTATGGAACAGGAAGGAGTTTGCGGGAACCCGGAGGCCAACCACGACCAGGTCCACCACCCCCAGATTGGAATCCTGTGGCAGGACTTCAATGCCAAACTCCTCCAACACTGCTGGAATAAGTGGGCTCAGCTCCTCCTTATGGAGTAATCTGACCACCTTAGGGTCATCACCCTCGAGGGACGTATCCTGCAAGGAGGATAGATCTGGATCCAAAGGACCCGACTCCAGACCTGGACTCCTGGGAATCCGCTCCCTGGGTCCCTTCGGTATCAGAGGCGGTCAAGGAAGCGAAGCATCCATGGCAGCCGCGGGCACTGCAGCCTCAGGAGCTGCTGGACCCTAGGGCCCTGTGTCTATGGAGGTCCTGGACTTTTTGGCAGACTGCTTCAGGGCCTCCTTGGATGCACCCCCAATGTGCAGCCTTCCTGGCCTTATGAAGCAAGAGCCCACACTGCCCGTGTCACCCACAGAGCTCCCCGACGGCCTCTCCCCCCGGGGACGCATCAGGAACAGAGGCCAATGCGGGAAAGAGGGAAAGACACGACCACGTGTCCCCGCAGGAAGAACAGGCCGCCCCATGCGGCATCCACAAGCGAAAGCAAGACCGGGACACACCCCCCCCCAATCAAGCGCCGCACAGGAGAGAGGTCGAATGAGGCAGGGGAAAGAAGAAAATAAAAGCTCTGACGTTGGCTGCCAGACGACGGGACCGAAGAAAGGCGAAAACGCACTGCCCCCGAAGGAAAGAAACAAACCTCTCACTGTAGATGCTGTATTTTTTTTTTTTTCAAACTTTAACAAACAAAGGAAAAAAGGGGCACTTTCCTTAAAAAAGCAGCAAGCTCCTTAAGAGGCAACAGGCTGTGAAGATCCCACAGGGTGAATGATCCGGGACTTCCGGGTATCAGCCCTGTCCGGCCAGGGATCCGAGCAACACAAGGTCCCCGACCCCCTGCTCCCGAGCCTCACATACCAGAAGGGGGTGACCCCTGATGGGGTCACCCCTTCTGGGAGGTACAGACAGAATTCTCTCTGCCCTTTCAGAGTTTGTTTTTTTTTTTGTTAGTCAGACTGCAGGCTTTGCACGTCCACCATCTGCTGGAGTCAGAGAAATACGGAGGGACTGCAGAAGGCACCTCATTTTAAGTGTCAGTAAAATGTTTTCTGACTCCATCTGCTGGAGGGGAGGCAAAACCCAGGAGTCTGGGCTGATCTGGGTATGTACAGAGAACTGCTATTAATCAAGCAGACTTAGGGAATAGCCACTGCTATTACTGGCATCAGCAGAATGGGATCTATTTAATGCTTGGGTACTTGCCAGGTACTTGTAAACCTGGATTGGCCACCACTGTTAGAAACAGGACGCTGGGCTTCACCCAGTATGGCAACTTCTTATGTTCCTTTGATTTCCTCCTCCTAGGCTGATAGCAGCCCGTGTTACAGAGGCTTTCACGTTCTGCGATTGTCTGAGAACATGATGGAAAACAAATTCCAGAGGCTCACAAAGTGCACCTTTAACAATGTCTTAAAAAGGCAGTGATGCTGTGGGACAACAAAGCAAGCCCCTAGGGCCCAGTTTTTGCGGTAGCACAAAAATCACAGCCAACCGCCTCGGATCGAGCTGTATTATTTCCGAGACAATGGGGGGAGTAGGATTTGCCCTTATTCTCCTGCTGCTCTTTTAAGGTAAGTGCCTGAAAAGGAAGGCAATCACACCCGATAAAACTTCTACCTTTCAATTTAATTTTTTTTTTTTTTAAACTTGTCTATTTTATTATTTATTTATTTATTTTTTATTTTTCTATACCGAAATTCCTGCATTAGATACAAATCATTCCGGTTTAGAGAGAATAAGAACTCGCCCGGGGCTTGTCTGGCCGGGGCTTTTTACATTAAAACATTAAAACATTATTTTGTGCTTCTGACTACAACAGTCAGCAAAGCACCAACGCCAAATGCAGATTACCTTCAGGTAGCGATCTCTTTGCTCTTCGCCGAAATCGCTGTCCTCGTCTTCCTCGTCGCTCCTCCAGGATAAGTGGTCGGGAAGCTTACTATCCCAGGGCTGCTCCGTAAGGCTAGGACTAATATCCTCCTGGTCATCCTATCCGCGACAAAAAAATTATCAGCGCAGACAACACCACCATGTGCTTGACATTGCAAATCACTTTACAGCATGGGCTACACAACATGCTTAGAGAATGAAAAGGGGTGGCCCGTTTGCAAGCATGAAAGCCCAGAGGCTGGATTCCAACCCACGCAGCTCAAGTTGTTCCCAGCAGTCCAAGACGCACATGTCAAAGAGCAAAGCAGTGGATGCACCCCAATGCTCATCTTTCCAAAGGATCCACCCTCCAAAATAAGCTTCTAGGATACAAAAGGACTGCCCGGGAGCTTTCCACAACTACTGAGGTTGATCATGAAAGAGTTTGAGTAACTTTTCATCTTACCCAGATAAAAACCAAGATCTGAATATTTCCCTCCCCCCCCCCCCCACTGTCTGGCTAGATTTTATCCAGGTAACTCGTCACCCTCTCGAAATTTAGCCTGATAAAAAGAGGCAGTGATTGAGGAATTCCGGGGCATGGTCACATTTTAGCAGGAGACTTGGATAAAGTTTGCTGAGTAAGTCTGCTTGGAAAAATACCTGTCGTAAAGTCACCTGGATAACTCTTCCCGGGGGTACTAAGCAGAGCACTTATCCGGGTAGGTTCCGCTGAATAGCCGAGTAACTTTATTCAGGTAACCCTCCTGCTGAATATTCACCTCACTCTTTTTAAAGCAGAAAGTTTTGTTGGTAAAGCCATGGAAAGACAGTGCACAATAGGATGGGATAAAGTAATTTATATTTGCCTCTACCCAAACTGTACTGAACCAGAGAGGAAGAGTTTCAAACTGGGCAGACTGGAGAGGCGAATTTATCTGTCATTTTCGAAAACAAAAAAAAATAGGTGGTAATGGGAGAAGAGCAGGAAAAGAGAAAAGGGAGACTGAAAAAAACATGAGGCCGCACAGGGAAAAAAATATAAGAAAAAATAAGGATATTGAAAGACAGGAGGACGAGTCTGTTCCATTTTTACAATATACTAGCTATCATTCCATTTTTAACCTCCCTACGATTGGGAAGATTGTGGAGAAAATGGTTCCTCTACAATCAAAAGATTTTATGCTGGTTAAAATGGTCTCAAATCTATACTGCAGCAGGTTTCGGGCCAGGTACCATACAGAAACCTTTTTGCTTTCTGTTTTTGAAGGAGCTGGCCAAGGAGTACTCTGTGGTTCTATTAATGCTGGACATTTCCTCTGCGTTGAATACGCTCATCCACGCCAGCTTGTTGGAGAGAAAGGCCGAGCATCGGTGGCACTGACATGGATTGGTTTAAGTCATTTTCATCAAACAGATGCCTTGGACCACGTCAATAATCATGGGAGAGCCAGCTATGTATAACTGGCTAACTTTAAGATAGCCCTATGGCCCCGACCAGAGTTAGCTGGATGAGCTAATTCCAAATATTGTAGTTAGCTGGTTAAAGTTATCCGGCTAACTTCACTTCTCTCTGCAACGCCTCCTGCCCGCCCCGGGAAAATCTCCAATTCATTCAGCTATATTCTAGATGGTTAACTAGTTGCACGACTAGAATTTAGCCGGATAAGGGCTGAAAATAGCCAGGTAAAACATATAGACGGATAACTATTACATTATCAATCTAAATGGAGTTTGAATATGGACCTCTAAATACTTTAAATAAAAATTAAATTAATTAATTAATACGAGCAAGAGAAACAGGAAAAAAGCAAGAAAATGTAAAGAAAGAGAGCCAGTCAGCATATAAACGCAGGACCTGAAAGCTCTATTTCATTCCTTGAGTCACTGGATGCACGCACGCATGCTCATATGCTTGTGTAAGGAAGGGGAGAACAGAACGAGCCTGGCTGATTCTCCCACTCACAATCTTATCAGATTGAACCATTTTCTTAATGGATGAAATTCCCAAAGTCCCTTTTGCCCTGATGGAAAAGAGCCCTTACAGATATTTATACAGTGTTGTGTATTCCAAGTAGCACTACGGAGGTGGTAAGTAGCAGTAGCACTAATCATGGGCGAAACAGCACTATACCAACGGAAATAGCATGCTATAGAACCACCCGCCTGATTATAGTAACATAGTACACACAACAGCTGATAAAAATGGCCCATCCAGTCTACCCAGCAGATGTTTAGGGTTGTACCCATGGACTTTAGCCAGAATTTTCAAAAGAATAACTTATGCGCATAAACCCACTTTGATCATTTGTCAGGATGTGCGGAACTGGTGCAGAAATGCACGTACGAAGTTACTCCTGTTCGTCGAGGTGGGGGGGGGATGTAACCTTGTACACTTATGAAAGAATGCGCAGAAGCTCTAGCACTGTCCCAACTCTGCCCGCCTGGCACGCCCCTTTGTAGCATGCATAAAAGTAGCTGCAAAATCGCTTCTGTGTGAACATCCAATGTTTCACAGGTGGGTTCCTGGGGCTGGCCTGTGGTGGGCACACGCCTTGATAAGTTACACGCTAATGCTATCGATTGTGCATGGCTACTGCCAGCGTGCACCTAGAAAAAAACAAACAAACCTGAAAATCACTCCCAACTGCAAGGAAGAAAGACCAAACCCTTTCGCCCAAGGCAAGTCCAGGAGAAGGCAATCTTACCTCAGCCACTAGGATGACGCCGTACTGTATGAACCTTTCCACTGCTTCATGACAAACCTGGTAAAACATCTGACAGGGCTGAAATAATAATACAAAAAAAAAAAAAAAGTGAGAAGACAAGCAGCCCCTCTGGATGCAGCTCATCCAATCCCGTGTAACGTAAGGGGGGTCAGCGTTCCAGTCTCGCCACGACACCTCGCGCCCAACCCTGTCGCGCCTCACCTGAATTCCTAACGATGCCATGAGCTGCCTCCAGCATTACTTACAAAGGCGGGATAAAAATCCACATCCAAATGATATATTAATTAGCACAGGAAATGCTGAGCTCTGGGCAAGAGAAACAAGTGATCTGGAATTACAGGAGACAGATCCACCTGCTCTGCTACTCAGAGACCCTCGGCTGTAAGTATCAGACTATTTATTTGTGTGGACCTTAGAACTGGAATTGTTTTGTTTCTTGATCTTCTTGGTTGGTTTTGCCTCATTTTGCCTAATTGTAATTTGTATTGTTTACTCTGTGCTCCGCTTAAAGCACATTTTATTTTTATAGCAAGTCAGAATATAAAACCAAATAAATGAAATGGAACTGCATTCGTGTTTCTAGCTAAGAGGAGGAACCTGGGGTACCCTACAGCAAGCTGCATGTACAGTGCATAAAGCCCTCCCCCGTGAAGCATCCACCCACCCAAATCCTAGTCTGTTTGTCACTATCACCCTTCACCCCTCTTACAGATCTGTGCAGGGCTGGCCTTTGGGTAGGGCAAGCCAGGTGGTCGCCCAGGGCATCTGGCGGCAAGAGGCTCAATGGGTGCCACTGGCACCACCTGCTGGGCTGGTCAGCCAGTGGGTGGGCAGCGGCGGTTCTGGCTCGCCATGAGACCTGGTGCAGGAGAGGCAAAAGCCAGCTGCAGACAGTCCGCCTCCTTAAAAAGGTGCAGGTGCTCCCAAGGTTGGCAGCACCGAAACTGCACCCCGGCCCACCAGTTGCAACCCCACCTGGACATAGCAGAAGGCGATGCATTCAGCTAGCGAGGTGGAAAGTGTCTGCTTGGTAACAGCCATATCCAGCCTGCTGGAGTCATAAGAGACAGAGAGCTAGGCGGAATATCTATGGCCCGCTGTCCAGTCCAGTTAGAAGGCCAAGACCCTTTTACAATACAGTGTGTGCAGCGCCCTTTCCCCCGGGTTGGAATGAGGCCTGGGGAAAAAAGTGGGCAGAACAATGGACTGGTTAAGGTGGAATTCTGTAACCACCTTCGGCAGGAACTTAAGGGGTGTTCATAAGACCACCCCGATCATGGAAAAACCTTGTAGGGGGCGGGTAAGTCACCAATGCATGCAACTCATTGACCCTACATGCCAACGTGATCACTTTCAGGAATATGACCTTCCACGTCAAATGCTTAAGAGCAGAGGAGCGCAGCAGCTCAAACAGCGGTTTCATCAACTGGGCCAGCACCACATTTAGGTCCAAGGACACTGCGGGAGCCCGTAGGGGAGGCTGCAGTTGAAGCAATCCACGCATGAAACGCCCTACAAGAGGCTGCATAGAGATGGGTGAGCCAACCAACACATGGTGGTACGCACCTATGGCATTTAGGTGCACCCGAATGGAGTTAGTTTTAAGCCCGGTCTCCGAAAGGTGCAGCAGGTAATCCAGGAGTTCCCAGGTTGGACAGGACAGGAGAAGGGATCGAGGTCCTTCTGCTCACACCAGATTGTAAACCTCCTTCAATTCAAAGTATATGACTTCCTGGTGGAAGGCTTTCTTGAGGCTACCAGGACCCGAGACACGTCCTCAGAAATTCAGAGGTTGCAGGATCAACCTTTCAACATCCAGGCCATTTGGGACAGGGCCTGGAGGTTGGGGTAGCTTAACTTGCCCAGATCCTGTGTAAGGAGGTCTGGGGCAGTCCCCAGATAGATGGGTCCCGCTGGGAGAGATCCCTCAGTAGCGGGAGCCAGACTTGTATCTGCCAATGGAAGGCAATGAGGATCATGGCCCCCCGGTCCTGGCGAAGCTTTAAGAGAGTCTTCATCACCATCGGAAGTGGAGAGTACACATACAGGAGGCCTGCCCCCCTGTGGAGGGCAAAGGCATCCATGGCTGGCTGGCCATCTGACCTGGACAGGGAGCAGTACTGAGGAATCTTCCTGCTGCAGGGGGAGGCAAATAGATCCCCAGAGATGGAAGATCTGGTCTGTCACCTCCTGCTTCAGGGACCACTTGTGGGGCCAGAAGGTGCGACTGAGTCTGCTAGAATGTTCTCCGAACCAGCTAAGTACACAGCCCAGAACAACATCCCAAGACAGGGCCCAGCTCCAGATCTGTACCACCTCCTGACAAAGAAGGAAGGACCTTGTGCCCCTCGCTTGTTTATATACCACATGGCCACCTGAATGTCTGTCCGAATAAGGATCACCTTGTTGGACAGCCAATCCCGGAAGGCCCAGAGCGCGTACCAAATCACCCTCAGCTCCAGGAATACCTGACACTGAGCTTCCTGAGCAGTCCAAAGGCCTTGGGTATGGAGGTCATCCAAATGGGCACCCCAGCCCAGGTGGGACACATCTGTGGTAAGCATCACCTGTTCCAGACTGGATGGAGACCTCCACCAAGCCAGGGAAGCTCAGAGAGGGTGAAACCTGGATACAGACTTGAAGGCCCTGAGTGGCCTGCCATTGGGAGCATAGGGTCCATTGGGCTCAACATATATGCAAGTGGGCGAATGGGATGGCTTGGACAGTCACAGCCATGTGCCCCAAAAGTTGCAGCATATGCCGCGCAGAGACCAGTTGGTGGTGATGGACCTCCTCTGCCAGGGTTAGCAGTACATGCGCCCTGACGTGGGGCAAAAAGGCCTTTGCCTGTGTCACTTCCAACACGGCTCCTATAAAATCCAGCCATCGACAGACAGAGATTGGATTTTGGGTAGTTGATTAGAAAACCCAGGTATTCCAACACTTGAATGGTCCAGCATAGAACCCGCAACACCCCCGCTTGTGTGTCATTCTTGATCATCTAGTCGTCCAGATATGGAAAGACATGGATTCCCAGCTGGCACAAACAGGCACTCACAATGGCCAAACATTTCATGAAGATCCGGGGCATGGAGGCCAGGCCAAATGGGAGCACGCAGTACTGAAAATGTTGACCGCCCACCACAAAGTGGAGATACCTCCTGTGACTGAGGAGGATCTTAATATGAGTATACGCGTCTTTGAGGTCGAGAGAGCAAAGCCAGTCTCCTCTTTGTAAGAGGGGACTCAAGGTGCCCAAGGATACCATCTTGAACCTTTCTCTCGAGAGAAATCTGTTCAAGACTCGCAGATCAAGGATGGGATGGAGGCCTCCTATTTTCTTTGGTATTAGAAAATAACTGGAGTAAAACCCCCTTCCCCTGCTGCTCCTGAGAGCCAGGTTCCATTGTCCTGGCCCTCAGAAGGGCCAAGAGCTCCCCTCCGAGTACTTCTGGATGCAAGATGGGCACAGGGGAGAATTCAGCAGAACAGTCACAAGATTCAGCCCATAGTAGTGACAGATGTACAAGACCCCCTGATCTGCAGTCATGGCTGGCCACCGGTCCCCAAAGAAATGGAGCTTGCCACCGACCGATAGGTCCTCCGGTACCGCAAGAGGCAAATGGCTTATGCTCTCTCTCATCCAGCCAAAACCCCGTAGCGGGGCTAGCCTGGGGCGCTGGCTGATGCCTAGGGCCCCACTGTTGCCAAGATCTACCCCTGGCGTTGGTCTGCTGTGGCTGAGAGCGAGGGGCAGGAGTGTAGTACTTCTTTGGTCTGTAGAAGGGGCTCTGCAACCCTGGCTGGGAGGACCTTTTTAGAAGATGCTGGCGAAGCTGAAGCATTGGCTGATAAATGCTAGAGGGTCTCATGGCGATCCTTCAGCTGTGCGAGCGCCTCCTTGGCCGTGTCACCAAACAGGTTATCACCAATGCAAGGCAAGTCAGCTAGCCGGTCCTGCACCTCTGGACAAAGGTCCAAGGCACAAAGCCAGGTGAGACGCCGCACCAAAATTCTGGCCGCTGCAACTCGACCCGCCGTCTCAAATACGTTGTAGGTAGCACGTAACGTGCTTCCTACACTGCAGGCCCTGCTGGACAAGCGCCGTAAGGGCCTCCTGAGGCTGCTGCGCCAAGCCATCCCCGCATCTTCCTGGACTTGTTCCCAGAGATTACGGGGTATATTGAGTCATATACAAATGGTAGGAGGTGATACATGCCACCAACATGGAGCCCTGAAACATTCCCTACCGATAGCATCCCATGCTCTGTTGTCCTTGCCAGGAGGAGCTGAGGCATGGGTTTTCAACCTCTTTTCTTTCTTTAGCACAGATTCAACTACCACCAATTGGTGGGGAGTTGGCGCTTCTCAAACTCCACATTCTGCTGTACAAGGTACACTCTATCAGCCTTCTGGTTCACCTGGGCTACAGAGAAGGGGTGCTCCCAGAGCCGAAGCAGCAGCTCCCTGAAGATCTCGTGAACAGGCACCGCTACAATCTTTTTTGGGGCGTCCATGAACCAGAGGATCTCCAGCATCTTATGGCGGGCATCTTCCTCCGTCATAAGTTAAAAGGGAATGGCTTCAGCCATCACCTGGACGAACCCCGCAAAGGTCAAGTCCTCCGGCAGGGGGAAGGATCTGATGAAAGATCATCGGAATTCACCGATGCAGCACCAGAGGTGTCCTCCCTCCAGGGGTCGTACGGGCTCTCAGGCTCATCTCAGCCGCCCGGAGAGGAGGGTCGAAGGACCTAAAGGCATCGAGGGACCCGAAGGCATGGGCCCTGATGCTGGCAGCACTGAACGGGGGACAAGGGGACCCCGTGGAGCGGAGAGCATCAACGGACCCTCTTCCTCGGAGGAATCCCCCTCTAGAACAAGCTCGGATGCCTTGTGATTCGGTGCTTGACGGCCCACCAAGGAATCGCAGGGCTCCGGCAGTAACTGGGTTGGGAGGACGACAAGACGGATCAACAATGGTTCCAACCCTGGTACCATAGGCAGCATCGTGCAGGTACTGGCATCAGTGTGGGCACCAGTGTCAGGGAAGGCACCAGCCCAGGTGGCGGGAGCACTGGCTCCATCGCACAAAATACTTTCCACCGCCAGGTGCACCCAATGTTCTAACTCCGTCTCGCAAGCATCCAATGAAAGGCCAGGCTGAGAGGGGAGGGAAGAGGCTAACTCTTCTTCGGAGCCATGAGGAGGATCGACGTCCGGTACCGGAACCGATGTGGACAGCCTCGGGCCAACATCGAGAGAGGATGGTGCCTCCTCTTGCCGTGGCTGCTTCGGGGGCAAGGCGACAAGCGCCATAGGCAGCCTGAGCACAGCACCACATGCAGACGGTGACAGTGCTTCCGAGACATCCCTCGGTGCTCGGCCCGGTCCTTCCCCGCGCCAAGGATGAGAAAGATGATCCTAAAGTCTGCGGACTTGGAGGAGAGAGAGAGACTTTTACCCCCACAAGCCTCGGAGTAGTGGTCATTGAGGACAAACGGTTCCCCTCAGTCCTTATGCATCAATGACACTTATGCCGAAGTGGAGGGTTTGGATTTTCCGCGAACCAGAAACCTTCTCCATCTTGTCCAACCTGGCCTGATGGCCTTTTGGGGTCATATGAGCACACAATTCGTTGCCTCGAACATGTGCAATGCCCCTAGGCAGAGGATGCACACTTTGTGTGGATCCGTCAGGGACATAGTCCGGGGGCACCGACGGAAGCCCAAGGCTGCCATAAGGTTCATTGGGGACCGCAAAAGGTACAACCACCGGTGGGAACGGGAGAAGCGCAAAAAAATACTCACTGATCGAGAAAGAAGTGGGAACCGGAGAGAGACCCAGCGCAGGAAGAAAAAAAAATAAAAATAAAAAAACTCAGTTTTAAGTAGTTTCCCCGAGAGAAAAAGAGCACAAGCTCCACCTCCGTGAGACGATAGCTCCTCGGAAAAGAAAGGACTGAAGAGAGACCCTGTAGTGACATGGTGGGCATACGTTTTCCGTGCCGGTTTCCATCGGATGTCACCTACCATCATGTGAGGACTACCATCCTGCTTGTCCTAGGAGATCTGTTGAATATTTGGCTAAAATTATTAGGATAACCGGCTTACTGAATATTGACCTCTAAGCTTTCTGGGGGAAGGGACTCATTGCACCCTATGTAATTTGTTGTAAAGCACCCTGGCTTAAGGTGCTAGGTAAAATGCCAAAATAATAATTGCCCAAAAAATGTGTAGTGTGGAGGAAAAAGAAATTCATATTTTGACTCACCTTTGCCATTCAAAGTCTAGCAGAGCTAAACATGAGGAACACTTTAGCAGCTACTTAACCATACACAGATGGAAATACGAAATGATGTACTAGCACTGAGGAGGCAGTGTGCAAGTACTCTCACCACCGAGGTACAGCCAGCAGAACAAACTATCCTCTACCAGTGCCAGTCAGGGCATGGTATACTATAGGCTGAGGCATCCCAAGGGTAGGAGCTACAAATGCATCCATAGCTCTTGTCAAAAAGGTTAGTAACTGAGTCTCCTCTGACCTAGCTACAAGGTCAAAAAGAAATTGGCCAGCTAGGAAGAGCGTCACTAGAGATGTATCAATATGTATCAATGGGCTGAAATGTATCAATAGGCTGAAATGTAAATATTGTGCTGTTCAATTTCTCCCCTTCCATCCCTAGTTTATTTTCCTTGTTTTTTGTAACTTTCCCTCTCCCTTTTTCTGATTCACTGTATTTAAAGTTCAAGGTTCTTATTGAAAATATTGTTTTTTACGTTACGTTATGCTTTACACTCCTTGTTATTTGTAAACCGGGTTGATGTGATGCCTATCATGAAACTCGGTATAACAAAAACAATAAATAAATAAATAAATAAAGATATTTTATGGCTAGATTTTAAGCAGCTAAATGCAAAAGAAAACAAAAACAACTCTCAGACCAAAGCACCGGTAGACCAAATACCTGCTGGCTAATATTCCTCTGATTAACTTGTGTCTTACCAGGGACAGCGTGCCTTCGTTGGAGAGCAGATAGCACAAGCTTGCAGCGGTGCGGATCAGCGCTTCCTGGCTGATGGCACTGTGTGCAGTGGCACTGTGTGCAGTGGCGCTCATCCTGTTCTCAGCCCACTTATTCAGCTGTGCGTGAAGGCTGCAAGCTGCATCAAAGAATGGAATACACTAATTAAATATTGTAGAACCAATTTGAGAAGCAACCAATTAAGGACTTCTCAGCTGCTCTCCAAGATATGACTAGCTTTGGTAGGCTTTCATATAAAGTTCCAAAGAGCATGGCCTCATGCAATTACAACCTTACTCAAAGTTTAAGTCATTACGTCATACCACCAGCCTTGTCTTAGACCATTCTCAATACGTACCAATAATGGCTTCCATGATAAAGACGTGCAAGACCCCATTGCTGTAGAAATTGAGCTCAAAAACTGCAGGAATCGTGGTGTTTGGGGAGATGAAGAACTCATTCCGGCTCGTGCTGGTGATGTTGACGGAGTTCCCCAACAAGTGTATGGCATGCATGACCACATCTTCACAATTGCCCGAAAATCCCAGGTCAAAATCACGTGCCAAGACTTCCTCTTTCATAGAGAAGAAGTCGTCTACCAACATGGACAGCTTAATTCCCTGGAGAAAATAATTAAGCACAGAAAGGTCAGAGGAGGACGCTAAGAGGGGCTTGTACCCACTGGTAGATCATCCAAGCCAAGGTGATTATTCTCAGGCAGGACAACGACCAAGGGGAGATTTGTGCAAATGTTGTATATCAATAGACACAACAGTGATCTCTCCAATTTCTTACCTCACAAGCAACAAAACAAGCTGGCATCCTCTCAGGCCAAGGGGAAATGGTTTTCACCAGCTTCAGAAGAAGGGATGCATAGTAATATAGCAGGCGATGGCAGAAAAAGACCAATTGGCTCTTCCAGTCTGCCAAGCTGTAAAAGCTTGACTGCTTGCCTTACCAGGAACCTTTTGTTTCCTACCCTCAAGTTTTCCCACTCCACCAGAGTGGTTATATCATGAAACATTTTAGCTATAGACAGTCATGGCCAGAACACTAAACATCTGGAGGGCAACATTCAGCCTCTCAGAGGCTCTTCTAGTTAGCTGGATAAGTTTATTAAGCAGCGCATCGTGCCGCTAAATATACCCAGTTATCTTAAAATTAGCCAGCTATGTTTATCCGTCTAACTTTAGGACAGGTCAGCAGCTCAACCAGAGTAAGCCAGCTAAGTTAACCGGTTAATTTTGAATATCGGAGTTAGCCAGTTAACTTATACGGCTCTGTTCCTCTCCAAAACACTTCCTGCCTGCCCCCTAGAGCGCCCCCGACTTATCCAGCAGGGCCTGTACCAGACCATGTGGTAAGCCCTCTGGCCCTGTCTGATTGCTGCTGCTCACGAATCGGAAAGGAAGGACCCTGTGTCAGGTGCAGACTGAGTGAGCACTCACCCAGCACCCCTCCTATACTACACGCAGACCAGGCAGAGTGGTCCCCTTTTCTGCAGCCATGCAGTGCTCTCCATGGGCGCTGCACAGGCGGGCATACTCTGATTTCTCCACCAGCGCACCTACGTGCGACCTAGCCCGATCGCAGTATATCTCCCCCCCCTCCCCCCCATCTTCAGAGCTGACTGATACCCACCACGTGGCCCTGAACAGCCTTCGAGGAACGGCTCCTGACCGTACTGAGGAGAGAAGCTCCCCCATATAGCTCATTGCTGTTTGGGGTTTTTTTCCCCCCCCAATCACAAAACACATGAGGTGGGGGGGGGGGGTGAGAAGAGGACACCACCAGCAAACCTTCCTCTCAAAGCAGAGCTCAATCAAATCCCTGCAGGGACTGGGGAACTCTGAAACAGGCTCGCTCTGCTGGCTGCAACCAGCGGCATGGCTCGGGGTCTGATCTCTAGATCCGGCAATATCCTGGCCGTACCATCTGCTGGAGGCAGAAAATACTGGATTCTCAATGCTAGCGCCACCCTCCTAAGTAGCGGCTGTGATGTCACAGAGGAAAACAGCGCTGTCTGCCTCCATCTGCTGGTAGGGGGAAATAACCCACTTGTCAGGGCTGACTTGTGTAGCAGGATGAGAAGGAATAGATCTTTTAATGTTAATTAGAAACGCATTAAGAGAAATCAGGGAAGCAAACCAATTTGGCAGTGCAATAATAATGGGAGATTTCAATTACCCCAATATTGACTGGGTAAATGTAACATCAGGACTTGCTAGAGATATAAAGTTCCTGGATGTAATAAATGATTGTTTCATGGAGCAATTGGTTCAGGAACCAACAAGAGAGGGAGCTATTTTAGATTTAATTCTTAGTGGAACACAGGATTTGGTGAGAGAGGTAACGGTGGTGGGGCCACTTGGCAACAGTGATCATAACATGATCAAATTTAAACTAATAACTGGTAGGGGGACAATAAGTAAATCTGCAGCTCTAACACTAAACTTTCAAAAGGGAAACTTTGATAAAATGAGGAAAATAGTCAGAAAAAAACTGAAAGGTGCAGCTGCAAAGGTTAAAAGTGTTCAACAGGCTTGGACATTGTTTAAAAATACAATCCTAGAGGCGCAGTCCATATGTATTCCACGCATTAAGAAAGGTGGAAGGAAGGCAAAACGATTACCGTCATGGTTAAAAGGTGAGGTGAAAGAGGCTATTTTAGCCAAAAAATCATCCTTCAAAAATTGGAAGAAAGATCCATCTGAAGAAAATAGGATAAAACATAAGCATTGTCAAGTTAAGTGTAAAACATTGATAAAACAAGCGAAGAGAGAATTTGAAATGAAGTTGGCCATAGAGGCAAAAACTCATAATAAAAACTTTTTTAAATATATCCAAAGCAAGAAACCTGTGAGGGAGTCGGTTGGACCATTAGATGACCGAGGGGTTAAAGGGGCTCTTAGGGAAGATAAGGCCATTGCAGAAAGACTAAATGAATTCTTTGCTTCCGTGTTTACTAGTGAGGATGTTGGGGAGATACCAGTTCCGGAGTTGGTTTTCAGGGGTGATGAGTCAGACGAACTGAACGAAATCACTGTCAACCTGGAAGATGTAGTAGGCCAGATTGACAAACTAAAGAGTAGCAAGTCACCTGGACCGGATGGTATGCATCCCAGGGTACTAAAGGAACTCAAAAATGAAATTTCTGACCTATTAGTTAAAATTTGTAACCTATCATTAAAATCATCCATTGTACCTGAAGACTGGAGGGTGGCCAATGTAACCCCAATATTTAAAAAAGGCTCCAGGGGTGATCCGGGTAACTATAGACCAGTGAGCCTAACTTCAGTGCCGGGAAAAATAGTGGAAACTATCCTCAAGATCAAAATTGTAGAGCATATAGAAAGACATGATTTAATGGGACACAGTCAACATGGATTTACCCAAGGGAAGTCTTGCCTAACAAACCTGCTTCATTTTTTTGAAGGGGTTAATAAACATGTGGATAAAGGTGAACCGGTAGATGTAGTGTATTTGGATTTTCAGAAGGCGTTTGACAAAGTCCCTCATGAGAGGCTTCTACGAAAACTAAAAAGTCATGGGATAGGAGGCGATGTCCTTTCGTGGATTACAAACTGGTTAAAAGACAGGAAACAGAGAGTAGGACTAAATGGTCAATTTTCTCAGTGGAAAAGGGTAAACAGTGGAGTGCCTCAGGGATCTGTACTTGGACCGGTGCTTTTCAATATATATATCAATGATCTGGAAAGGAATACAATGAGTGACGTTATCAAATTTGCAGATGATACAAAATTATTCAGAGTAGTTAAATCACAAGCAGACTGTGATACATTACAGGAGGACCTTGCAAGACTGGAAGATTGGGCATCCAAATGGCAGATGAAATTTAATGTGGACAAGTGCAAGGTGATGCATATAGGGAAAAATAACCCTAGCTGTAATTACACGATGTTAGGTTCCATATTAGGAGCTACCACCCAAGAAAGAGATCTAGGCGTCATAGTAGATAATACATTGAAATCGTCAGCTCAGTGTGCTGCAGCAGTCAAAAAAGCAAATAAAATGTTAGGAATTATTAGGAAGGGAATGGTTAATAAAACGGAAAATGTCATAATGCCTCTATATCGCTCCATGGTGAGACCACACCTTGAATACTGTGTACAATTCTGGTCGCCGTATCTCAAAAAAGATATAGTTGCAATGGAGAAGGTACAGAGAAGGGCAACCAAAATGATAAAGGGGATGGAACAGCTCCCCTATGAGGAAAGGCTGAAGAGGTTAGGGCTGTTCAGCTTGGAGAAGAGACGGCTGAGGGGGGATATCATAGAGGTCTTTAAGATCATGAGAGGTCTTGAACGAGTAGATGTGACTCGGTTATTTACACTTTCGAATAATAGAAGGACTAGGGGGCATTCCATGAAGTTAGCAAGTAGCACATTTAAGACTAATCGGAGAAAATTCTTTTTCACTCAACGCACAATAAATCTCTGGAATTTGTTGCCAGAGGATGTGGTTAGTGCAGTTAGTGTAGCTGGGTTCAAAAAAGGTTTGGATAAGTTCTTGGAAGAGAAGTCCATTAACTGCTATTAATCAAGTTTACTTAGGGAATAGTCACTGCTATTAATTGCATCAGTAGCATGGGATCTTCTAGGTGTTTGGGTAATTGCCAGGTTCTTGTGGCCTGGTTTGGCCTCTGTTGGAAACAGGATGCTGGGCTTGATGGACCCTTGGTCTGACCCAGCATGGCAATTTCTTATGTTCTTATGTTCTTATGTACTGTGCTTTGTTTGTTTGCATAACTGGCTGTGGATCTGACCAAACCAGATGAGATTCAGCTATAGCTCCCCGGGAGACAGAGGGTAAATGGTTTTAACAAGCAGTTTTGCAGTGCTCCTGGTCTGCAAAAATTATATTTTTTTGCCCAGACATTATTGAGAATTTTGTTTAGAGAAAGAATAGGCAATGAGAATCCTAAGGTGCTAAGGCTTTTCTTCCATTTTGTCTTTATGGAGAAGACGCTTTGTACATCTGTACCTACATTCATGCTACTTTTACCCTAAACGAAAGAGGCTTCTATGCTGGTTTTGGTTATTTATTTATTTTTATTTTTAATTGGCAAGGTGGTGTGAAGGCTAAAACTATCATACCCCCAACCCTCTATGCCTCCTGCACCTGTACAGCAAACAATTTATTCAAAGAATATAACAAAGTAAATATTACAATCAGCTTTATTACCTAAATCACTGTAAAAATACAAAATGCAAACGTCAAAAAATACATAAATATCACAAACAATAAGCCCAGCTTCCAAAAACCGGGAGTACGCATACACAATAATAAGGGGTGGTTTTTGGATCTATTTTTTCAATTTTTACACGCCATACATCAAAAACACATTCTTAAGATCAATGTTTTAGTTTGTAGGACCGCTACCAAAAGGATCTGTATAACAATCAGACCCGGCATAGGAGAGGTCACTTTACTTTATTATTAATATCAACATTTTTCAAAAACTCTTCAAAAGTTCTATTGCCACGGGAAGATGTGCTCATAGATGCAAACACAGTCACAAAAGCTTTCGTCTCAAAAAAAACCAATCATTGGCAACAAATTGCAGTACTTAGCTTTAAGCCGAGAAACAACGATGAAGTCCCGACGTGATCACGTTTCGGACCACCCAGGGTCCTGCTTCAGGGGTCGATTCTTGATAATCCTTTAAATACGGTTGCTGGAACTCGTTCCCGAAACGGCAAAAACTGGCGTTATTAAATCTCAAATCTTCATTGGCGGTCCGTCTTCGAACCCGCTTAATTTAAAATGGCGAACTGCCAGGGTATTTCCTGGCAGTTCGCCATTTTAACGATGGTTTTTGGGTATTTCCTGGCAGTTCGCCATTTTAACGATGGTTTTTGGGTATTTCCTGGCAGTTCGCCATTTTAAATTAAGCGGGTTCGAAGACGGACCGCCAATGAAGATTTGAGATTTAATAACGCCAGTTTTTGCCATTTCGGGAACGAGTTCCAGCAACCGTATTTAAAGGATTATCAAGAATCGACCCCTGAAGCAGGACCCTGGGTGGTCCGAAACGTGATCACGTCGGGACTTCATCGTTGTTTCTCAGCTTAAAGCTAAGTACTGCAATTTGTTGCCAATGATTGGGGTTTTTTTGAGACGAAAGCTTTTGTGACTGTGTTTGCATCTATGAGCACATCTTCCCGTGGCAATAGAACTTTTGAAGAGTTTTTGAAAAATGTTGATATTAATAATAAAGTAAAGTGACCTCTCCTATGCCGGGTCTGATTGTTATACAGATCCTTTTGGTAGCGGTCCTACAAACTAAAACATTGATCTTAAGAATGTGTTTTTGATGTATGGCGTATAAAAACTGAAAAAAATTGAAAAAATAGATCCAAAAACCACCCCTTATTATTGTGTAAAAAATACATAAATCCATGAAAAATACATATGTAATGAACACATTTTTGAATTTTGAAAAAGATGGCATTTTAGCAACGCTAAGGTGTTGGGACGGTGTTGCTAATCTTTGATACTTTGAAAACATAAGTTTCAGCTTTCTCATCAAGTAAATACATGTATATTTAATGTATTGCAGTATCTTTCATTTATTACAAATTTTCTGTAGATTGTTGAATAAAAGGATGTAACCCCCAAAAACAGAACCCTATGAGAAGATTTTGGACAATGATGTGAGTTCTTTAAGAACATGCCATACTGGGTCAGACCAAGGGTCCATCAAGCCCAGCATCCTGTTTCCAACAGTGGCCAATCCAGGCCATAAGAACCTGGCAAGTACCCAAACACTTAAGTCTATTCCATGTTACTGTTGCTAGTAATAACAGTGGCTATTTTCTAAGTCAACTTAATTAATAGCAGGTAATGGACTTCTCCTCCAAGAACTTATCCAATCCTTTTTTAAACACAGCTATACTAACTTCACTAACCACATCCTCTGGCAACAAATTCCAGAGTTTAATTGTGCGTTGAGTAAAAAAGAACATTCTCCAATTAGTTTTAAATGTGTCACATGCTAACTTCATGGAGTGCCCCCTAGTCTTTCTATTATCCGAAAGAGTAAATAACTGATTCACATCTACCCGTTCTAGACCTCTCATGATTTTAAACACCTCTATCATATCCTCCCCTCAGCCATCTCTTCTCCAAGCTGAAAAGTCCTAACCTCTTTAGTCTTTCCTTATAGGGGAGCTGTTCCATTCCCCTTATTTTGGTAGCCCTTCTCTGTACCTTCTCCATCACAATTATATCTTTTTTGAGATGCGGCGACCAGAATTGTACACAGTATTCAAGGTGCGGTCTCACCATGGAGAGATACAAAGGCATTATGACATTTTCCGTTTTATTCACGATTCCCTTTCTAATAATTCCCAACATTCTGCTTGCTTTTTTGACTGCCGCAGCACACTGAACCGACGATTTCAATGTGTTATCCAATATGACGCCTAGATCTCTTTCTTGGGTTGTAGCACCTAATATGGAACCTAACATTGTGTAACTATAGCATGGGTTATTTTTCCCTATATGCATAACCTTGCACTTATCAACATTAAATTTCATCTGCCATTTTGATGCCCAATTTTCCAGTCTCACAAGGTCTTCCTGCAATTTATCACAATCTGCTTGTGATTTAACTACTCTGAACAATTTTGTGTCATCTGCAAATTTGATTATCTCACTTGTCGTATTTCTTTCCAGATCATTTATAAATATATTGAAAAGTAAGGGTCCCAATACAGATCCCTGAGGCACTCCACTGTCCACTCCCTTCCACTGAGAAAATTGCCCATTCAATCCTACTCTCTGTTTCCTGTCTTTTAGCCAGTTTGCAATCCACGAAAGGACATTGCCACCTATCCCATGACTTTTTACTTTTTCTAGAAGCCTCTCATGAGGAACCTTGTCAAACGCCTTCTGAAAATCCAAGTATACTACACATCTACTGGTTCAGCTATATCAACATGTTTATTAACTCCTTCAAAAAAGTGAAGCAGATTTGTGAGGCAAGACTTGCCTTGGGTAAAGCCATGCTGACTTTGTTCCATTAAACCATGTCTTTCTATATGTTCTGTGATTTTGATGTTTAGAACACTTTCCACTATTTTTCCTGGCACTGAAGTCAGGCTAACCAGTCTTTGGTTTCCCGGATCGCCCCTGGAGCCCTTTATAATATTGGGGTTACATTAGCTATCCTCCAGTCTTCAGGTACAATGGATGATTTTAATGATAGGTTACAAATTTTTACTAATAGGTCTGAAATTTCATTTTTTAGTTCCTTCAGAACTCTGGGGTGTATACCATCCGGTCCAGGTGATTTACTACTCTTCAGTTTGTCAATCAGGTCTACCACATCTTCTAGGTTCACTGTGATTTGATTCAGTCCATCTAAATATAATTGCCCATGAAAACCTTCTCTGGTAAGGGTACCTCCCCAACATCCTCTTCAGTAAAAACCGAAGCAAAGAAATCATTTAATCTTTCCGCGATGGCCTTATCTTCTCTAAGTGCCTCTTTAACCCCTCGATCATCTAACGGTTCAACTGACTCCCTCACAGGCTTTTTGCTTCGGATATATTTAAAAAAGTTTTTACTGTGAGTTTTTGCCTCTACGGCCAACTTCTTTTCAAATTCTCTCTTAGCCTGTCTTATCAATGTCTTACATTTAACTTGCCAATGTTTATGCTTTATCCTATTTTCTTCTGTTGGATCCTTCTTCCAATTTTTGAACGAAGATCTTTATTCACTGATGGTAATGTTTGCAGGTAGATGAATATTGTTATATATAAATATAGTAAAAGAATGAATATAAAGTTATTATTTGATATGTTCAGACATTTGCTTTTTATGTTAGAAGATAGAAGATCTCTAGGAGGTTTTTCATTGTGGTGAATGATCATCTGTGTTAAATCCTTTTGAAGTGTTTGTTTTCCTTGTGAGAACAACTGTCTCTATATATCTTTGTGGGCAATCTTCCGATATTATATAACACATTTAACAGGTCAGTCCCCTGAAGAAGCTTTTGTTGAGCGAAACATGTTGGGATCTGAAACAATGGAAGCGATATAAATGTTTTTTAGATGATATTATTTGTAAGCAGTGGTGGCTGATGTGCGTGGTAAGGTATGGTTGTGAGCGTGTATGTTTGATATCCGGATATTTATTGGGTGGTTAATTTTATGTATTTTTCATGGATTTATTATGAATGTTTCATGATATGTTTATATTTTGTATTTTTACAAAAATGTAGGTAATAAAGCCGATTACAATATTTACATTCATTGTATAAATTGTCATGCTGATATACCAATTTTGTAAGCCAATTTAATATTTTTGAAGCCAGTACAGCAAATCACATTCACGTTGCCCTTTATGAGGGTCATTCTAGAAGTCGTTTTCCATGAGTACAAGCAGGCTTGTAAGGAACTGCCCTCCCCTTGCTGCGCGGGTGAACTGATGTGCGTAGTGACCTCACATGCACAACTTTACCCCTAGTAGGGGGGAGGCGTTCTCCTGGCCTCGGTAGTGGGAAAGGCTTTGCACCTACTCACACATTTTTTGAATTTTCCAAAGTCTGCGTGCAATTTTCCTTGGGGGAATCTTACCCACACAAATTAGCAGGTGGTTTTGTTCCTAGAAAAGTGCTCCAAAAAGTGATAGTACAATCATAAAGTATTTTTTACTATTGTTTTTAGTTGTTTTTGCTTTTTATCTTGTTTGTTTGTTTCCTGATTTATTTTGTACGTTTGAACTGTCCTCAGCATTGAACACTGTGGAAGATGCGGATAAGAAGAACTTTTAGTAAATAATAAAATATTTCACTTTGAAAATTAGTGCAAAGTGCGCGGGTAAGAGATACCCATGGACTCTGCACTAATGTGGACAGCTCCAAAATTGTCTCCCCTTACATGCGGTATGGCAGAATGGTTCAGAACCCTAAAAGGCAGAAGTCCGTTAAGAACAGCTGGTCAGGTCTCCCTTTTAAGTGAGAAGGCAGCTGAAAAGCACCAAGAGAGAGAAAGAGGAACTCCCAGACATCACCCAGACGTGCAATTCAATTATTCTCTTGGAAATGGGTAGAGCAAACTTGGGAGTAAAATTACAGCACTGCTATGTAATACACGCAAGCAAGCAAGGTGCTGCCTATTTTAGGCAAGAGGGTAACTGGCTGTGCCAGCTAGGTTCGTGCAGTAGGCTTTTAGCTGGCGTACGGCTAGCGCCGCACCATCTTCGCCAGTGTGGCTTTCATGCTGTGTCGCCTAAAGTAGGTTAGCGCAGAGATTTCACACGTTGTGCTCTTCTTGCACCGCAGAAATGTGATTCCGGTGGGAGGGGTGGGGAGGGGGAGGCAGGCAAGCTGCGAAGCTGCGACACGACAATAAGAGACTGTGCATGCTGACACCTCACCTGTCTGTGTCGGTAAAGCAGCAAACAGGCAACAATGTGAGTTGACATCACGGCGCAAGTCTTGCTGGCAGCTGTAAAGAAAAAAAAAATAGATTTTTTTTTTTTAATGCGGCTTTTTTACAGCATAAGCATTTTATAACAAAGGCATACAATACCAAAAGCATGGGCACTATTTATCACCGTTTCACTGGATTGGCCTCTTCACCCCAAAATCCGACTGGATTTTTTTTAAACCCTACCACACGGGAGGGGGG
This sequence comes from Rhinatrema bivittatum, assembly GCF_901001135.1. Taxonomy (NCBI): domain Eukaryota; kingdom Metazoa; phylum Chordata; class Amphibia; order Gymnophiona; family Rhinatrematidae; genus Rhinatrema; species Rhinatrema bivittatum. The sequence goes on from NC_042621.1 coordinate 292,082,057, forward strand.
GCTATTTATTAATTCTGGGCTGCTTTTAGTACATGCGGTAAGTGGGTTTACTGTGTGCGCTAAATATAATGCTATTTACTAAGGGCTGAAAGTCATTGCCTCCGCATATGTGAACCAGTTACACCATCTGATATTGAGATCATTAGTCATTTCCATGCATTGAGCCTGCGGCAACATACAAGCATCCTCTCTGAGCTTATTTAGTTGGGCAGACAATAAATTAAAGTAATAAACTTACACTTCGTTTGCCCTTCTGGCCTGTGAAATTTAACTTCTGGATGTAGTAAACGCCCAGTGTGCCGTTCCAGCGTGCTCCGTCCGCACCACAAGCAAGCGCTAACCACCCCCCCCCCCCCCCCCCAACCCCCCCCCCCCCCCCCCCCCCCCCCCCGCTTTCCTTTGCCAACATTTTCCAGGCTCTCTCCCACCCCCACCAGAATCCCATTTTTTTCTTCCCTCGTCCTCCCATGTGGCTCAAAATTCAATGTACTACTTATCCTCCTGCCAGGTGGGGTTAGGAACAGTGCCGGATATATCGTCCGAGAAACTGGGCCTTTAATTTTGTGCTGGCTGGCATGGGGGAACCGGAATATGCAGAGCACGTGTGCACTTTTTAGTGCACGAGCCCCTCGAGGATCACTGCGGCCACGCAAGTCAGCGAACTGCCAGGTCATCTTAGGGCTAGGCGCCCAACCCATAATCCGAAAGCCCACTTACTAAAGAGCACGTGGTTGGCCAGGTTGAAAATCAGTTGCCTTTTGTAAGATTCGTCACTAAAATCTCTAGAGTTTGCTTGCACAGTCTCGTCGCCTTCGTACACTGCATCATTGGGTCTAAAGTATAACGAGAGAGAGAGAGAGAGAGGAACACTCACAGGAGTGAGGAAAAGCAACCCAATCATTAGAAACACAGCCCCTGTTACAAACCTGCATTACTACAGGTAACACGCAAAGCTCAGGGAAGGCACAGGATGATCAGATAGCTCCATCTTACAGGACAGGCTGAGCCAGTCCTGAGCTATCTCCTTTGTAATTCAGGTCCTCCGGGTGCGTACAGGGATCTAGTTTTTCATTCTGCAATGAAAGCACTTTGCCCCACAAATACTTAAAAAGCCCATCCAAACATTATAAGCAGCAATAAGAGATCTGTCCAGCCTGTCTGGCAAGCTGCTCAGCAATGGTTCATTTTACTCTGCATAAACTCGCTTCACATGCAGAGCATTGCTTTACAGCCTTTTCTCTACTGATATTACCAAAGTTAGGAGGCTTTGTGTTAATGCTTGAATATCTGATTGAGTGTTATGTATGGAAAAGAAGCTAAAACACTTTGCCACCACAAAATAGCAAGCAATAAGGGGACATTCTGGAAGGGTTTTTCATAGTCCTGAGAAAATGTCTTCAGTGGGGCTTGCTCTGGTGGTAGCAATGCCTGAAATTTAGAGGCTTGTAAAAGACAAAAATTGTTCAAAAAAGAGCTCAAAGCCGGTTTATTCCAGCAGGCATTTAGTGAGCTAACAGTAACTTAATCGAGAGTTGCAGTCTAAGAGCTTTGCATAATTTTGTCTCATCCATTATACTTGTTTTAGAAGGAAGTGTTGTCCAATTAAGTGCTATGTTGTTTTATGTTGTATGTATTTTATATTTACTAATTTCATTTTATTTTTTTCTGTTCATTAATTCTGTCATTTTATGAATGTTATATTGTGAACCACTGATTGCTAAAAGCGGTACAGAAGACATCTTTAAATAAATAAATATACACGGGCGGATTTTAAAAGCCCTGCTCACTTAAATCCGCCCGGATTTACGCGAGCAGGGCCTTGCGAGCTGGCGGCCTATTTTGCATAGGCCGCCGGCGCGCGCAGAGCCCCGGGACGCGTGTAGGTCCCGGGGTTTTCTGAAGGGGGCGTGTCTGGGGTGGGGCCGAACGACGCAGCATTTTGGGAGCGGGAGGCGGTGTTTTGTGGGCAGGCCTGGGGGCGTTGCCTCGCCCTCCGGAACTGCCCCCGGGTCGGGTCTCGGCGCACCAGCAGCCCGCTGGCGCGCGTGGATTTACGTCTCCCTTTGGGAGGCGTAAATCCATGGATAAAGGTAGGGGGGGGTTTAGATAGGGGAAGGTGAGGAGAGGGCGAAAGAAAGTTCCCTCCGAGGCCGCTCTGATTTCGGAGTGGCCTCGGAGGGAACGGAGGCAGGCTGCGCGGCTCGGCGCGCGCCGGCTGCCCAAAATTGGCAGCCTTGCGCGCGCCGATCCAGGATTTTATAAGATACGCGCGTATCTTATAAAATCCAGCGTACTTTTGTTTGCGCCTGGTGCGCCAACAAAAGTACGCGAACGCGCTTTTTTTAAAAATCTACCCCACAGTATAAAATCGAAATTATAAATAGTTTAAAATTACATAACAGAGCACATGAAAAAAAAAAGTTAAGACGACAGGATTACTCAGAGTGGGCTTGTTCAAAGTGATGATAAGCCTTTCTCAAAGCTTTTGCTTGGACTCTACCATTAGTGTACAGGTTCAGCCATTTTTTCCCCCCTCATTTTGATTTCTCTCTTTCATGGGCTGTCACTGTGCTGCCTCCCTGGTGGTGTGCTCCTCTGTAAAGCAGGCCCACTACTTCTGCTGCCTTTTTAACCTGAGAAACGGATCCGGCAAGACTATTCACGGCACTTGCGCCTATCCATGAATAAGTGAATGTCCAACACTACCCAAGACTATTCACAGCACGAGCGCCTACCCATGAATAAGTGAATGTCCAACACTACCCAAGACTATTCACAGCACGAGCGCCTACCCATGAATAAGTGAATGTCCAACACTACCCAAGACTATTCACAGCACGAGTGCCTACCCATGAATAAGTGAATGTCCAACACTACCCAAGACTATTCACAGCACGAGCGCCTACCCATGAATAAGTGAATGTCCAACACTACCCAAGACTATTCACAGCACGAGCGCCTACCCATGAATAAGTGAATGTCCAACACTACCCAAGACTATTCACAGCACGAGCACCTACCCATGAGTAAGTGAATGTCCAACACTACCCAAGACTATTCACAGCATGAGCGCCTACCCATGAATAAGTGAATGTCCAACACTCTGCTTCCTTACAGGATCAGGCTCAGGAAGGGAATTTTTAATTCATCTGTTACCTGTATGGCTTATCTGGGATGGGAAGGCAGAAACATTAGTATGCGGGTTTCAAATGTTTGATTTTATGGGGTTTAGATATGTGAAGGGCTAAAGGATGTAGACAGGGGCTGAGGATACGTTCAACAATTGGGGTAAACGGATGGATGTGGCGGGGGGTAGGAATGTTTGGGGGATCAGTCACAATTCTGTGCTGGCACATCGATTGTTTTTTTGTTTTATTTGTTTTTATCTTTCACTACCACTGTGTGAGGTTTTGTTTTGGTTTTTCTTTTGTTCTGTGTCTTGCTAGGAGCACTTTTTTATGTGATAAGCAGTCTGCAAACGTAAAGAACTTGAATGGACAAATTTTTAAACATTCATACATATACTTTTATGTGCCCCCCCCCCTCCCCACATGTTGTGTTATTCAATGCCAGCACCTCCTTGTAACCTTCTGATTTTACACAGATTCACTCACAGAAATTCCCCCAAACGCTAGGCCGATTAGCGCTTCCTGCACTGCACAACAACTTTTAGGACTATTAAGAATTTGATTGGTAACATATATATATATCTACAGCAAGGGGAAGCAGCGGGCCCCTGAAACAGGAGATTGTTAGGCCTACTCTAAAGGATTCCAGTGCATCCGTGTCCCTGCTTATCAAATTACCATCCAATATCAAATTCATGCTCCTTGAGTAGGATCCTGCAAAGATGGGTATTATCCCAACCGGATGACTTGATATTAGAAATTATTATTTTGAATACAGAGCAGAATGGTTTCCACTGAGAGCACGGCAAAGACATTATTATTGTGGCTGTTCCATGAGGTGCGTCGCGGCTTATACTGTAATAATATTAGGCAATACTGGTCCAAATGAGTATTTCCTCAGCGTTTGACTCTGTGTGTCACCTAAAACCGATTGGAAAGGCCGAGATAGACTCTGATTATTGGGGCAGTTTTCTTATGGTGCCACTCATTTTTTTTTTTGCAAGGCCACAGGCAAACGGTTTGTTAAACAATTGTTCTGCATGCTATGCAAGCGATGGAGGAGTAGCCCCCGGGGTCTGCACTGTCTGCCGCCCTTTTTAATGATGTTTTATTGCCCCATTGGGCAATAAAACATCGTGCAAGTTGTATGCCGATGTCGTGAAATGCATTTATTCCTAGTCCAGTGTGTGGCGAGTTTCCTCTGGAAAATTTCTATTTTATGGCTAGGAAAGGATAATTCTCCTCATACACCGATGGGTGTCACTACTGGTACCCCTACTTTGGAGGTGAAAAAGGAGACTTGTAATTTAGAATGATTTCCATCTTTCTTTGAAATCACAGGTTTAAAAAGTTGCAAGGCTTACTTTTTAGAAGTTAACAATTGTTAAGGCCACTTAGACAAATAAATGATAAATAAAATTTGCCCAGAAGACAGGAAGGCTTTAGTGCCTTAGGCTTTCACCGGAGGACTGTGCGCCGGTTCACCAGCAGGAGCACAATGGAGACTGCTAAACACGGACAGTATTTTTTTGGGGAAACCCCCCCCGAAGCACACTGTCCCTATCAAAATCTGTCCTTAGAGAGAGAAGAGCATCCCAAAATGGCAAGGAGCTGCAAACACAAAATTTGTCTACGCAAAGATGCAGAAAAACATTCCCAAGCCCCCACTCCGTTCACAGCCAGGAAGATGAGGAGGGAAGAAGCTCTTCAAGGCTTAATTTTAGTGTTTTGTCAATATCACACACTGGCCACCGGGTGGCAGCACAGCATAAACAAGCAGCAGCTGCTCGTGCTTTGGGCTGGACGGAGAACGGTCCAGGCAGTTCACTCACTTTCCTTTATCCCATATGCTTTTCCTCTAGACCAGTGGTTCCCAAACCTATCCTGGAGCACACAACCCCCCCCCCCCCCCCAAACCAGTCGGGTTTTCAGGATACCCACAATGAATATTCACGAGGGAGATTTGCGTGCACTGCCTCCAGAGCATTCACATTTTATCTCCTGTATATAAACATCTTTGCTCACCCATTTAGAGCCCTAACTGGAAAAAAAAGAAATGACCATATTACGCCCATCTTGTCGTCTCTACACTGGCTCCCTATCACTGCACGAATCATCTACAAATCCATGTCTATCATCCATAAAGTCCTTAACAATGATCATCAAGGACTTAAATCCCTTAACATATCTCTACAGAACCCCTCAAGAAACCTACGTTCCAGCAATTCAAACCTCTTATCAGTCCCTACCGTCAAAGATGCTCACCTATCATCTACAAGAGAGAGAGCCTTCTCCATCGCCTCCCCTAATCTTTGGAACAATCTACCTGAAGACCTAAGATCTCAACACAATATAAAAACTTTCAAAAAAGACTTAAGAACTTTACTGTTTCGTAGATTCTTCTTGGATCCACAATCATCTACACAGACCAACTCTCAAATAAACTCATAACCTTAATTCTCAACATCTCTAACCTCTCTCCACATTCAACCTTATATCTGCAGAGACTTATTTGGTTATGTTTATCATTATTGTTTCTACAACATGTTTGTTGATATCTAATAACCTCTTTGTTAAAATGTATTCCTTTGTAAACCGTTATGATGGCTTTCCGAATAACGGTATATAAAACTCTTCAAATAAATAAATAAATAAAAATGACTTTTTAAAAAAACATTTTCCAGCCAAAAAAACAAAAAACATTGACCTAATGGGGCAAAAAGTTCTAGCTCAAACAGCTCTCCAATGATTTTCTTCAAACAGGAGGCTCTGTTGAAACTGGGAGCATAACGTTTGCCCTGACAGCTGCAAAGCAGCAATGTCTGTCTGTCTTTCCTTATGCAGGGCAGCAGACTTTACCACAAAAAGAAATGCTTCCACCAGCAGCAGCAGCAGCTTCACACTCCAAGTGGGAGCTTTGGAAACTCACCTGGCTATAAAATGTCTTCTACAATCAGTCCACTTTCAGCTGGCTGGATAATAAACCCTCCCTTCCTTCTGGAATGAGAGCTGCCATTAAAGCCTACAGTACCGTAGTTCTTTCCTGACCCCTAAACGCAGTGGTTCTCAACCTATTTCCCATCATGACACACCTGATGGATAACGCTCACATGTCACACACTGTTCATTACAATCCATGGTGAAAATTTAAAAAAAAAAAAAAGACCTCATATTACTTTTATTGTTAAAAATGACACAAGGTAAAGATACAAGTACTTTCTCTCAACAGAAATTACATAAATAGTAAATCTCCCGTACCAGAACAGCAGCAACTTCCAGCACTCAAAACGGTAAGCACCTTATCTAAGAAAAGGCAACACTGAAAATATCACACCAGGCCTTATGACACCAATACACCTCCTATTAGGAAAACGGACCAAGCCAGGCTGCTATAGAGCCCTACACAGAAACTACACGCCAGCAGAAAACCTCACCTGAATCACAGGTGCTGACCCTCACCTAACAAAGAATAAAGAGACCAAAACGCATAACTAGAAGCATGCAGACAAAACTGAACTGGAAACTGCAACAAGCCAGAGAGACTGTATGCAGTGCAACAAAGGAAAAAAAGAAACATCACCCATCCTTATAAAACAAATCAAGAAATATAAAATCAATAGCAATCCAGGTACATACAGGGAACCAATAATTAAAAATGAGGATTAAAAAAATGCTCTCCTCTCCATACCTTGGAACATTGGATTTGCAGGTGCCCTGAGATTGTTGTGAATTAGCAGGAGGAGAGGATGGGAGAGGGGGGAGTTTGCTAGCAACTTTCTCCTCTCTCTCACTTACATAGGCTCTCAATCACAGACACATGCGCTTCTCTCACACACATACACACAGGCTTTCAATCACATACACGTTCTCTGTCATACATAAAGGTTCTCAATCACACACTTACACATACGCTGTCACACACACATACAAGCTCTCAATTACACAGACACTGTCACACACACACACACACACACACACACACACACACAGAGTCTCAAACACACATACTCACTCTCTCTCTACCCCCACTGATGAGCAAATAGAGGCAGCAGCAGCCTCCTCTTCTTATAACCCTTGTGGCCTCGAGAAAGGAGTCCCATCGGTCGTGGGGGCTGACGTTGCTCCGGGCCGCGCTGCTCTTCTTTGGGCCGATGCTGCACGCACCTGTACCTTAGCGTGGGAAGAGTTTTCTCTCGCTGGACCAGCGGGGGACAGAGAAGTGCGGCGACACACCAGTTGAGAACCGCTTCCCTAAGGGATATGCCTGCGTTTCCTCTTCGTGGCTTTGGCCAGGTACAGGATTTCTTTTAAACTGACTCCCCAAGCAAGATTATCTTTCATCTCGGATGGAGAAATGTTTCTAAAAGACATCCGCCCTGGACCACTAATACACACCGAAAACTATTACAAAAATAATCAAATTCATCCTGACGCACAACTGTTTCAGTTTTAATAACAGCAACATCTATCTACAGGTCATGAGCACTGCCATGGGCACCAGGACAGCACCACATTATGCCAACCTTTTTATGGCAAAACTGGAGATATTTTTAAATAAACGTCAGACTAGACCCTTTAAATATTACCAATATATTGATGACATTTTCATAATTTGGTCAGCATTGTAGGCTCTGATGCAAAAGCCGGGGATGAAAACCTCAATCAAAAAGTTCTCCAGGCAGACTGCTTGTTCACTTAACACACCCAGGGCACAAATACTACAATACAATTACCCCTTGTAGCCACATACAATCCAAAGCTGGAAAAACTAAGAAAAAAAAAATCAGAAAAAACCTACAGGCACCACTCTGGAGGATGAAGCACTGAGAGAAATATCCCCGCCCCCACCGGTTTTGGCCTTCAGACAAATGCCCAAATGTGCGGCAAAAACTGAGCAAAAAGCAAGCGTCTAACGGAAACTCGGAAAGCTGCACATAACCCTGCAATGTACCACGCTGCAAACTATGCCAACACGTAGCAGAGTGCCCCACCGTCATCCGCCTGGGAAAGGCAGCCATGGTAAGGGGGATCCTGTTCATGCTCCTCTCTCACGCAGAGCATCATTCAACGCAGCAGAAAACGTGAGGAAGCACGCTACCCTCCCCGTCAGAGAGGCCAGACGTTAAAGGCGACACGCGACTCACCCCAGGCACAACGTCAAAACACCACAGAGAAGACCAGGCCTGGCGGCTCCGCGGGAAGCGTCTTTGGGAACCAGGCCACCGCATGGATGACCTCCTGATCAGGATAATTCAAGGCAAATTAGAAGCAATCCTGGAACGCAGAACACAAGACATTTCAGAACTGACAGAAAAGACCTACTGGGCACTCATCAAACCCCCCCCCCCCCCCCCCAACTTTTAGTTCCTGGCAGTAGGGGGGGGTTTGCCTGCTCTGCAGTTCATTGTTCTGCCCCGAGACACTTTTTCCCTCTGTGCTGGCCTGCACAGGAGTTCACGCAGGGGGCTTTGGATGCTGCTCTGATTCGGAAGATCACCTGAGCAGCATACACGTCCCAGCACCCCTGAGGAAATGGAAGACTGAAACATCCTGCGGTGCCATTGGCCAGGATACTGTGACCAGTCAGAAGGCCATTGGTCAGGGAGTAACTGTTAGTACTGTGTGTACTGATTGGTCCTGGAGGCAGAGAACCCGCCAGTCTCGGCCGGGAGTGCGGCGGCAGCAGATCTCTGTGCTGATGCCCCATTCAGCCTCTTCCTGACCTGCCCAGGCACTAGATAAAGAGTAGAAAGTGTGCTGTTAGCTTTTGCTGTTTAATCCTTATGCTTTTACCCATTTCCTGTTTGCAGATTAAACTATTTTTTCATTCACTGTTGTTCTTTTTTTCTTAATAAGCTTCTTATGGGCCGATACAGTAAAATCGCAGGAGAGCGGGCGAGCGCCCGCTCTCCTGTGCGCGCGATACAGTATTTAAATTTATTAAAATTAAGGCCGATGGTAAAAAGAGGCGCTAGGGACACTAGCACGTCCCTAGCGCCTCTTTTTTGACAGGAGCAGCGGCTGTCAGCGGGTTTGACAGCCGATGCTCAATTTTGCCGGCGTCAGTTCTCGAGCCCGCTGACAGCCACGGGTTCTGAAACCGGACACTGGCAAAATGAGTGTTTGGTTTTTGACCCGCGAGCAGCAGGCCTATTTCAAAATTTTTTTTTATATATATTTTTTTTAACTTTCGGGACCTCCGACTTAATATCGCCATGATATTAAGTCGGAGGGTGCACAGAAAAGCAGTTTTTACTGCTTTTCTGTGCACTTTCCTGGTGCCCGGAGAAATTAGCGCCTAGCTTTGGGTAGGCGCTAATTTCTGAAAGTAAAATGTGCGGCTTAGCTGCACATTTTCCTTTCTGAATCACGTGAGAATACCTAATAGCGCCCGCAACATGCATTTGCATGTTGCGGGCGCTATTAGGTTCGGGGGGGTTGGACGCGCGTTTTGGACGCGCTATTACCCCTTACTAAATAAGGGGTAAAGCTAGCGCATCCAAATAAGGGGTAATAGCTAGCGCATCCAAAACGCGCATCCAATAGCGGGATAACAGTGCTCCGCTGGAGCGCACTGTACTGTATCTGCCTGTTAGTTTGTTAGCTCTCTTGGTCTTGGACTGATTAATAGATGCTGGTATTATGTACATTTTGGGTCTGTGGGTGTTTTTCTAGGAAGCGTGTGACCCTTGGTTTGTGTCGTGTGTCCCAGTGCCCTTAGAAACCACCAGGTGATAGCTTGTGGGAGGGGAACTTGCCCAGAAGCAAGCAGGAACCCAGCTGGTGGGTGGGAAGTTGCCAGTGTAAGAGCACCTGAGCGGTGACTGGCAGGACCCTCTCATCCACTCATCCACCACCCCACTCATCCAGCCATACCAAAAACTACACAAGTGAGAGACCTAGGAGCTCTAATTGACAATCACCTGAACCTGAAAGCTACCATCAACAAAACCACCAAAGACTGCTTTTATAAACTCCAAGTACTGAAAAGAATAAGACCTTTGTTCCACACTCATGACTTTAGAACAATCCTACAATCAATCATCTTCGCAAAGCTGGACTATTGTAACACCATCTTGCTTGGTCTCCCCTCACTACACACCAAACCACTGCAAATGGTTCAAAATGCCTCTGCCCGTATACTCACTAACACCAGGAGAAGAGACCATATAACCCCTATCCTAATGGGCCTCCACTGGCTACCCATCCACTTCAGAATAATCTACAAGGCCATTCTCACCATATACAAAAACATCCATCAACTAGCCCCAATTGACCTTTATTTCCCCCTCCGATTACACACTTCAACAAGACCAACAAGAGATGCCTACAAAGGATCACTTCAAGTACCCCCAGCCAAAACTACCAGACACATTACACTAAGAAATCGGGCCTTCTCCACAGCCGGTCCTACCTTATGGAACTCCATCCCCCCAGATCTTAAAATGGAACCCAGCCTCTCAACCTTCAAGAAAAGACTCAAGACCTGGCTGTTCATGCAGGCTTTTCCTAACTCCAATATTATTTAACTCCTAACAATCAACACACATCACCATCAATATCACTATTAGCTACCTCTTACAATGTAATTATATGTAATTAGCTGGTTTTTCCTTTTTCCTTCTCACTCCAAGTTCTATTTTTCCTTGTTACATGTAACTGCTTTTTCCGCACTATTGTTCAAGTTTAAGGTTATTTTGCACTCCTGTTTCATGTGAACCAGCATGATGGGACTATTGTCTTGAATGTTGGTATATAAAAAAACTTAAATAAATAAATAAATAAAGAGCACCTGAGCGGTGACTGGCAGGACCCTCTGAGAGGCCGCAGGGTTAACCCTGAGTGGGTGTTAGAGGTAGCACTGAGGCATTACATGACATCATTCTATTCTGAGTAAGAGAATAGAAAGCTAGTTAAGAAATAACATTAAATTAGGCCAATAAAAACGGTACACCTTATATATATATTTTTTTTTTTGTTAACCTTTATTCCCTAGCAAGGGGCTAGGATATACGCTTTTTATCTAAAGAGAACAGCCGAATCAGATTCAGTTGGTGGTCGATATACCACCGGTAGCTGTTAACAACAAAAGCGGCGCTCTCTCCCTGATAAGAATAACGTGTCAGAGAATTAGATCCGGAGAGTGCTGGAATGTGAGGTGAGGCATGAAGCACGAACCCAAAATACTTAAGAGGTGAAGACGGATTTCTGGCTGCACAATCACAGCTGTTGAAGGAGAAACTGTGCTAACTGCTTTGCAACGAGATGAGAGCTGGAGCTAGGAACACGGAACCGAAGCTCGCCACCAAAGACCGCAGGCCGTACCTAATGCCGCGGGGCCCGGACCCCCCCCCCCCAAGGACGCCACACGTCAGCCAGGAACAGCATATCAACGCACAGAATCCAAAACAGCGAGAGCTAGAGAAAGTGGACACTGAAACCACCCCCGACCCTTAACTGGAAACTTGATCCTAGGATCTAAAATTACTGTAATACCCCAGTCCGCCCAGGACAGGTCTGCTATGCAGAGTTTGAAAAAAGATGAGACCAAATTACACATACCGGACTTACGTCCTTCCAGATTTGGCACAGGACACGTCAGCTATCCAAGAACTGCGGCAGGAATCTGCTGTGCCATCGGTTCATGTGCTGCATCTAACAAGGTTATGAAGCCTTGTGCAGAAGCACTCGGCCCATGACGCCCCAAAGAAATTATTTAGGTTTATCCAGCGAGACAAGCTAAAATGCTCCGGGAACGATAAGAAACCCAAGCCCGAGACCTCTCCCCTTTAGAAAAAGCAGGTCTGGTTTTCAGGATGGCCGACATGCAAGCTAGCACTCCCCCCACCCCCCACCCCCATCCCCAGCACATTCAATGCAGAGATCCAGTAAAGTGCCCGGCGGCCACGAGGACAAGCAGCCAAAAACCACCGCAGCCACAAAAACGTCGCCAGGACCGATCCCTCAGCAAATCTATTTTTGTCGAGACCTCGCACGAACGAACTCCCTGGCGCAGTACAGGAGGCCTCGCTGAATAAGAGCTTTTACCTAATCATCAAATGCCCGTCTCCCGGCTCGCCCTCCGGGTCTTACTCATCCTCTTCCCCCTTTCTTTCTGGCTCACAGCTGATTCTATTTCACGCATTCACCGGCGTAACGGGAAAACATGGCTGCATCCCACGTTTCAGGCTGGAAATGACTATTTCTTTCCTAAAACAATTAGCAATTATTATTGGGGGGTTTTTTGTTTTAACTTCTGGAACTATAAGCACCCCCCCCCCCCCCCCCAACAGAGCTACGTGGTATCCCGACTTTCAAAGGGAAGTAAAAATATTTCCCCTGGCTTCCTCTGTCAGGACAATCAAACAAGATATTCTGACAACTTTTAGGAAGGAAATGTAAATAAAACCCCACGGTTTTATTTACATTTATTGGGAAACTTCGTAGAGAATTGCTATCTGCCACAAGCAGCATTACTCTTAAAAGAACGAGGTACACGAGTTCAATTTAAAAGGTATTTGGGCAGGAAAAACCTATGTTCGGCTGCTACAGCCAAGCCCATGAACAGAGACGCGCACCGCAATCTCCTCTGTGTTTCTCCACAACCCACTCCAGCACATCCACGCTGCTGTGAAAACAGAAATGCTTAAAATGAGGGAGGAAGGTTTTGTGATTATTTTACTTAGCGTTTGGCCGGCTCCTAAGTAATGCCTGGGAGCAGCCGGTGCGGGGGGGCGAGGACCCTGAAGCCAGCACAGAGGACTCACCTGGAGGAAAGGATAGCCGGCAGCAGGGCACCCTCCAGTGAGAGCAGCGCGGGCATGGGTTTCTGCCTTTGGTTCTCCAGGTATTCCTGCAAATATAAAATTATTACCACCGGTGAGGTTTTACTATACCCAAGGGAAGATAATAATACACTTTTTAAATATCATACTCGGCATTCACGGGAATTATTAGATTATAAAATGATGTAAAAACATTGTAATAAAAAAAGTAACATGGGAACATTTAGTAATAGATTATTCTACCTGGGAATGATAAGGGGTGGGAGGTTCATGTTTCCTGTATAAGAAACTGCAGACTCTTCTACAGTATTGTAGCTCTCTTGTCAAGCACCACCTCTAGTCTCCATGTTCTATTTAATTTATTAAAGTGAGCTTTGAAATCAAAGCTCAATAATCAAAGAATTCGTCCAGGGAACTTTTGGGAGTTTCTTGCCCAAAAACCGAGATTTCAAAATTGCACCCCACTCCCCAGCTAAGATTTTCTCTAACTCGTTACGCACATAAAATTTAGCCAGGTACGAAGGGGAGGGTGCTGGAGGTGTGTTCCAGGGGGCAGGGCTAAATTTTAGCCAATGAGCACAGATATTCAGCAGCACTCGCTTAAAGTGAACCCGGGTAACCGTCACGCTCCACACCCGCTGAGGTTTAGTGGGGAAATCACTTACCTGATAACTTAGTTTTCCTTAGTGTAGACAGATGGACTCAGGACCAATGGGTTTATGCTCCTCTGCCAGCAGATGGAGACAGAGTCAGATTTCAAAGCTGACATCACCCTAGATATACCCCTGCAGTGACCTCAGCCCTTCAGTATTCTCTTCAAAAGCCACTGTGGACATACTAATGAAAAAACTTGATTTTAAGAATGATTAAAATATGATTAAAAACAGATAACCATCCATATCTGTACTCAACCAAACACTGAACCCCAATAAAAATACAGATGCCCTGATCTAGGGACTGGATGACATTTTATCCATAATCTCTTGGAATCTATATCCACTCTACGGGCGAATCCTTGGCACCGTTCTTGGGTGGGATGCTGAGTCCACCTGTCTACACTAAGGAAAATGAAATTATTAGGTAAGTAATTTCTCCATTTCCTAGTGTGTAGACAGATGGACTCAGGACCAATGGGATGTACAAAAGCTACTCCCGATCGGGGCGGGAGGCTGCCCGCTATCCAGTTAACATCGCCCTTGCAAAGAATGAATCCTCTCGGGCCTGTACATTCAAGTGATAGAACCTGGAGAAGGTGTGCAAGGTGGACCATGTCGCCGCTTGGCAGATATCGACGGGAGACAGCAGACTAGCTTACGCCCATGAGACTGCCTGAGCCCTAGTGGAATGGGCTTTAACCTGAGAAGGTAATGGCTTTCCTGCCTCCACAGAGGCTCCTGTGACCACCTCCTTAATCCAGCGAGCTATGGTAGTCTGTGAAGCTGGTTCGCCCCTCTTCCTTCCACCGTGAAGGACAAACAGGCGGGTCTTTCGGACCGGTTCTGAAACTTCCAGACACCACACCAAAAGTCTACTGACGTTCAAATGACGCAGGATGCGGTATTCTTCCATGTCCCTGTGCTTATCTATCGATGGCAACGAAATGGACTGATTCAAATGAAACTCCGAGACTACCTTGGGCAAGAAGGATGAACATCCAGAGGAACGGTTCCCAACATGACAATGCCTGTAGTTCAGAAATCCAATATGCCAAGCATATAGCCACCAAGAACACAGTTTTCAAGGTTAATAAACGCAAGGAAAGACCACGCAGCAGCCGAAAGGAAAGCCCTGCCAAAAATTCTAATACCAGATTAAGGTTCCACGAGGCAACTGGCCACCAGGGGGGCCACCGCATTCCTCGCACCAGGCCTCAAATACTCTCCAGACCCGCACATACGCTAGGGACATAGAGAACTTCTGAGTGCGGAGTAAGGTGGCAATTACTGCCGCAGAATATCCTCTGGAATTCCCCTCCCCCGAGTCATCCACCTCCTGACAGAGTAGGCCTGAACGAGCTACCAGGGCACAAGAAGCAATCTGTACAGTCATTGCTACTGCGTCAAAGTCCTGTTTAAAAATGGACTCCATCCGTCTATCATGCGCTCCTTCCTCTACTGGGATAGTTGTTCACTTATAGATGGCACAGATCAGCGCATCCACTTTAGGGAAACGCAAACGCTCTCTCACTGCTGGATCCAGTGGGTATAGAGCTTCTAACGCTCATCCAACTTTAAAACTTGCTTCTGGGGCAGCCCGTTCCAGGTCAATCAACTCCTGGATGGCTTCCAGTACTGGAAAGTAGCAAGAGGCTTTCCGTAGGGAAATCAGAATGAGATTCTTCATTGGTTCCGTCAGTCTGCCCCAGGAACTCCCAGCATCTTCAGGGTCTGGGAAACCAGGGCCAGCAATTAGTCTCTATGGAAAAACCACAACATGGTCCGATATGGATCTAAACCAGGGGGAAATCGCCCCATCTTCCAAGGAACCAGTATCCACTTCTTCGTCCGTACCATCCCTGCCAGGGATACCCTTGGTGAGGCGAGGCATGCCTCTAGGTCTGCCAATAGGACTGGGAAAGGGAGGGCTTACCAGCTGAGATTCTGTCTGGACAGGGGCAAATGAGGTAGCAGACTGTGCCTGTATGAAGGCTTGAAGGCCCTGGAAAAATTCCACCCAAGTGAAGGCAGCCGGGTCCATGCCTAGCCCAGCAGGTACTGGGGTAGGTGCCGCTGAATTTCCCCCTCCCATGGATGACCCAGTCCCGGGGGTACTCAGATCTGGGATATTTCCACTTAAGGCTGTGGCTAACCCATCCTCTGAATGGGAGGAGCCGGGCTTACAAAGTCCGGGGAGGCCAACTCTCCCTGTGCTTCTTCACAGTGCTGACATAAGTTAGAATCCAGGTCAGACTGTGAAGCCCTAATATGGCAAGCAGCGCAGAGATAAAGGCGCTTATTTTTCTTGGCTGCCGGAGCCATTGGTGGCGGTAACTGTGTTCTGTCGGCTCGTGCTTAAAATTTTATGCGCACAGATTTTGGGCATCTAGGTGGGATGTGGCGAGGCACACACACCTGTATTCAGTGCTTAGTAGGTTGTGCGTGTATGTACGCGCCGTAACTCCCTCGCATGAGGCACTATAGCCGCCAAATTCAGGAAATCCGGGAGCTCCACAGATTGATTTACGTGAAGAGACGAACCACTTTCAGGAAAAATGCTGGAACCATCCCTCAAGGAAAAACCCAAATCCAAAATTCTCAAGAAAGGCTCTCTACAAGACAAGGCTTGAAGCTCCTAGATCTGTCTGGCAGAACAAATCGCCACCAAAAAAAAACACCTTCAGCATCAGATCTTTATGTTAGTCTTTTTGAGAGACTCAAACGGCGCCGCACACATGCCTTTCAAAACCACATTAAGGCTCCAGGAGGGACACAGCTTCTGGACTGGAGAACACTAATGCTTCGCTCCACGGAAAAAAAACACACAACATCCGGGTGTGCAGACAGTGACGTTCCATGCACTTTGCCCCGAAGTCGCACTGCTGCGACTTGCACTCTGAGGGAATTGAAGAACAAACCTTCACCAAACCTCTTTGCAAGAAAGTAAGAATATTCGCTACTGAGGCTTGCATTGGAACACCACCATGCTCCAAGCACCAATCCTCAAACACCTTCCAAATCCTCACATACACCAAGGAGGTGGAAGACTTCCTAGCTTGCAAAACAGTAGCAATAACCTTGTCAGAGTAGCCTTTGTCTCTTAAGTGTTTCCTCTCAAAAGCCAAGCTGCAAGACAGAAGCAAGCAGTCTGATCTGAAAATATGGGATCTTGACACAGAAGGTTTGGAAGATGAGCGAGCCTCAATGGGCCATCTATCGCTAGATTCATCAGGTCTCCAAACCAGGGCCCACCAAGGCTACTCGAATCACGCCTCCTTAATGGACCTCCATGCGCCACAATATCTTGCCCACCAATGGCCACAGTGGAAACATATATAGCAGAACGTCCCTCGGCCAAGGAAGAACCAAGGCATTGACTCCTTCTGCTCTGTGCTCTCTTCTGCGACTGAAGAAACGGACTGCCTTGGCATTTCATTGAGCTACCATCAAGGCCATGCGGGGCTTGCCCCATCTGGCACTAATGAGAGCCATCGCCTGCTCAGAGAGCTCCCACTCCCCGGGATCCATTTTCTGACAGCTGAGGAAATCTGCCTGCACATTGTTGATCCCGGCTTTGTGAAAAGCTGCTATCAATGTCAGATGCTGCTCTGCCCAGAGAATCAGCTCTTGAGCCACCGCCCAACTCCTGGTACCACCCTGTCGGTTGAAATAAGCCACCGTAGTTGCATTGTCAGCCAAAATCCTGACCAGAGGGCTGCACGAGGGAGAAGCAGACAGCACCAACCGCACCGCCCTCGTCTCTAGATGATTGATAGACCATGACGCCTCCTCTAGCGACCTCTGACCTTGTACCGACCGATCTTGGCAGACAGCTCCCTAACCGGAGAGACTGGCTGACCACTGTCCACTCCAGAACCTCCAAGTCCACCCCTTAACACAATTAGTCCTGACTAAGCCACCATGAGAGACTGGACCTGGTGAAATCCGTTAGCGGCAGTGGAAGCTAAAATTGCTCTGACAACGTATCCCACTGGGAAAGGAGCGCCACCTGCAGAGGCCTCATATGAGCAAATGCCCAAGGCACAAGCTCCAATGTGGACACCATGGAGTCAAGAACCTGTAGGTAATCCCAGATCCTGGGCACCTGGCTCTCCAACAAATGGCGAACTTGTGACTGCAACTTGGCAATGCGCTCTTCTGTCAGAAACACCTGCCAGAAATTCCAACTCTTGAGATGGGACGAGATGATTTTTGGTCCAATTTACTATCCAGCCAGACGACTAAGTGCTGTAGTACCAGATCCACTGCTTGCTTTCAGTGGTCCTCCGACTTTGCCCGAATGAATCAGTCGTCCAGATATGGGTGCACTGTTACCCCCTCCTTCCTGAGGGATGCTGCAACCACCATCACCTTGGTGAGAGTCCTTTGAGCCGTCCCCAGCCCAAATGGCAGAGCACAAAATTGAAAATGTTTGCATTGAATCTTGAACCTCAGAAGCCTCTGATGGTCGGGCCGGATGCCTATATGCAAGTATGCCTCTGTCAGATCCAGGGACGACAAGAACTCCCCCTTGAGCACCGCTGCAATAACTGAGCAGAGAGTTTCCATGCGAAAACGAGGAACTTTGATGGTCCCTTTCACTTTCTTCAGTTCCAGAATTGGACGAAAAGTCTCCTCTTTCTTTGGAAACATGAAGTAAATGGAGTAACAATCCGTCCCTCGTTCTTCCACAGGCATAGGGATAATGCTTCCAACCATCTGCAGGCGGTTGAGAGTCTGCTGTACTATCCGCCTCTTTTCCGCGTAAGCGCAAAAGGAGACCATGAACCAGGCCCGAAGCAGACAAGCAAACTCTAAAGCACAACCTTGTTCAATCATGCTTAAAACCCACTGGTCTTTAGTGACTTTGGCTCACTCCTTGAATAACAGAGTCAGCCGACCTCCTATAAGCAGGACGGTGGAGTGGGAAGGAGTCACTTCATTGTGCTGACTTGGCCCCAGAACCACCCTGGCCGAAGCCATTTCGACTGGGATTTTGCCCTCGAAAGGACTGGTTCCAGGACTGCTGTCTCCCTGAGGCTGGTCTCTGAACACCTGAAGACAACCTCCCTGGATGAAATCGCCTGTTCC
Organism: Rhinatrema bivittatum; assembly: GCF_901001135.1. Taxonomy (NCBI): domain Eukaryota; kingdom Metazoa; phylum Chordata; class Amphibia; order Gymnophiona; family Rhinatrematidae; genus Rhinatrema; species Rhinatrema bivittatum. The sequence continues at coordinate 292,100,717 of NC_042621.1, forward strand.
CTCGGAAATGCACAAGCCCGGAAGAGGAATTCCTCGCCGCTCTAGGTTTATCCTCTGGGAACTTGTGAACCTTATTGTCCCCGAGATGCTTTATCAGTTCCTCCAGAGTTCGTCTCTGAAAAGCAGCTTCCCCTTAAAAGGCAGCGCTACTAATTCAGACTTGGACGAGACATCCGCTGACCAGTTACATAACCAAAGCAGTCTCTTTGCAGAGACTACCAACATCATGGTCCTAGAGGACATCCTGATGAGGTCATACAGCGCGCAGCCGCGCATTAGGCTACCACAGCTTCCAGCCACTCAGCCTGTTTCGCCTCCTGAGAGGACATGGACCTGTCGGACTGCAGCTGTTGAACCCAACACAGCTCTATTTGAAACATGAAACTGCTGCAAAGTGCAGCCCGAATGCCAAGCGCTGACACCTCAAACATTTTCTTCAGATGGACCTCAAGCCTCCTGTCCTGTAAATCCTTCAAAGCTGCCACCCCAGCCATGGGAATCGTCTTAGTTACAACCAAAACAGAGGCATCCACCTTCGCAACCCTTAAAAGCTCCAGTGTGTCCTCAGGCAAAGGATATAACTTATCCATTGTCCGGCCCACCTTCAGGCCAATCTGCGGAGTATCCCACTCCCGGACCACCAACTGCCTACCAGTTTTGTGGCCCCGTAAGCCAGCCATAACCAGGTCCACATCCTCCTGATCGGATTCTTTCTCCGGAAGCTTGATTCCTAATTCTTCCAAAACATGCGGAATCAGGGGCCCCAACTCTTCCCTATGGAATAGCTGAACCACCTTCGGATCACCACCATCCATAAGTGGGCCTTCCTCCTTGTCCTTTCCAGAATCCTGCCCCCGCAGGGAAGGATCCGTCTGAGGAGTTCTAAAGCCAACCAGGATGCCGCCATCAGAATCCTCTGAAATTCGTTCCCCACCATACTTGGTGCAGGCTCCTCAAGGGCTCGCCTAACCCTGGTAACCCCTCGGCCTTCCTGCGGTTCTGGACCTCTTCTTGGGCCAAGATCCAGCAGAAGCTTCACACTTGGGCCCCTGTCGTCCCGCGGATTTCCGGGCCACATAAGCCTTATAAAGTCCATTGAAAAGGAGGCAGAACTATCAGATTCCTCCACCAGGAGGTCCTTTGCCATCTCTGCCTGGCTCCTCCCAAACCCTCCGGGCCTGTATGGGGTTCCAATCAGCCAGGGACAATGAGGAGGTATGCACATCTACCATCAGCTGGAGTCGGAGAAATAATGAGGGACTGCAGGAGGAAACACTAGGCTATATGGCAGTGCCAGTAAAACTCTGTCTCCATCTGCTGGAAGGGAGGCATAAACCCAGGAGTCTGGACTGATCTGGGTATGTACAGGGAACAGGTACTTCAGGCTCTAGGAAATATTTTGTTATTCTGGCTAACGATTCTTTCGCAGTGAAAAAGCTGGATTTAAATTAATTGGGACAAGCGAGCACAACTCATTTATTGTTTCGGCGCTCCTGCGTAATTTTCACTGGCGCTGAAGTTCTATTTGCCGTGCTGACCCTGGAGATACCCCCCCCCCCCCCCCCCGCCCCCACCACTACACACGCACACACCAACCTCCATGTGGTTTTCGCAGCACGGAATCAAAGAGAAGCCGGCAGATGCAACTTTTCCAGTTGCTGAGCTCTTACAGAAGCCCTGCCAGTGTGAAACGGTGCGGGTGCCAGCACGCCTCATGCCTCTTGCGTTATAAATAACAGCGTTGGCTGGCAGGCGTTCAAGCCTCATGAGGTTCTGGCCCTAGCTCGGCACAGCTAACACATGCAGCAAGAGGAAACTCTTGCGAGACATTAACTCGTAAATGACACGACCCATCCATCTCTCTATGCACCAGTGATTAATTAAATGATTAATTAAAAAAAAAAAAACCAGGCTCTAAGTTACCACTACAATATTTTCTTCTGCTGATCTTTAGGGGTAATCTTCAAAAACATTTACTTGCAGAAACCCAGATATCTGTGCATAAATCCCCATCTGAAAATCAATTTGGGTATATACGTGCAAAAATACAAGTGAAACGCGATCTGTCGTGTACTGTTACACACAGAGTAAGCAGGCGTTCCAGCACGGGGGGGGGGGGGGGGGAATGGGAAATAGGATTTTACACGCTTATGTTCCCATTTTCGAAAGTCTGCATGCAAAAAGCCAAACGCACAAAGCTTAACCAGCTCGAGAGCAGGTCCAAGCACGTGCGTATGCCGGGAGAGGGGGAAGGGTGCTTACACATGCTTAGACCTGCTGGCTAAAGCCTATGCAGGCCGCTTCCCGAATATCTCCCAGCCCGTAAGCAACCCCTGACCCATCAGACCAGCACCGCCATCAAGAATGCCCGAGCCCATCCTTTGCACGGGGACGCCTCCCACTGGTAACTCAGAGCAAACTCGTATGCCTATCACGGCCACTGAAGGGATGACCGGGAGCATTAATAAACGGCAGCGGTGGATATACTAAATCGCTTCAAGGTGCGCGGTACCCCCCACCATTATCAACCCCTGCCCCCACAAGGCCCCTTCGGCTCTGCCGGCCGTTTACCGGCAGGTAACCAAGCGCGCGCGGCAAACTCACTTTCAGGGAAAACGGCTGCGCAAAGTCCACGCGGACGCAGCCGTAGTTCTTCCGCAGCATCCTGAAAACCCCTCTGGCGACGCTCCAAAGGTTCTCCTTACTCTTCGGTTTACCCTGGTGGGGGGGGGGGGGAGAAGGGGAAGAGGGGAAGAAATGACGTTAAAAACAAAACAAAACAAAAAAACAAGCTAGCAAGGGAGATCCGTCGGGGTCAGGCGTCCCGGGAGTTCTTAACCGTCAGCGGCAGAAAGCAACCTCCCGTTTCGCCTGGCGTGAAACCTTGTTCTAAAGCCAGGGAGGACCATGCAGAGGAGGACCCAGGTGAAGTCACCAGGCAGCCGGGTTCCCACACGCCAAGGAAATCAGAGGGGGGAGGGGGGGAGGGGTAAAAGGAAAGAGCCAGACATCTCCCCTACGTCCTGTGTGTCTGAGCACCTAAGGTGCGACAGAACAGACTTACGCTGACTGACAGGACCGGCACAGGCATCACTAAGAGAGCAGCAGGACTTAAGATTCTTACAAATATCCGCCTTCCTTTCTCTTGGCTTTAATTTTCCCTTTACAGTCTTATTTCCGCGTCTCTTTCTTTCTTTCTTGTGTTAGTGGATTTCATTTCTTAAGTTTTCAAGGATTTTTTTGGGTGGCGAGTTGAGGCAGGAAGAGGTTTATCTGTTAAGGCTGTGCCCTTTTCTTTTTCGGCTCTCTCAACGAGTCTGCTCTTCAGCTGTCCGTGCTGCATTCACGCTTTCCGTGTTATTAGTGTGGGCCTGCACGGGGCTCTGAGGAGGATCTGCTCTTCAGCTGTCCGTGCTGTATTCAAGACTGCATTCGGCAAGACACCTGTGTATCAGCACAGCAGCTTGAAGACTTGAGACTCATATTCAAAAGCCATTTAGACAGATAACGTAATAAGTCATCTGTCTAAATGGCTTACCTGGTTTTATCCAACTAAATTTCAGCCAGCTAATATGTTAGGGAGCTAGCATTTAGCCGGATAAGTTAGGGGGTGGCCCAGGGGTGTAACTGAGTTCGCCAATGACTTAGCCAGCTAAGTCTGACTGAGTCAAAGAGCTGTCCTAAAGTCAGCCGGCTATAATTAGCTGGATAACTAATTGAGATAGCCGGCTATATTCAATATAGTGTAGCTGCACTGCTGAATATGCCTCCAAAGTTAGCCGGATAAGTGTACCAGGCTAACTTTGCTATCCAACTGTATCTGAATATAGACCTCGTTTAGATGCAAATGGTAGCACCAAGAAGGTTCTTCTGAATTTTAACGAGGGTAACTTTCAAAGGCACTTTTTCTCAGTTAAAATGCTTTACACCCATGGAACAGGAAAATTGGTTCTTACCTGCTAATTTTCATTCCTGAAGTACCACAGGTCATTCCAGACAAGCGGGTTTATGCGGGTGGCACGCTCGGTTATGTAGCAGCGCCTCAAAGTTTTTGTTCTCTGCCTCCATCTGCTGGTAGGGACGCATAAACCCACTGGGGTCTGGACTGATCCAGGGTACAAACAGGAATGACCTGTTACAAAATTTCCCAACCAATAAGCAGGCAAACCGCTGGGCGTGTGAGCTATATCTGCTCAGATTCACCCGCAGCGGGCAGAGGCAATTCCCGTGGGCAGGGTCGGGGGGAGGGGCTTGCACAGAGGGTGCCTTCTTTAACCACTCTCTAAATCACGCGGGTAAAGCTTCCACCAAGACTTTCCGGCCTCGCATGAACGACCAGCGCGACTGGTGCGGACGGCCTGCGTAGTGATGCGCGAGTTTCTCCGTTTGACAAATGGAGCAACTCGCGCGCATATTTGACGTCACATTTTACACAGGTCAGGGGACCAAATGACCCCCAAGATGATCACATCGCAAAGGACTAAAATTTGCACCTAAATCCAAAAGGGAAGGCACTTCATGGTGTCGCTCCTTTTAAGCGCCACCGGACGGAAAATAAAAAAAAAGTTTCACGTAAGGCAGAGGGTTCTTATGCTTGGCCCTTGGGCACCCTAACAGGCCTGGCTCGCCACAGTGAATTTCCATAAGCCACGCTAGTAAACAGCGGATCTGCGAGGAAGGTTAATTTGCACATTCTGGCGTGCCCGCAAACCGGATCCCCCCCCTCCCACCCGGGAACTGATATAAGAGGAAGAAGAATCCTCTCTGTTTCGTCTTCTTTCTCCCGCCCTGCTCACCAGCTGCTCGCTGTTGTAATGCCCCTCGATGATGCGGTCGTAGGAGATGCCCACGGGGACGATCAGGACGTCCGGAATGGCGTCCGAGCACAAGGAATCCACCACCATCGACAAGAGCCCCGCCCTGCCGCACGAGGTTTTGCCGCTTCGGGAGCGCGTGCCTTCCAAGAATATCTCCAGGAACTGCTGCTGCCGAAGCAGCTCTTCGATGTACTGGAAGAGAGAAAAAAAAAAAAAAAAAAAACATTGACAAAGCCGATTCTTCCAACGCGCTGGGGGTCACGCTGCAATAACGTTGACGCGTCTCTCTACGCTTTAAAATGCGCAACCTGAAAACAGAATTCCAAAATACGGCAGCTCAGAATGGTTTTGTAAAGCGCTCAGGGTCTGAACGGCAGAAAGTTAATTTGCAGACATATTCAGCCTGCAAGTTATCCGAGACAGGGGATAGAAAAGGACGTTTTCACAGATCAAGCACCGCTTAGAATACATTTATAGACTATTTTATCAGAAATAAACAAACAAACAAGGGACAAGCTACTGATCTCTGCTGAACTCACGGGGGCACTGCTCGGGTATTTCTGGGAAATCTCCAAGCACCGCCATATAACACAGCGGCCTTGTGGGAATACTGTGGCGTTTTATTGGCTTGCGCCGTACAAAAAAAAAAAACGTTTTGTAACAGCCCAGGTCCTGGGCTACTTGAAGATTTTCAAAACAAAGACTAAAGGGGGGGGGGGGGGGGGGGGAGCAAGAATTTAAAAAAAAAGATAACTTCATCACCCAGCTCCAGAGGAGCAAACAGAGGCAACGAGAGAGTAAAGCGAGGGTTCACTAAGATTACACAGCAAAGCTGGGGTGTGAGATGCCAGTGCTCGCAGGACTACGCCAAACGCATCACTGGGCAATGCACTGCCAGACAACACCCCCCCTCCCCTCACAATCTGACCACTTCTCTCCCTCTTCCCCGGACTCCAATCGCACATGCCTCCCCCCAGCGTCCACGTTCCGCCTTCTGCGGTGCCGAAACATTCTTAAAAAAATAAAAAGCAGCATACCCCGTGTAACAGCGATCTGTAGAGGACGTCTTTTCTTCCGTCTGGTGTTTCATCCAGCTTACGCCGTATGAAGAAGCCACCCAGCATGTGGATCAACGTACTACAAGTCAAATAGAGCCATTATTTACCTTTAATTAGAAAAATAGAAATGCGACGGCAGAAAAAGAACGTATGGCCGATCCAGTCTGCCCACCCATCCAACTAATTTAATATTCTCGGCACTTCCTCAGAGATCCCCCTCTGTTTATCCCCATCCTTTTTTGAATTCAGATACTGCTTTTGTTTCCACCACCTTCAATGTGGGAGGAGACAAAAAGAGAAGGTGGTGGATATTTCCTAAGATTACTCCTGAGTTTTCCCCCTTTCACCCTCATCCCATGACCCCCTCGTTCTAGAGCCTCCTTTCCATTGAAAGAGGCTCGGCTCCTGGGCATGGAAACCTTTGAGATATTTGAATGTCTCCATCATATCTCTATCTCGCCTTTCCTCCAGGGTGTACATGCTTAGATCTTTAAGTCTATCCCCATATGCTTCAGAACAAAGACCACTGGCCATTTCAGTAGCCACCCTCTGCACGACTCCATCCTGTTTAAATCCTTTCAAAGGTGCAGTCTCCAGAATTGTACACAGTATTTGAGGTGAGGTCTATACAAGGGCAAGATCACCTCCCTTTTCCTGCTGACCATTCCTCTCCCTATGCAGCCAAGCATCTTTCTGGCTTTTACCGTCGCATTATCCACCTGTTTGGCCACCTTAAGATCATCAGATGCAATTACCCCCAGATGCCACTCTTCCTCTGTGCTTAGAAGAATTTCACCTCCAATACTGTACACTTTTCCCTCCATCGTAAATGCATTACTCTGCATTTTTAGCATTAAATCCTAGCTGGCAGACCTTAGACCATTCCTCAAGCTTCGTTAGATCCTTTCATCTTGTTTTCCGCTCCTTCCTGGCTGTCTGCCCTGCTACAGATAATGGCATCAGCAGCAAAAAGACAAATCTTTAACTGACAACCCTTCCATTATGTTGCTCACAAAAATGTTGAAGAGAGGACCGATCCCTGAGCAAACCGCTAGTAACACCCCAGAAAAAAACTCCATTTACCACTAACTCTCTGTCAGCAAGTTTCCAACCCAGTCAGTCACTCTAGGACCCACAGCACGGGCACATAATTTATTTATAAGGCTGTCCACCCTGTTACAGATTTTGGTATCATCTGCAAAAAGATAAACCTCACACAGATACAGCACATTACAAGAGTCAAGAAATGATCGTGCTGCCAGGGGCTTTTACGAATGATCATATATTTGTCTTATTTTGCTTGTGTATTTTCATGTTTTTGTATATTCTTATGATTTCATTTTAATTTTTTAAGCCGGGTATTTTTATGACTCTGATTACTTATTTCTTTTTATGTTACAGGGAAACACCATTCTTGACCCCTGTTTGGGCCAAGGATCAACCCAGAGCTTGGCGGACAATTGTCAAAGGGCAGGCATCCAGTAAAACTAAGCAGTTACATGACCAGACTGCCCCTCCCCCTCCCCCTCCGGTGGGTAAATATACCAGGCCTAGGTTCACCCGAGGTAGTCAGCTTGTAACACACAAACATTTGTTCACTTTTTGTTATATTTTTAATGCACAAGCAAAATGGATATAAGAATCACACAAACTGCAAGATTAACGAGCCTTTCAATGTGAACCGCCACCAATATAACGTGCGATCATATCAAATGCACAACAATGTGCCGGGGCAAGTTGGAATGATGCAAAAAAAAAAAAAAAAAAAAAAAAAGAGAGAGAAAGAAAACACTGGCCCAAAAACGAAAGATATCATGGACTGGGAACTATTCCCATCCCCAATTCCATCGCCACCCCCAGCCCACCAATCCCATTCGACAAGGAGTTTCCCTTTGAGAAAGGACTTGCAATGGCAAGACTGCAAGTCCTGCGGGTGGTATCATCGCCCTTTGAGACTCACATTGTCAGCAATTATAAAGTCAAGAATCCTATACACAGGGGCCCAAACTCTATACTCAGAATCCCAACTCTCTGCCCTCCAAGCATGCAATGGACGAAACCTCCAACTTCTTCAATTAGCTAAAATCACTCTCCATCCTGCTAATAACTTCTTAAATAAGTCTGGCAACACCTCTTCCCTCCACTACCACCGCCACCCTTTTTATTTTTTGTTTTGCAGGGATGAGAGTAAATAAAGGTCCTCGGATCTGCAGGCAATGCACTCTTAATACATAAGAACATGCCATACTGGGTCAGACCAAGGGTCCATCAAGCCCAGCATCCTGTTTCCAACAGTGGCCAATCCAGGCCATAAGAACCTGGCAAGTACCCAAAAACTAAGTCTAATACAGTTTCAAAAGGTCTGAATCCCAGGACATGAATGCATGCTAGGGATCAAACGGCCTCCCATCCTCACACTGTCATAAGAACATAAGATCAGGTCATACTGGGTCAGGCCAAGGGTCCATCAAGTCCAGCATAACCTGGCAAGTACCCAGACACTAAAGCAGATCCCACGCCACTGATGCCAGTAATAGCAGAGGCCATTCCCTAAGTCACTAAAAGGCACCAGAAACAGAGCTATTAATTGCTATTCCCTCTTACCGAAGTTAAGCAAACCCTCATTAAGAACTCACACCACTGTCCAACAGACAAGGCGAGGGATCCCAATCCTCAGGTGCAGACCACTGTCTTCATTCCCTATCCCACGTTTTCAATACGGCTATAGATTCCGAATCAGCAAACTGGCAAAAAGCCTCATAAATATGGCTTTACGGCCCTTTGAACTACGAGACTTAAAATAAAAAAATGACCATCTCAACGACGGAAGGGGGTTAAATTTACAATCCTCTTAAACCAGGAGAGAGCAGAAGCTGGCGAAAACAATAGCTGTGCAAATCTCCCCCCACCGTCTCCTCTCTACATCTATGGAAGACTTCCTAACTCTAGATTGACGCAAATATATTTAAAGTACTTTAACTTCCTTTTTTCTTTATCTTGTGACAAAGTTCAGAAAAAAGTGGTTCTCCACAGTTTATCTACATGACCACCTCGGCAATAACTAATGTAAATGGGTAACACTATTTTATTTAAACTGAACACCAATACAAGCGTCAGTACATAAGGTCAAAACAAAATTACAGCACAATTTTCATATTGAGCCCATATGAACAGACGGTAATGCAGTTGATATATTCACTATTGCTCTCGCTATAGAAACAAAAGATCACAACAAAAAGTAAGGCTATAAAGGTTGATCGGCCAACAAGCAGTAGGCGAAGCTCTTCACCAGACTAACAATGCAAGTGTCTAGGCAAAGGTTACTCTGGTAAATGGGCATCAGCTGAAACGTGTTGGTTGACCCATATGTTTCAGCACATCCAAAAGGTGAAAGACCAAACAACTCAGGAAATCCCAAATAAAAAGGATGATCAATAATTTGCAAAGTCCACTTGTTTTCAAATGTAAAGCATATCGGGTTTTATTGACAACTAGGGATGGCACAGATACTCTGATAATGCGTCTTACGCGGTCCCCCCGACACGGAGCCGTGTTTCGAATAGCTGCGCCAGGAGGGACCTTAAGCTACGGATAAAATACAAACAAGATTATACAGGGAGGCATAACCCACAGTCTGGACTGATCCGGGTACATATAGGGAAACAAGATTATACAGTTACAAAGTGGACTAAATAGAAAAGCATCAAGAGAAACATAGCCTGATAAATGTAAACAAAAGAAGAAACACTCACCCGAACAAAAGTGGCTCCAGCAAACACTTAGAACGGCACATCAAAATGGAAGTTCCGGCATCGAGGTTTAAATCGGCAAAAGCGCGTCAAAAATACAGACTATAAACATTGTTCACACAGCTTTCAAAATGAAAAGGAATACAAACGTAAAACGAAAATGGGAAAGAAGCTTCTCTTATGAATTCTTCTGTAGATTAAATGGAGAACATAAATATGCATAAAAATAAAATGAAATACATGAAAGTTGGAGACATATTCGAAGAAAATTAAAAAATTATAATAAGAGAAATCCAAAGTTTGATAGTGGAGACAGCAAAAATTCAATACATAAAAAGTAAAAAAATAAAAACAAATAATCAAATTAAACCAATATAGTTAGAATAAGTTCTAAACAATTAAATCATGTGGGAAAAGGGAGGGGGGAAAAGGAGGAAAAAAAACAGGAGAAATCCCATCTGTTAACACAACATGAACAAAGGTAGATACACATTCTGTGTATCCATTGAATGGTCCACTTTGTTCGAAAATCCCTTTCATGTTCTAAAGGAAATTGTTCTTACCTGCTAATTTTCATTCCTGTAGTACCACAAATCAGTCCAGACTCCTGGGTTTTGCCTCCCTGCCAGCAGATGGAGACAAAGTTTCACTGACACTGTACATAACCCAGTATGCCACCTGCAGTCCCTCAGTATTGATCTGTATCCAAGCCAAGATAATAACAACCAAAAATTTCTAAGCAAGTTTCTAAGCAAACTCAATCCCTCTGAGCTGGAAGAAGATGAAGTTGCTCAAAAAGCCAACGGACAACTCGTTTTCCAAATTAAACATAAGTGGTCAGCACTGAAAACCTCCAACAACTCTGCATTATATACAAAGCAACAGTAAATGGGCGGTTCCTCTGGACTGATGTGAGGTGCTACAGGAACGAAAATTAGCAGGTAAGAACCAATTTTCCTTTCCCTGTACATACCCAGATGAGTCCAGACTTCTGGGATCTACCTACGCTCCCCTTAACTCGGGTGGGACGTGGAGATTTCCGCTCAAACCCTCTCTAAAACACATGGAAGCCAGAGCCCCGACATCCAATCGATAATACCTAGCAAAAGTGGGCAACGACTTCCCAGTAGCCACCCAGCAAATTTCATGCGGAGACACCTGATGTGACTCAGCATAGGAAGTCGCCCGAGAACACGTCAAATGTGCCCTTAAAACACCCACACCCCCCCCCCCCCCCCGGCAGCAGGCACCCTTTAGAAATTAAGTTGACTCGATCGCTTCCTTCAGCCACCGTAGAATTGTAGCCTTAGATGACTTATTTCCCTACTCTGGACCACTCCACAGTACAAAAAGGTGATACCAGGATCATGTTGCCTGGATGTTTCTCTATCCACCGAAGTCCTTTGCCCACCATAGGCCATAGGAGGGAAGACAAAGAAGAATCTCTTAAGTCCATGGCAGCACCAGAGCTCAGATTCCTTTGTACCGTGTTCTATTCAGCAGCTGTAAAACCATGACGCCTTGGCTGGGATATCTCCATCTTCTGTGAATAAGTCACATTGCTGCCTCCGATAGCACCCATTCCCCAGGGTCTTAACTTTCTCTGACTGATAAAATCTGCCTGAACGTAGTTCACTATGGTGATGTGAGACACTGCCGGCCGCTCAACTGCTGTTCTGCCCAGAGAATCAATTCCCAGACCTCTCGAGCCGCTGCCCGATTCTTGGTTCCGCTTTGACGGTTGATGTAGTCCGCAGTCATGGCATTGTCTGATAGGATCCGTACTGGAAGGCCGCATAACCTTGGTGGACATGTAAGCAACGCGAAATGCACCACTCTCGTCTCTAACCAATTGTTAGGCCATGAGGCCTCCTGTTTCGACAACTGGCCCTGCACAGACTGATCTTGCTACACAGCCCTCCATCCAGAGAGGCCTGCATCGGTGGTGACAACTATGCAATTCACAATCTCCAATTTCACACCACGCTCGAGACTGGTGTAAGTAAGCACCATGAAAGACTGTCCCTGGCTTCCTCCTCTAACGGATGAGGAAGATGAGACTCTTCAATAACGGATTCCAGCCAGAGAGGAGCCCCCTGCAGAGGCCGCATATGTGCGAACACCCAATGCATTAATTCCAATGTCGATGCCATAGAACCCAGACCTGTAAATAGTCCCACACTCTGGGCACCAAAAGCTCTAGCAGAAGCCTAATCTGACTCTGCAATTTCAGCATTCTCTCTCCGTGAGCTCCCAGATACTCCAGATTTTGTAAGAGTACTAAATGGCTCATTGCTAGGTTCGCCACCCATCCTAGAGACTTCACGTGCATCAGTATCTTTTGTATTGATTGTCAGAGGTCATTTGATTTTGCAGGAATAAGCCAGTCATCCTGATATGGATGCACCAACACTCCTTCCTTTTGCAATGTGGCTGTCCCCACCACCATGGTGAAGGTATGTAGAGCAGTTGCCAGCCGAAGGGAAGGGCTTGAAACCAAAAATGTTCCCTTAGGACCATGAGACTCGGGAATCTCTGGTGCTCCAGCCTGATGGCTATCTGCAGATATGCCTCTATCAAGGCGAGAGATGCCAAGAACTCTCCCTTGCATACCGCCACTATGAAGGACCTCAGAGTTTCCATGTGGAAAACGGGGAATCTTGAGAGCTGCATTTACCTTCTTTAAATCCAATTATCTCTTGAATTGGATGCAGGGAGGAAAAGAAATAGGATGCTTAACTTAAAATTGACCTCCGGCCACACTAAGCGTGTTCAGGGTCTGAGCCAACAAACTCATCAAGATTTCTCTGTGAAAAAAAAAGAAAAATCTGAGCAGAGTCCAAAGCGGCTCTCAATCATATGCAATTTCTCCCTCTTCTAGAAGTGAGAAAGCCAATTCCCCATTGGACTCCTCCAGTGTCTCATGATCCACACTCCCTTGAAAATTACCAGGGACAGCCTCCCTGTGGCATTTGCCTACCATGACTGACAGATGTGAGGTCCAAGCACAGGATCCCTATATAGTAGGTTGCTTCGCCTTCACTGGGCACCCCTGCAGAAAGGTCTGCAAACCCTGGAAACGTTTCAACCAGGAGGAGGAGAATGGATCTATACCAGAGTCCATAGGTCTAACCTTGCTCTCTCCAACCTCCCTCAGGGAAGCTTCTGCCCTCGGTAACAAGGGAGAACTGACCATTGCCACGCCTCCTCCTCCAGAGACACTATAGGCCGAAGGGATGTCCCAACATGGGCAAAAGCGGTACTAGTCAAATCGCTTTACACATCTAAACAGCACTGATACAAATGGAGAGCGCGCGAGGACTGAATTGCTACCAGACGGCAAGCCTCACAGATAGCAAGGCGCTTGGACCGGTTCATCCCTGGCACCTAGCTCTTCTGAACTTCGGCTCTAGGTGGCCTCCTGTGCGCACACCAATGCCACATGGGCATACACACACCCCCTTCCAGGACACGTGCAAATACACGCTCAAGACTAGGTCGCGGTAGTATGCGCACAAGTACATGCGAAAATACGCGCTTGAATAGGCCATGGTCACACGCGCACAAGTAGCTGCACAAATACGCACTCAAGTTTAGGTTGCAGTCTTATGCGCACAAGTCTAGGTCGCAGACATACACAGCTCAGGCCTCTTGACTGGCCGAGAATCCATGGAGATTGGGGCCAAGAGCCAGAATCTCGCTAAATATGCTTTGCGCATAAGTAAATTAAAACAGGCAGAAGAACTCTACTGCTCCTCAGTGAAAGTGCCTCTCTGCCCCTCTGTGGGACAGGGAACTGCCGGCGATAGTTGAGGGGATTCCCCTGCCTCTCCCACAGATTTATTTACTGCCATGCACCCCGAAGCGCCCTCCCCATTGGAGAAGCACCAGGAGCATTTGCCATCGTGCATCTCCACAAGTCGCACAAGCCAAACCATGTGGCATGAAATCCGGCACCAGCAGCAGCAGAAAAGCCACCAGAGGAACGGGAAATAACTGAGCCGCCTGACTGCTTAAGCAGCAGAGCCAGGGTAAAGATGTGCCATCCCACAGCAACCCGTATTCGCTCCCTTGATTAAAAAAAAAAAAAAGAAGAAAATTAAACTCTAATAGGCAATAAAACAAGTACTTCCCTCAAAGAAGAATGGCTGCAGGCTCAGTCTGTCCTTCAGGGCGAGGGAACCAGGACCCCCAGTTTCAGCCCTGTCTGACAATGAAGGAGCAAACAAAGGGTCCCCTGACCCCCCTGCCTCACAAACCAGGAGGGGGGGGGGGGGGGAATAGCTCCACCAGGACCTAACAACCCCCTGGGAGGCAAATACTCCTAAATCCTATATTCTAACTCCAAAACTCAGACTGCCTGCTTTGCACCTCCACCATCTGCTGGAGTCAGAGAAATACTGAGGGACTGCAGGTGGCACCTCGTATTAAGTGACAGAGTTAGTAAAACTTTCTCTGTCTCCATCTGCTGGAAGGGAGGCAAAACCCACGAGTCTGGACTGATCCGGGGATGTACAGGGAAGTTATATTTCATTTTAGTTTTATGCTTATTTATTTGTTATTCTACATAAGAATTTGTACAAGAAGTTTCTTCCCCGTTTCCCCGTTGTTTCCATTGTACACTTTTCATTTTATTTTTCGTTTCCTTTTCATTTTGAAAGCTGTGTGTACAATTCAACATTGTTTATAGTTTGCATTTTTGATGCGCTTTTGCAGAGTTAAACCCCGATGCCGGAACTTCCGTTTTGATGTGCCGTTCTAAATGTTCGCTTTTGTTCGGGTGAGTGCTTCTTTTGTTTACATTTGTATTCATGCTTCTTTTGTTTACATGCTTCTTTTGTTTACATTTGTATTCATGCTTCTTTTGTTTACATTTGTATTCATGCTTCGTTTCTATTTAGCCCATTTCGTAACTGTATAATCTGGTTTGTATTTTATCCGTAGCTTAAGGTCCCTCCTGGCGCAGCTATTCGAAACACGGCTCCGTGTCGGGGGGACCGCGTAAGGCGCATCATCAGAGTTATCTGTGCCATCCTTAGCTGTCAATAAAACCCGACCTGCTATACATGTCCAAACATAAATAAAAGCCACAGACCTCATGTCTACGCTGCCCATCTTGCAAAGCCTTCCACCTGACGCTTCATCTTACCGGGCGCTTAACCACACCCCGGCAGGGCCTTGCCAGCCCTCTACAGCAGGCACCACCTCCTTCAGGCAGGCTCGGTGGGGGGAGAGAAACGGCAACAATTTCATTCGCCCCGCAGCGTGCCGGCAGACAGTTTCTGGAGTGCTGCACCTGAAGGGGAGAGGGGAGGGAGGCCGAAATATTTACCTGACGATGGGCAGGCTGAGGTTATTTCCTGCCGCGATGTGAGGCGCTTTGATGTTGTGGCAGAAGAGGATGAAGGTCAGGAGCAGGTAGTCGATGTGAGATTTGTGAACTGGTAAGAAGACCAGGGGGGAGCTTATCTGTTCAAAACAAGAGGTCAAAGAGGGAGAACAAAAAAAAATGAGGCAGCATCCCGACGCCACCCCAAGAGGCAGTGGCAGACCACACACAACACCCATTCCAGCTCAGTCATTTATCCGACAAATACTGGGCACTTATCGGGAAGAGCCTAACACTTAAATAAGGCTGCGTGCTTGGTGGAAACCCTTTCCTCACAAGACAGAGCAGAGGCGGCTGCACCCTCTTTCAAGCAAGAAATGACGTTTGAATATGAAGTAATTGTTCCCTTAACCTCGGGGGGGGGGGGGGGGGGGGGGGAGTAAGGCCCCCAGACTGCTACAGCCGAGTAATTTACAACAGAGAGCAGCCGATTGCTACGTCCAGTTACAACGGATCCTCCTCTTGGCCTCTGCGTGAACCTGTGAGATACCACAGGGCAGAACGGAGCCCCCCACCCCCCACCCCAGACACCAAGGCACAGCTGGCGCGCAGTCTCTCACCTCTGTGGCTGCTTTCTTAACCATCTCAAGTTGTCCTTTGTGGATCTGAATGTTCCAAAAGAAGCTATTGAACAGTTTCAGCAAAATCCAACCGGTCAGCCTGGAAAGAAAAGAGAAAAGACTGCTAGATGAGTTACTAATGACGATGACAGATTACCCGCACGCCCTGTCAGCCCCGCTGTGCTGCCTGCAGGCGAAGTCGGGGGGCGGGACCCTTTCATCCACTGCACCCGAACGGGTTACTGCCCTGCAGCAACGTTCACCCGTATCCTGCCTGTGGATCCAGCCGCACCAACGACGAGGACCACAACGCCCTGCAGATTAAAGCCAACAGGGACGCGCCATCCAAGGAAACACGAGACAGTCGGAGAAGGGCTGACATAATGCTTAGTAAGATTAAACTGGGGGGGGGTTGTTTTACAATATTTTAGCTGCCTGGGGGGGGGGGTGCTGTGCTGAACACCAGCATAAGAAATCTCCGCCCCCAGCGCCGGCCAGCTCCGTCCCTCTGCGGCGGAGTCAGCTTCTTCCCTTTTACCTGCAGAACTGGAGTCATGATTCGGCTCAGACACCTCCTCCTCAAAGTTAAACAGAAATGCCATTCATATATATTGCCGCTGCCCGGAGGGCCATATCCAAGATTAACTGCAGTATCTCTGCCTCTCAATAATTCATTAAAAAAAAAAAAAAAAAATGTAATAATAATATATATAAAAGGTCCGGGTGCTGGGAATTACTCTCATCATCCTGTTCTCTGCTAAGTGCCCTGGACCAAGATGTAGACGTGTTTGCCGGTACTTTGACATTTCTTCATGCAGGTGAGGTGGGGGGGGGATGGATTGTGCCAGCCTGCCATGTGCTTTTATCAATGAAAGCAAGGAGGAAATCCACCACTGGAGCAGTACAACAATTAAAGGGAGAACCCACCTTCTCAAAAAAAGTTTTTAATAACAAACAAGTCATTAATTCTCCAAGTCCCCTCTCTCTCTTGAGCAATTATGGACTTCTGACGCCTAGGACTCGTCTCCTCTCGCAGCCCGATGGTTAATGCGAGGAACGGCAGGGTCAGCCGCAGGCAGCTCAGCAATTTCAACTCCTCGCTCTGTGGGGACTTCACTTCCTAACAGAGCGGGGGAACTAGCGGGTCCATACGGAAAAGGGTTTTAAGGGCAACTTTTTAACTCTACCCCGACCAACGCCACGATTTCTATTCCTCACCCCACCGACTGGTGAAATTCTACTCAAGGTAATTTAACCGGCTGAAGAGAGGAGATGGGGCATTCCCTACATTTATCAGGATAGTCTGCTGTCCTAAAGCGGCCTGGGTAACGTTAGGCGGGTATATCCAGGGGCAGACTTACCCGGGTTAACTTCCCGCTCGCCTCACTGCTCGACATTGCTCTCTACTGGGGCCGATGTAATAAGACCCGCGGCAAAACAGGTGCTAGTTATGAGCGCGGGTTTTGATCACCAGGGGCGGCTGAAGCTGCCGCTTCCGCAGGGATGTAAAAAAAATAAATAATAAATTATGTAAAATGATTTGCACGCACGTACAGAAAAATGCGCGTAGCTATGCGCGGTAAGAACCTATGTAATAAGCGGTCGCATGCCTGCTCAAAACACGCTCTGATAACCCGCGCATAAAAGCGAGCGAGCGGATCTCCCTATTAAGTGGAAGTATGACCCTAGAAAGTATTTTTAATATTTCAAATAACTGTGCTACTGGTATAGCAGCGAGATAGGTGCTCAGTTGGGCACCAATATAGATGCTCGGGTGCCGACATAGGCACTCAGCCAGAAGCCAAAATGGACACTTTGGTGCCCAGAAAGGCGCCTAGCTGATCTTGCCGCTCAGGTGCTGAGCTAGGCGCTAACCTGGCCGTTAATCTATACGATCGGGCACCCAGAGAAGCGCCTAGCCAAGCTGGCCACTCGGACGCAGAGACAGGCGCTCAAGCTAGGTGGTTTTCAGGACGCTCGGATGCAGACATAGGCCAGAGTCGGCGCTGACACTTAACCTGTGCCCCGACCATGGCGGTAAAAAAACCCGCACTAGCATTAGCGCGGCTCCCTGCATTGCCTATGAATAGCTAATCGCCTCCTTTGATTGCCGTTAGCATGCGTTCGCACAGGAAAATAAATGCGGGTCTGTAAGCTCGTACATATGCGCTTTTTTCCTGTGCACAAAACCCTTAATACATCCCCGTATAGGACTTTGCACGTATAAACATCTACGCACAAACCCGCGGCAGCTTCGGCGCACCTTATTACATCGGCCCCTACATGTTCAAAACTCGGTTTGTCAGGCATACCCAGGAAGCTCTCGGTAAGCATCCTAAAAACAGAGCACCACCGCCTTAACCAAACCCCTTAGCGTGTCCTTCACGGAGGGCAAACCGCGGTGCAGAGGCAGACAACGTCCACCGAAGAGCCAACATTACAGGTTCAGAGAGTCAGATGGCGTCTTCCTGTTACCTGATTAGACGAGGGGAAATGTTGGCCACCATTTCCTGGAGGATCCATCTTGCTTTTCTCTTCACCTTGCTGATGGCTTTCTGGTCTGTTTGACCAGACGTACCCACCGTGGTCTTTTCTGATGCAACTTCCACAATGGCCTTCTGCACTCTGAATTGAAAATGGGAGACGCACAAGTCAGTTCTATGCGAACAGGCTAGGCCAATGGCAGAAATAAACGTTGAAAAGCCAATGCATTCCAATCAGTTGACTCATCGCTAATAAGGGGGATTCAATAACGGAGAGGCGGGAAGGAGGAGGAGGAGATGCGAGTTGGCGATTGCCATCAAGGACCGGAAATCAGGAACGCCAGATGCTGAATATCAAGCCCTAGGGGCATGGAAAGAGGACGCTGCTGACGCCAGAAACGGGTCATCTCTGAAGAGGTGACGCAACGGGGCTTGCTTCTTTGGAGGTGACCCGAAATGATGGGAAGGGATTAGAAGCAACCATCGTTAAATCGGTGGTACTGTGGGCTGTTGGTACTCCTACAACCTTTTCAATTTCTGGTAATATTTTTTTGGGGGAGGAGATGAGGAGTTTTTGCTTTCCATCCCCTTGAGGGAAGGAGGTGGTTAGTTTGTATGTTTATTATATTGTGTCTTACTGCTATTTTATGATATATGAAATGATCTTTGACCTTTCCTTTAGGCATAGGTCTTGCTGCCCTGCAGGGTGATAGGGAGGAGGAGGAGGCAGGATGAAGATGTGCTTTACTTTTGCACGGGTAGATTTTGTAAGGAAAACACAGGTGATCTGTGTGCATTATTTTCCAACTCCCACCTAAACATGGCCTCCCAGGAATGCCCCAGCCCCCCCCCCCCCCTAGATAAAGCACAAATGCCGAGGAGCCCTGCGTGAATTCTGAACAGAGAGAGGGAGCTGACACAAGGAAAATCGTTACTCCCCCATGTAAATGACTTTGAGAAGCTTCCTTTTCCCCCCCCCCGTCGTTTCAGATTTTGCAAATAGCAGACCACAGTCAGCCGATGCAGCTGCACGTGCAGAAACTGCTGCTCTGCAAATTCTGCCTCCGGGAAGGGCAAAGCCATCCGAAGCGGTCATCGGCGCAGATGTTCCTCTCACCTGCCGAGGCTCAGCACATTCTCCGTCACGTTGCTGGCAAACATCGCTCTCTGCACGTCCCTCTCTTGCACAAAAAGCACATAGCAGAGGCGGCGCGCCAGCCACCCTCTGTGCCTGCAACAGAAAAGCACAGTCACTTCGCTGCTCCCACCATCCTATCCCGCCCCCCCCCCGTGTTGGTTTATTGTTTGAAGATTCCCGACGCTGGGACACATCAGATGCAGGAAAATGAAAAATCACTCCAAGCTGAAAGTCGTGTGCCGGTCCCTTCCCCTCCCTGCCTGAGCTATGCATGGGGAATGGGGGTGGGTGGGATGGTTTCTAAACAGAAACAGGAAACACAGGGGACAGGAACGCTTCCGTTTCATCTATATTTACCCATTTAAATAGAAGCCTGGGAACCCCTGACGATGAGAGAACAGAACTTGGGGGGAAAGAAAAAAAAAAAGATTTTACAGAATTCACGTTCTACGCTGAATAAAATGATCTGTGTTAGGGACACAGAACGCAGGCATTAACGTGGCAACGCTAATTAGAGTCCTCACAGCAGGAATTAATCTGTTTCTTAGCTTCAATGCTGCTTCTCTGGATCTCAGCATTAAAAAAGAAATAAATAAAAAAAAAAAGGTCTCACGTCTTTACTTTCTAAATCTATCAAATTCCTTACCCAATTCTTTTACACTTTTAAGGAATTAAAAAGTGCTCCCTCCTGCTACAACAGTCACACTTACATTTCTCAAAGACCACGTTGGCGATGCCTAATACGGCACAGCACGGAAGCGCGCTCAATTTATTTCTGCTCTTACCGGCAGGACGATTCAACAGCCGGGCAACTCGTCGGGAACAGAGCAGCAGTGCGGCCCTCTGCCTTGTGTCCAGGGGGGGGACGACGACAGGCTGCACCAGTCCCCATTGTGCCCCGCTACACGCGGGGAAAATGTAGGTCCTGCGTTTCCCTATTGGGAGTTCCAGATGTAACGCAGGGACTACATTTCCCTGCATGCAGTTGGGGGGGGGGGGGGGGGGGGGGGAAGTAACACAAAAACTGGTTTGAGCTTGACCCCCCAACTCCCCCGGACGTGGAAGCTGCACTGGCCACCCTGCTCGGGAGAGAAATCATCAAGATCTGAATGAAAAGAAGAGGATCCTTCATGATCGTGGACCATCCTAATCACCAACAGTTATTACCTACAGCCAGTTCCCTAGAGCTCGTTAACTGGAGGCTTTCATGAAGGAAAAGGAATGGTGCCTGAATCAGCTGAAGGTAATATTTCTGTATTACCAGGAAAGGCAGCATCTTGGAGGAAGGGCTGTCCCCTTCTATGCCTCTCTCCAATTCAACCGCGCAGCTGCAGCAAATATTCACAGACCGGGGGTACATGAGATTTGGGGTTCACGTTTCCCCCTTTCTCCTCATTTCCCCTCTTCCCACCCACTATACCAACAGCGAGTCTGGAAAGCATGCCTGTGGTCCAACACCATCCCTACCGATCTGCCAGCAGAGCTGTGCGGTTGGGGGGGAGTGGGGAAGAGAGAGAGAAGGGGTAGACTGCATTCAAACATAATTCAAAGTGCATTAAAAGAAAAAAAAAAAAGTAAAGTACCTTAACATGCAGGTAACATTTTACTAAAAATAAATCAGATAAAAAAAAAAAATACACCTATTGATGAGGCATGGGGGGGTTTCTCCCAAAACACAAATGCTTTAAAGGACTGCCCTTTAACCAGCTAAAACAATTATTTTGAGAAGTTCAGCTTGGCTGCGAGATTTTGTGCTTAACATTTCAGGTCACGAGTTTCTGTCTTACTAAGTTTCCCCTGCTTACCCCCTGAATCTAATCACTGCTTTACATAAACCAGCCTAGCTCTCTCTCACACACACACACGTGCGTGTGGTCTGGTTAAAAGATATCAAAATGCGAAAACAAAAGCTATGGCCTAACGTACCAAAGGTCCTTCTGCAGGGGATAAACCAAACGTTGCAGACCTGAGCAACACAAGATGGAAGTCAAGCCACGCTGATGGCCACTGCAGTTTTAAAATGAATCCCTGTGGGGACGACACAAAGGACAAGCTGCTGCTGCTATTGTTCTTCATATCGAGCCATCTGTCTCCTCCTCACAACTTTGCCGGTACCATTGGCCACAAACTTGATGAGTTTGTGCCGTTGACAAACTATGTATCCACTTATGAGGTCCAGCATTGTTTCACAACTCACGCCAGCATCTCTGTGAGAATGTGCGTATATGTAAGCAGCTAAGAAGAAGTCATATCGAAAGCCCACCAGTACTATGCCAGTGGAATGTGTTAACTTCTAATCAACATTAACTTTTGGATCTTATGCCTATGCATGAAGCCCTGAGAAAAAGAAAGACTTTGGACTTACAGATTTCGGAAGCCACGCCCCAAGTTGCTGCTGCCACACTGCTCATTGCTATTCATGCAAAGCTTCACACCTGTGAACTTTGCAACTGAGACTTTTACAAAGCTTAAGCTCCTTGCTCAGCCCAGCCTTGCTCCATTAACTTTGGAGTACTTGTCAGGGCTTAGGCAAGGATGTAATCAACAAATTGTTTTTTTTTTCCTTTTCCGATGGAAAAAAAATCAGCAGAACCAGGGGTCACGATTTAAAACTCCAGGGAGGAAGACTCAGAACCAATGTCAGGAAGTATTTCTTCACGGAGAGGGTGGTGGATGCCTGGAATGACCTTCCGGAGGAAGTGGTGAAGACCAGAACTGTGAAGGACTTCAAAGGGGTGTGGGATAAATACTGTGGATCCATAAAGTCTAGAGGATGTGAGTGAAGAGTGGGTGGCTCACGGGAATGACGGCTACTACCTGGAGATTAATACCCTTATTCAATAAACCTACTCACTGTCAATGCGACTCCAGCATTGCTCTATGCTTCAACGGCAAGAGGACATGTGGAAAAAAGGATTTGCATTCACAAAAAAGCAGGGAGTAGCTTGCTTGTTACGGCGGTTACTACCCCAAACCAAATAAGCCTGATACTTCACTTTCAATGCATATCCAGCATAGCTCTCTGCTTCAACGGCAGGGGAGCAAGACTGATACTTCACTTTCAATGCATATCCAGCATAGCTCTCTGCTTCAATGGCAGGGGAGCAAGACTGATACTTCACTTTCAATGCAAAGCCAGCATGGCTCTCTGCTTCAACGGCAGGGGGGAATGAAGAAAAGGTGGATCTATATTCAGGCAACAACCAACAAGGATTGAATTACATAGTCTGGACAAACAGATAAGCATGGGTGTAGCTTGCTTATTGCAGTGGTTAATACCCCTAACTAATTAAGCTATTTCACTTAGATGCAGTTCCTAAACTGCTCTCTACATTAATGGTGGGGGTGGAAGGGAAATACAATAAAAAAGGTTACTAAGAGCCAAGAGAAACAGATAAGTATGTGAGAGAAAAAAAAAGTGTGAAAGCTTGCTGGGCAGACTGGATGGGCCGTTTGGTCTTCTTCTGCCGTCATTTCTATGTTTTTATAAGTCAAGCCAATCATGCTTCTGTTCCCTTCCTGCATACAGTAGTTTACAAAGGCGTCTAAGTTCTGGGTCCTGCCACCCTGAGACAGTGGTATTAACCTGTCATTTGTCTGCCAGAAGTTCAGCTGGCTGTCCTCTGCGCTAACACAGGACCCCAATTCTCCAGAAGAACGAATCAACTGCAGCGGAGAGTGAGATGCCTTCATGCACTACTGGACAGCGTAAGATTAACTGGCTAAATTATTATCTTTGATGTGGGTGCTTATGCACTTTTTGACAAGTCACACAAGAAGTCATTATTCCTATTCTCCTAAGTTTTTGATTATTTATAAGCAGCCTTTATAATTGGTAACAAGTATAACATTGTAACATGAGTTACAATCTTGTAGTTGTTCAAATAGACCACAGGTGGCAAACTCTGGTCCTCGAGGGCCACAAACAGGCCAGGTTTTCAGGATATCCACAATGAATATACACGAGATAGATAAGAAGAACATATGAAACTGCTGGGTCAGACCAAGGGTCCATCAAGCCAGCATCCTGTTTCCAACAGAGGCCAAACCAGGCCACAAAATCTGCATACTCTGCCTCCAATGTATGTAAAACTATCCCATGCATATTCATTGTGGTTATCCTGAAAATTTGGCTTGCTTATGGCCCTCGAGGACTGGAGTTCGCCACCTCTGATATAAACAATCAATCAGACACTATAAGCTAGATAAAGATGCTGAGCTACAAGGTTGTAGAACATTTTGAACTGACATGGTTAGTTGACATTCCATTTAAATACAGAAACTAGGTCAGTTTACATTCCATCTGATTATAGAAACATATCTAGAACTAGAACAAGGACACAGCCAACTGGCATTCAATCTAGGATTATAAAAATATTCTTAGAACAGACGCAAGGCTGCTATCGCCGAAAATTCCAAGAAAACATTTATATACGAGACAAGGATTAACTAACTTGGAGAATGAGAGCAAATTACCATACAACCATTCAGATTATTTTTTATAATAGATATTATGTAACCTGGTTTAAGGGTTGGAAATATACAACTGAAATTCTTATAATGCTTTGTAATCAGTAAAATTGTTTGAGAGGGAGTTTATGCTGGTACCTTGCATGGCACTCTGCCTCTCCATTAGGTACCTTATTATTTAATATCTCTGATATATATTCATTTATAACATTTAATGAAAAACTCCTCTACAGCTAGTGGCTTTAAGCATTCTTATTTTCAGACAACCACAAAACCTTAAACTGAGTAGTTACTGGAAATGAATTTGAGACAAAGAAGTTGACGTTGAGCTAGACGCAAGGGTTTTCATAACCTTTGTAACAAGAGTGACATTTTTATTAAACCAGAAACTTAAAACAAGATCTACTATATAAAACCACTGTATATATTTTAAGCTGCTACAATAAAACTCTTATTAGCTACCTCTAAAACATAGACATTCTGCTTCCTTCACATGAACCTCAGACACTTGCTATCTGATTTAAATGAGTCAGCGGAACCTTAGGAAACCCCTTACACTTCCCATAACTGGAGAAAGTCTTTGACCATGCAGGCCCATTGCTTCCAAACAAAATGCAGCACTTGGACACAGGTACCAGCATTACAGCGAGAACTAAGGTTGCACCACTTTCCTCTTACTTTCCCCTACTAAGATGGATAACAAAACATGTTTTCAAACAAAAATTTCACAAGTGTAAAATAGGTGATGTAGAAAATCCTACAGCGTACCTTGTGTGCGTTTCATTGATATAGATGACGTTGCGGAGGCCCAGAGAAGGGATGTTGGTATTGAAAAGCTTATCCTATACAAACGTTAAAAAAAAAAATATCATCAGGGATCTTTAATATTACACAAGCACTACAGATACTGTGTTATGTACATATGTTATACAGTCACTGTGGCAGATCCAGTTCAAATAGCTGCCTTCATGGTTGGTCCAGGGCCACTCTCTGCCCATAAAAAAAAAAAAAAAAAAAAAAAAAAAAAAGGGAGAGGAGAGGCTGGAGAGGAGGGGGGGTGGGGGGGAGAAGAGAGTGAGGAGAGAATATTTAAAAACAGGAACAAACAAAAAGAAGCAAAACAAGTTGAAATGGATCTTCACCCAGAGGTTGTTCAGATGAAAATAACCCTTCTTCGCTTATGGGACTTTAGTGCTCCACGTCAATTGTGTGCTTTGTGCTGTGCGGCCAACTGCTAGCTCCACAGCTCTGAGTGCCAGCACACAGTTCCACAATGCTCTCCTGGAGACACACCTTACCATTCTAGTTTTCAGGACATCCATAACGAATCCGCATAAAACAGATTTGCATACACACTGGGTCTCCAGTGTATGCAAATCTACCCCATGCATATTCTTTGTGGTAGGCCTGAAAACCCGACTGGTCAGATAGGCCTCCAAGAAAAAGTTGGGGAAACACAGTCGACTTCCTGGAGCCAGCAGACACGTGGTCCAGCCACCGACTTGTTGGAACTCAAGTTTCCCCAGCAACAGCACCGCCGAGTCTCTCTGGGTTACCGGACGCATGCCTCCAAGCCATGGCGCTCAGGCTCCTCCACCACAGTGCCACTGAGCAGCTGATCTCTCCAGGCCACCAGACACATGCATCTGATCGCTGGCTCTGCAGGGAGATACCCGATGTTTTAGCACTCGGAGCAACAAAATTATGAATATGGACCCCAGAGGGACACAGACTGTAAAAGATGGGATGATGACACGTACGCGCCAGCCAAGACACTGTCTCATCAGAAAGAAACATTTGGCAAGCCTAAACGATGCTAGCCAGCTTACCAAGATCAGCTTGTTAACTATAAACTCCAGTCTAAATAAAAGTAAGGAGCCCTGGACAACCAGGGTGACGAGGAGAAAAACAACTTAATACCTAAGAGAGCCTGTCCAAGGATATTTCATCGGGGAGGAGCCGTGACCCTCCCATGGACAAAGGGGGGAGCATCTGAAAGGAAGAAAATGCTGATGTGGCAAGACAGTGCTGCTCGAAAAGTGGCAGGACCTCCCCCTATGGAGAAGGGGGGAGGGCAGCAACCCGAAGTGCAGAGATAACACCATCTGCTTGTTGCATGACTCTGCATGAGCTTTATGCATATACATCAGCTGACTCTTATAAAAAAGCACAAACAAGAAAAGAGGAGGAGGAGAGCTGATGATGCAAAGGTATCCCCTGCCCCTGACTGTGTCTAGGAAGGAGAGGACCGGGAATGTGGAGAAAGAGGAAAGCCCTGCCGGTATCTGGAAGCTTGCCATGAAGTCAGGGATGGCCCAGGGAGGAGAGACACCCCTCAGCCCAGCCAGTAGCAGAACCAAGGAAGCAAGCCTTTCCCTCGAGATTATCCCTGAGATCTCCAGCCAGAGATTGCTCTAGAGGTAAAACAGAGGAAAATCTCCTAAATTCGGATGGGGCTAGTCAGTTACTTCCCTGTATTAATTCTTACCAGGCTAAGGTTTATGGCATGTTTTACGCAACTAATAATGCAGATTTTATTTTTTAGCATGAACTGATGACATATACTATTTATTTTTTTCTAAATGTTATTCCAGCAAAGTCTGAAAAATAAAAGTCTAATTCTGTGGATAAAACACGTGGTCTTTCCTGAACTATTCGGATTGTGTGTGGGTATAGGAGGTAAGAGGGAGAGCCGTCTGTAGCACTGCCGGCCTCGATAGGTGTGTGTGCGGTGTGGGGGGGGGGGGGGGGGGGGGGGAGGGGGGAAGAGACTCGAGGTGCACAGGCTCCTGAACCCCTCATATTGCATACATCTCCACAGGCACAAGTGCCTGCACACTCTCTGGGCTCTGCCCCAGTATCCCTAAGCGTCTGGTCCCAGAGTACTGCAATACGGGGGGGGAGGTGTCAAAGACAGGCAGATGTACGGACATGACCGGTATACGAAAGGTGCATATTCAGAGGCTTGCCAACTTTTGAATATTTCCACCACTTAGCCAGATAACATAGCGGCATCCCGGAGCAGAGTTAAGTTATTCACAGAAGTTATCCAACAAACTCTGGTCATGCCGACTCTTCCCCCCCGCCATCTTTACAACAGAGATCGAAACACATTTCTTTCTTTCTGGCTTGCACCACAGAAGTGGGGTTCTTGATCCCCTTGTGCATATTAACACAAAACAAACAAGAAATCACTTGGATTATAGCTGCCCCCCAACGAATCCAACGTATTTATGGTCTCCCTTTCACGAACGTGTTACACATGGAAGCGTGAAAAGACAGTCGGCTTATAGAAGCCGGAGCTTTTCTTTTACATTTTCCGATTATTTTGCGTCATTCCTCGTGTTCTAGATGATCTTCGTGTTCTAGATGATCCACCTCTTCAGAAAATTTTACAATAAATTTAAAGCGACACGCTGGGAGCTGCCTGAATCCTTAGCTCTCCCGGTTCCCTTCAAGAATCGGCTTTCATCACTCACTCTTCAGTGGGACTTGCCTTGTTTTGGGGTTTTTTTGGGATATCTAGCATCCTCACAATATCGGGGAAGATCGAAGCTGCTTTTGCGGCACTGTCTGGCACCAAACGATCAAAGCAAAATCCCCCCGACCCCCAGCCAGAGGATTTGGCCCAATCAAAGAACATGGCATCGATGGAATTAGTGCTGGAGGAACTTAAGCAAAGGAAGGGCATGCTACAGGTCAACATGGACAAGACAGCTGCCATTCGCAGCCAATTATCGCTGCTTTTGCAGCAGCTGTCATCCTACCAGGAACGGCTGGAAACAGTTGAGCAAAAAACTGCACCATGCACGGGCGCGACGGAACCCTTACCACAGACGTTGCACAAGCTAGAACAGCTTCAGCTTGACCTAGAAGACACTGCAAATCAGACTCAAATAATATTCACCTATATCAGGAGTTCCTGAGGGTCTGTATGGAGAGTACATGGTCAGCTTTCTCAATATTCAGTTTACTTTGTCGCTAAAAACTGAAAGGGCACACCGGTTTCCTTCATGGCCTCTGAAAAACACCAGGTACCGGAGGCCAATCATTTTCAAGTTGCTCCGCTATCCTCAGGTGCTGGAAATTCTCTCTACAGCCAGTACTAAGGCCCCCATAACTTTTAAAGGATATTCCTTGCTCTTTGTGCCAGACCTTGGGAAAAGGAAGGCCTTTTTGGCATTCAGGCCACGTTTACAAGCTCTAGGCGCTCAATATGGCCATCTATTCCCGGCCCTTACGCGAGTAACACGCCTGAAACAACACACGGTCTTTCTTCTCCCCCGAGGACTTGTACGCGTCTCTCTCCAGTTTGGATGATCACCTCAGCCTCTCAAGCCTGTTTCTATGGGCCTTTGCTGTCTTCCTTTGTTATCTGACTTGGATATCAACTCTGATCTCCAATGTTTTTCCTTTTACTGCTGCAGCATTGAAATGTTTTTCTTCCGTTGTTAAAGTGGGTGATGCTCATGTTGCCACTGGAAACTGGATAATGGCTGACTATGCTTCCTGCCATGAGGCCTATGTTGTCTGGGTTTAACCCGTTCCCAGTGTTTTGGGTTGTGTTACATATTTTTTTCTGATGTGTGTTTTTTATATTTTTTTCTGATGTGTCTTTTTTTCAATATTTTTTTTACTCTAAGGTTAGGCATGTACTCTGGTTCTTTTTTCTTTATCAATATGTTGCTGTATCTATGATGGGGACTGTGTGTTCATTGTTCCTTTCACAGTGGCTTCCATTTCTGAAATTTTAGTTGTATTTTTAAAAGTCAATGGTCTTTCACACCCCATCAAATGCAAGAAAGTGCTAACATATTTGAAATCACTGCAGGCAGATGTGGCTCTGATACAGGAGACTGATATATCTTCCACAGAGTCTCAAATCAAAACAAGATTGGGTAGGTGAAGTTCTTTTTTCTACAGTGTTCAAAAAAAACAAAACAAGGAGTGGCCATCTTGTTTCATAAGAGCCTCAGTGTTCAGATCCTTAATCACATTCTCAACACTGATGGCAGATGGGTTTTTGCTCTTGCTGCCATTGGTGGAGAAAGGTTCACTTTCTTCAATTAGTACGGTCTTAATACTGATCCCCACTTTTTTCCCCAACATGTTACCTCTCAGCTTATGGGCAATGAAACTTCCAAATTGGTGATGAGGGGGGTTGGACTTCAATCAACCTTTAGACCCTATTTTAGACAAACAACCAAGTACTAAGTATCCTGCTCTAAGTCACAGAAGGTCATCACAGGCTTCATGAAATCATTAGTTCTCTCTGATCCCTGGCGCCTGCTACACCCCACCGACAAAGATTATACCTTTTTTTTTTTTTAATAGCTCTCACTCTTCTTACTCAAGAATTGACTATTTTCTGGTGTCCGGTGATTTAATTCCGGATGCCAAACCTGCTTTAATTAAGCCTATTTTAATTTCAGATCATGCTGCTGTAACGTTGTGCATTACCATCTCCAGGTCTGCAGTTGTAGATCATCTTTGGCGGTCCAATTCGAGCCTTATGGAAGATCCTGCTTTCTCCACCCATATTGTGGAGAGAATAGATTAGTATTTTAAAAATAATACTAAACCAGATGTTTCTTTCCCCATAGTTTGGCTGCATTTAAGGCCACTATTCGGGGGGAAATCATTAGCTTCTGCATTGCCATTCATTGGAAAATGAGAGAGGAAATATCACGCCTACAAGCTGAAGTAGACCATCTGGAAAAAGGTCATATTTTGAACTCTGCCGTCACCTTGCTTTCTCTGCAGAAGGCCAGCTATGAATATAACAAACTACTAAGTAAGCAGGCTGCAAAATCCTTGTTTGTCCAAAAGGCTCAATATTATTCTGAAAATAATGAATGTGGCCACTTACTGGCTAATTATCTGGAGAAAAAAGAAAAAGAAAAGAGAAAGAAGACATTCATGCAATTCATGTCGCTGACGACAGGTTGATCTCCACCGACACTGGCATTTTGGAGAGGTCAAAGACTTTTATTCTAATATGTATAAGTCTGAATCAACTACCACCTCCACATCTGACCAATTTCTTTCACAGGTGGACCACCCAACTCTCCTTCCGGAACAACGAGGAATACTGGATAGTCCTTTATCCATAACAGAAAAAAACATCTGCTTTAACGGCTCTTCCTGGGGGAAGACATCAGGACCCAATGGTTTTACTGTAGACTTTTATATGGCATTCCAGAATGTTATGGTTCCAAAGTTATATATCTACTTTTCTGACATGCTATCTCCTTCGCTAGCTCCTCTTTTCTCTGAAGTTTGAATTGTGGTGTTACCAAGGCCAGGCAGGGACCCCAAACTTGTCTCTAATTATAGGCCCATTTCTTTGCTCAATATAATTATAAAATTTTTGCTAAAATCTTAGATCTTCGGTTAACTAACAACACTGAGGATCAAATCCATAAAGATCAATCTGGCTTCATCAAGGATCGATCCATCTCCAATAATTCTCGTTTATTTCTTCATATTCTCGAGTTGGCCAAGTTGGATCCTCTCCAATTATTGCCCTCTCCCGAGATGCTGAAAAGGAATTTTACAGAGTCAAATGGCGTTATCTACTTCAGGTGTTACAATGGTTCGGCTTTGATGACGCTTTCATTGCGGGTGTTAGGCTGCTTTATCAACTACTTGCAGCACCCTATGTTAACTGTAGACTTTCTTCTCGTTCGAGCTTCACAGAGGAACTAGACAGGGCTGTTCTCTATCCTCTTTCCTTTTCAACCTGGCTCTAGAACCCTTACTACTTGCAATCCGTCAACATCCTGACATCTTGGGACTAAAAATTGGTAACAATACCTACAAACTTTCCACCTATGCAGATGATGTTTTGTAATATATATTAAAAACATTGATAAATCCCTCCATCTTTTTTATCTCATTGCAACCTACTCAGCCTTTTCAGGATACCATGTGAACTGGCAAAAACCTGAGTTGTTACCGTTGAATCTACTGGGTCGCCATGTGGATCTCTCCGAATATCCATTTCAAAATGTTAAAAATGGTCTTAAGTACCTGGGTATATAGTTTTTTGATACCCTTTCTCACATAGTACTTCGATGTGAACTGTCCATACTGCAGATGCTTTAGGGGACAATGCTTCAAGGTCTCTTTATCTTGATTATATATGATCAAAATGGTATTAGCCCTTAGGATTAAATTTTACACTCTCCATGATTCCCATATTCTTTTCTACAGACTTTTACAAACAAGGGGATCATATGTTACTTGATTTCTTATGGAACCACAAGCCCCCACAGATTGCAGCAAGCAAATTGAAAGCTAAGGGTAATGCGGGAATTAATTTTCCAGACTTTTATAGCTATCACCAGGCACATATCTTACAGCAGGGATTCTATTGGAAGTCTGATTATTTGCAGATCCAGGACTATTCTCGCTGGTTAAACAGAACAGTGATAGGTTTCTCCTTTTCCATTTCAAGCTCTTCCTAAGATGACACGCTTACAATCTCTACTCATTAAGCCTATCCTTCACAAAGCATAGAGCGTTTACAGAATTTGACCAATTACAGGTTTCTTTCTCTCCCAAATGGAATTATTCCAAATTGGCCTCTCCCTGGAATCATGCTCACATTAAACTTCTTAGCAAAAGCCGAAACTGGAAGGTATGGCAAGCCTGTGGTATTTGGTTCTTGGCATCATTACAAAATGAGAATAAAGTGCTACCTTTTGATAATATAATGTCTTGTTACCAAGTACCAAAATCCCAGTTCTACTATTAGCTGCAACTTCATGACTGCCTGGGCCCTGATCTTTTCTCTAAGTCCAATTTTCAATGCCTCCCCCAGCTGATGGTGTTTTATTGGGACTGGGTCATTTAGCATCCAGGCTGTACAAATCCCTTAAAGCAGGGTAATTTCCAATCCTTACCAACTTAAAGAAGATGTGGCTTGCCGACCCGAATGCTCCAAAAATAATGTTGATTGGGTTTACTTTTGGAACACATCATTGCATATTTCACTATCTTCCAGTCTAACTCGGTCCTCTCTTTTTGTTATGTACCAAGCAGTGTGGACTCCTTGGAAACTCTAGAGAAGATATAGCTGCTTCACGTAATTGTTAGTCCTGTGCATCCCCTAGGGCCATTTTGTCACTTATGTTGTTTTTCTGCCCCATAATCCAGCAATTCTGGATGACAATCTGGAAAATCATTTCCCGAATTCTAAGTTTGGACTTTAGGCTTACATATCACATATCTATCCTTCCTATTTATCTTCCTAACTCACACAGGAAGCTCCTGGATTTTTTCCTGGTGGTCACACAATTTAATTGTCGTTTTGGAAGAATGGAGAAGTTACTTACCTGATAATTTCGTTTTCCTTAGTGTACATAGGTGGACTCAGGACCAATGGGTATTTTGCTCTCCTAATAGCAGATGGAAGACGGAGTCAGATTTCAAAGCTGACGTCACTCTACGTATACCCGTGCAGCAAGCTTAACTCTTCAGTATTCTCCTCGAAAAGCCATAGTGGATATATGTTTGCATAAATAACTTGATTAAACTTGAACTGGTTCAACCGATCTCCAAACTGGAGACCGCCAATGTACTCAACCAATTAACGCCGACACCAGACAAACTATGGGTGTCTTGAGCTAGGGGTAGGCCATGGCTTACCCGTATTTGCTTAATCTTGAGGTTTGTTATCAGAGGTTCTCGTTTTCTGGGGCAGCCGTGGGCGGGATGCTGAGTCCATCTGTCTACACTAAGGAAAACGAAATTATCAGGTAAGTAATTTCTCCATTTCCTAGTGTGTAGCCAGATGGACTCAGGACCAATGGGATGTACAAAAGCTGCTCCCTGACAGGGTGGGAGGCTGCTCGTGGCCCACTTAGTACTGTCCTTGCAAAGGCTGTGTCCTCCTGGGCCTGAACATCCAGCGGTAGAACCTGTAGAGTGACGACAGCTTTGAAATCTGACTCCGTCTCCCATCTGCTATCAGGAGAGCACAATACCCATTGGTCTTGAGTCCATCTGGCTACACACTAGGAAATAGCGATTTACTCAACGAACATTACTGTTGGAACACAATTTGCATGTACTGTAAATATGAAAGAGCGGTTGCCTCTAAATTTAATCATTTGGCTTCTTGGCTTGAGGTGTGGAAACCTTTGGACGTCTACTTTGACTCTGTAATTTCTCCACCTATCAACCATTAGTGATATACTGTTTTATTCGTAACAACCTTGACCTTGCCAACCTCTTACATTAAGATGTAATAATCGCTTCCTTTATATTTTTGTGGTTTTCTTTGCCTTGTATTCTCAATATAGGAAAATTGGTCCTTACCTGATAATTTTCGTTCCTATAGTACCAAGAATCAGTCCAGACTCCTGGGTTTTGCCTCCCCCCAGCAGATGGAGACAGAGAAGTTTTGACCGACTCTGCCCTATACCCTGAGGTGCCACCCATAGTATTACTCAGTCACAAAGCAGAATGGTTCAAAACCAAACTAACTATATACATTAACTTGAACTGAATCACTCATCCCAAGTAGGAACAGAATCCATTGAATACTGTAAATAAGATTACTCTGCAGATCAAAAGTAGCCAAATGCTGAACAAGCGGACTCTCCATTACTTCTATGCACTAAGCGGGCGGGACTCTGGACTGATCCTTAGTACTTCAGGAAAGAAAATTATCAGGTAAGGACCAATTTTCCTTTCCCTGTACGTACCAGGATCAGTCCAGACTCCTGGGATGTACCAGAGCTTTTCTTACCTGGGATGGGATCCGGAGAGGCCCACTCTCAGCACACCTTCTCCAAATCCCCCAGAATCCGGATCCTGGACATCCAACCGATAATGCCTCGCAAAGGTATGTAATGGGTTCCAGGTAACCGCCCTGCAAATCTCTTGTGGTGAAATCTGTTGACATTTCGTCCAGAAGCTCACCTGCGAACGGGTGGAATGTGCCCGAAGTCCAACCGGAAAAAACCTCCCACGCAATAGATATGCAGAACTTATAGCCTCCTTCAGCCAGCGGGCTATTGTCATCTTTGAAGCCATATTACCTCTTTTGGGACCACTCCAGAGTACAAAAAGATGAACCGAAACTCGGAAACTGCTAGTCACCTCCAAATAACGTAGTAATACCCAGCGCACATCTAACTTCAATTCCCTAGAAAGAGGATCCGACCGGTTCAATTCCGAAAAGGATGGAAGTTCCACTGATTGATTCAAATGGAAGGAAGAAACTACCTTCGGTAGAAAGGAAGGAACCTTCCGCAAAGACACTCTAGAATCCGAAATTCTCAAGAAGGGCTCCCGGCGGGATAACGCTTGAAGCTCGGAAACTCTACAAGCAGAGGAAATAGCTACCAAAAACACCACTTTTAGCATAAGATCTTTCAATGTTGCCCTTTTTAAAGGCTCAAAAGGCACCGCACACAAAGCTGTGAGGACCAAATTTAGACTCCAAGAAGGACAAGGCTGTCTTACCGGCATTCGTAAGTGCTTTGCTCCCCGAAGGAACTGAGCCACGTCCGGATGCACCAACAATGCTATCCCCTGTATGTTACCGCGCAAACAACAGAGAGCTGCTACTTGCACCCGGACCGGGCCGATGTCCGCAACAGATCATAAAGGGCATCCGCGCTATAAGCGTTCACCGCCTCAAGGCACCCCACCTGAAGAGCTTCTCCTTCCTACAGGGATTCATTAGCCTGTAGCTGTTGTACCCAGCGAAGGCCAGCTCTCAAGGCAAAATTACTGCACATCGCTGCTCGAACTCCCAGCGCTGACACCTCGAAGATCTTCTTGAGCTGAATCTCCAGTTTATGGACCTGCAGCTCCTTGAGAGCTGTGGAACCAGTAACAGGGATAGTGGTTTTCTTCGTGACAGCTGACACTACAGCATCCACCTTGGGAACTTGAAGAATATCCAAAGCATCCTCCGGCAGAGGATATAGCCTGTCCATCACCTTAGTGACCTTCAACCCCAGATCAGGGGTGTCCCATTTCTGGAAGAACAAGTCCGTCGCTGAAAAATGGAACGGAAAAGAAGTAGGCGGAACCCTCAGGCCCAACAATACCGGATCCGTAGACCCTAAACGGGATGCTTCTTGTGGAGCCTCAATACCTAATTCCCCTAAAATAGCAGGAATTAGGGGCCCGAGCTCCTCTTTCCTGAAGAGTCGGACCACCTTCGGATCATCTCCCTCTACAGCACCCAGCTGTTGATGTCCATCCCCCTCAGGGGCTGGGATGGTAGGTTCTGATCCTCATCCGGATCAGAAGTGTCTGAAGAAGTTACTGGATCGCCCCGAGGGGCCACTGCCCTCAAGGGACGCTTGGCATTAGGCGCCCCCATGCTCTCCTCCGTCCTGGACCGCTTTCTAGCCTTAGCCAGCTGCTCCGCGAAAGCCAATTTGCCTGCAGACTGTTTCTTGTTGGCCTTTCTGGCCTTAAAGGCCTTGTGTAATAATAAAACAAAATCCGATGAGAAGGAAGAAGAGGAAGAGGAGGAAGAGGAAGAGCCGTCCGTATCAACATCAGGGCCAGCACCTTGAGCATCAGGATCAGGAAGCCCTGCCAAGTCCTGAAATAGTGGCATTTTGTCTGCCGGGGTCATGCACTGTGGAGATAGCGAGGGCGGGAGAATCTTCTCCCCCACCGAGGTTTGTGGCACTGAAGACATGGGCCCCCAAAATGGCGCCCGTTCCCGCGCTCAGCGGGAATGGGAGAGGAAAAGGAGGTGGCGGCATGTCTCCGAATGCCTGCGTTGTTGAGCTAAATCGAAGCATCACACCCCCCACCTTCCCCCCGGCGGCCGCAGACATTCCTTTGTCCCGGGGAGACAGGACGAGCAGAGGCCGTCCCTAGACAAGTGCGCGCGCACACTGAGCCACACGTGCGGCAGACGGACCGTCATGGCAAACTGCCTGCAGCCGAAAAACAAAAGCAAAAAAAGAGCTCAAAACGCTGCAAAACAGAGAAAAAAACCCCAAAAACCAATGACGGACTGGCAGCGAGGAAGGATAGAGAGAGCCCCCTCCCCCCCGCACAATTCAGCAAACACTTACCTTAAATTAAAAAAAAAAAAAAAAGTAAAAAAAAAAGTTAAACTTGCCTCATGTGGGTTCTGGTTCCTCTGGGGTGAGTGATCTGGGCTCCCCGGTATCACCCCAGGGTCTGCTGCCCAGTGGGTAATAGGGCCCTTGACCCCTAGCCGCAGCTGCCTCAAGGACCAGGGAGGATGGTCCCCTCAGGACCTGGCAACCCCCTGGGAGGCTGAAGGTTCGTGCCTTCTTCTTACCAATTCCCCTTTCCTCTTTGTCCTTTGTTTTTTTGTTGGGGGTTTTTTTTTTATAACTTTGCTATCTAAGACCTTTTCCTTTCCAACTAAGCACACCATACAGACTATGAGTTTTGCACCTCCACCATCTGCTGAAGACAGAGAAATACTGACAGACTGTGGGTGGCACCTCAGGGTATAGGGCAGAGTCCATCAAAACTTCTGTCTCCATCTGCTGGAGGGGAGGCAAAACCCAGGAGTCTGGACTGATCCTGGTACATACAGGGAACTTTCTGTTAATTGTTTGCTTTGCTTTTTCTTGTTTGTTTAAAATGCACCAATAAACATATTTGAACCAAATATAAAGTAAGAACATCTTGCCACCCCCTGCAAAGTTTATACAAGGGCATTGCCCGGTCAGAACCCGTTGGCTATGGAATGCATTACTCGGATTACTTCTGGAAATAATTTTAAAGGTCTGAAGCATTAAAGCCGCAGGGCATCATTTCTGGCCGTCACGTGTAAGAGAGGTCTTA
Source organism: Rhinatrema bivittatum (assembly GCF_901001135.1). Classification (NCBI taxonomy): domain Eukaryota; kingdom Metazoa; phylum Chordata; class Amphibia; order Gymnophiona; family Rhinatrematidae; genus Rhinatrema; species Rhinatrema bivittatum. Next base: position 292,137,188 of record NC_042621.1, read on the forward strand.
CCCGGCTCAAGGGAGTGCAGGCATAGCAACATCTTCCCACGAAGGGCCTTTTCCTGTTCAGCAGGCTCTCCTTCCACTTCAGCGTTGCAGACCTGAAGACCATGGGACTGGCACTTCGATCCCCCTAGTGAACAGCAAAAGACAGGACATGGTATCCACTGCCACTTCAGCACCACAGCTAAAGGACCCACAGAAACACCACCCCACCCCCCACCCCCACTCCCCCTTTATCTTCTGTACGGGTGCAAAAAGAAGCGGAAGATCCTACACGCCGGCCAAGTCTAGAAACTCAGTGATCAGACAGCAGAGGACATGTAATACATGCATTTTATCCATCGGAGGGAATTAAAATGAGCCACCAGCCCTACGCGCCTTCGTTATTTTATTTTCTTCACGAAGCGCTCCCTCTAAGCGTAGCCCGCAAGCAGCAGCACAGAACACGAAAGGCAGAAGATGTTAACCCTGGAGCGGGTCGGTCCATTTCCCCCGACAGATCACACGCGGCCCAAAGGCCCTCACCAAAGTGTTTATTTCTTTAACATAGTTCCTCTCGCCTCAAAAAGAATTACACATTTTCTCTCTCTTTTTGGCGGGGGGGGGGGGGGGGGGTAGGAGTAAAGAGGTAGAGCATCAGCATCATATCTCCCTCTTCACACGTACTGAAGATGAGGGTTCAGTGAAAGGTGAGGGTCCCTAGACTTCAAGAAAACCAATGTTAAGATGGGGAGAGCACCTCAAGGGTCGTTAGCTGGATGGGAAAAATCGAGGGGAAGTAGAAAAGCAGTGGTCAAAACTAAAAAGGAGATATTATAAAGGCGGTGTTTCCCACCCCTCTCCTGCGGGCACAGCTATCCAGTTGGACTTATCTGGTTAAGTTAAGCGGATAAGTTAGACCTGCGTAATAGGTTTATAGTTACTCTGATATGACTCATCTGGCTAACAAGCAACTTGTTCAGGGATATTAAGAGGCATAGCCATGCCACTGAGTACCCTATGTGATTCAGCCAGTTAAGTCTCATAGGAAAACTGCTCTTTACCTGAAATACCAGTCCAGACAAGTGGGTTTTGCATCCCTACCAGCAGATGGGTGCAGAGAATAAAAGCTTTTCAGGCACCGCTACATAACCGAGAGTGCCACCTGCAGTCCCTCAGTATTGACCTGTGCCCAAGCCAAAATAGAGTGCAACCCTCCAAACACAAATGAACTCTCCCCTCCAGGGTGAACAGTGGCAAACCATGAATAACGGGTTAGAGCCTCCTGAACTGGAGCCCTCACATCCAACAAAGTGTAGTAAATCTGCTAGGGAGTTAGCAATCTGTTAGAAATCTGCTGTTAGACAGACTGCGGAGTTAGCAATCTGTTAAGAATGGCTCCTAAGAAGGAGGAGTCAGCAATCTTGTAGTGTCTCAGATATCTTCTTGCTAAGGAGTAGCAATCTGTAATGAACCTGATATAGTTGTGGGTGGATCCCTGGGCCGGTGGCAGATGACCACGCCCCCGGGAGAATATCCCGAGAGGGACCACCGGCTAGGCTTGAGTATGGAGACAGGTTTTTGAAACCACAAGAGGTGGCAGTAGTGAGCTGATATGCCCGGCAGGGCTCTAGTCCCTCAGGTACTGGAACAGTGATCCAGGATGGCTGAGCTGTTGAGAAACTGTAGAAAGTGAGTAGGCAGAGTTCATGAACAGAACTAGATGACAAAACTCACATAAGGTCTCAGAGAGCTCAGGAGCTGGAAAGGTTTAGGCCTCGAGGAGCGAGTACCTGGTTCCAGGGAAAGCTCTGAGAGAGCGATGGTAAGTCACGATTGTTTGTAGCAGCAATAGCTTCCAAGCAGTAGAGAATCTTCAGAGTGACCAGGAACATGGGCCCTCGAGGAGTGAGTACCGGTTCCTATCTGTAATCTGAAAGTAAAGAAAAAGAGCAAGGCCCCTGAGGAGCGGGTACCTCTGGTAAGTCCGAGGAGGCAGAGTAGCTTGGGAGGTGTAGCCGAAGCAAACCCCAAACCCTTGCTAACTCAGATAGATAGTGAAATAGAGACCTTTAAATATTGGAAGCGGATGACGTCATCTCAGGGGGACGCCCCTAAGGTTCGCGCTCTTGCTGGTACTTCAATCAGAGTGCACGGGTGCGCCCTAGGTCTTCAGGAAACATGGCGGATCTGCAACGTCGAGCCGGTCCGGGGACGCCGGAGGGAGACGGCATGGAGACGCCGCGGCAGCCAGCCATCCATCAGACCCGGAGGGAGTCGCCACAGAGGTAAAGAGGGCGGAGTGAGGGCGTCGAGCAGCGACGGTCGCAACACAAAGGAACTGGAAATCCTTCAGCCCTGAAGAATGAACGCCCTCATACGGCTCTGCATTAACAACCACCAAGTACAGCGTCAGGGGTCTTTCGAAAGCAAAAGCTGGCCTCTGGACGTGTTCTGTGGTATTTCTGGAACAAAAATTAGCAGGTAAGAACCAATTTTCCTTTCCTATTCATGCCACAGATCAGTCTAGACAAGTGAAATGTACCCAAACATCTCTACACTACACTACTTCCTCCGGCGCCTGACCAACCAATCGGTAATGCCTGGAGAAAGCGTGGAGCAAAGACCATGACTCAGCCCTACAGATTTCCTGCAGCAACACCAACTACCACTCCGCCCAGAAGGCTACTTGCAACTCAGTAGAATACGTACTCCTATCTTTGCTCCACCGAACAAGACAAAACGATGATGAGAATGATGAAATCTCCGAGCCACTTTAAAGCACCGCAACAGAGCCAAACGCACACCCAATAATAGAAGTTCCCTCGCATGCGGCGGCGCCAATAAATCGGAAACACAGGAAACCCCACCATCCGGTTGAAACGGAACAAGGCAAACCACCTTTGCTAAAAACGAAGGCCCCGCACGCAACCACCTCTCCATCGCCCAAAATCCACGGGAAACAGTCTCTATAGGACCAAACTCGAAGCTCTGAAATCCATGTGCTTGAACAAAATGCCAACAGAAAGACCGACCTCAAGGTAAAGCCCTCCAATGAAATTCACCACAAAGGCTCAAAAGGAGGTTCACCTAGAACTTGCAGAAAGCAATTTAAGGCTGCCCGCTGGACACTTTCTACATGGGGGCAGATAGAAAAGCTCGATTCCCTATCACTTGCCTCAAAGACATTCTAAGGCTGCCACTTGCTAACTCCTGAGGCTGAGGAATGAATGTCCACCTTCCTCCAAGCACAAGGACTCAAACACTCCCCACACTCAAACCTATGCCAGGGAAGTGGATGGTCTCTCCTAGCTTAAAGCAATGTAGAAATAACTGGCTCCGAGTACCCTTTCAACTGTAAGAGTTTCTCCTCAACGAGCCAAGCCACGAGACCAAAGTGATACCACCGGATCTGAAAAGATGGGCCCTTGACGAAGAAGCCCCTGCAGATGACTGAAGCTGATGAATCCGTCCATTGCCCGAAGCACCAGTTTCAAGATCCATGGGCGGTGTAGACACTCCGGCCCGACAAGCACCACTCCTACCGGTTGCCTCTCCAGGTGCCGCAAAACTCGACCTATGAGAAGGCATGGAGGAAATGCATACTGCAGCATTTGTGTGGGCTACAGGCGGACCTGATCACGGACTCCTTTGGATCCGAACTCTCTCCTGCAGCTGAAAAAATGCTCTGCCTTTGGCACTGAAGCCATCAGGTCCAAAAGAGGCCTGCCCCCACCTTGACCAAACGAGATCCGTGGCTTCTGAGAACATCGCCCCTTAGCCCGGATCTAACTGCTGTCTGCTGGGATCATCTGTCAACAGATAACGTTCCGCCAGACCACAAAGACTCCTGGACCTCCTGAGCCACCCAGCGACTCTTCGCCCTGCCCTTGACAAGTGATATTGGTTACAGCCATTGCTTTGTCCGAGAAGACTCTCACTGTCCGATTCCAGACCTGCAGACGACAGGAAGGCATCCCTCACGTGTCCAAGCGATTCGATAGAGCAGGAAGCTTCCCTTACTGACCACCAAGCTTGAGCCACTTGCTCTAGGCAAACAGCTCCCCCAACCCTAGAAGCTGGCATTGGTGGACCCTACCACCCAGTCTAGCAGCATTAGTTCTACCCCCCTCTCCAGACTGTGACTAGATAGCCACCATGAGAGGCTGGGCCTGGCACATCCCTGAAGTTACAAGGGCAGGTAAAACTCCTCTGACAATGGATGCCATCAGCACTCGCTGCAGAGGCCGCATGTGAGCCAACACCCACAGAACGAAATGTAACATAGAAGCCATAGAACCCAGGACCTGCAAATAATCCCAGACCTTGGACACTGAAAAGCGTGGCCGACAAAGCACGTGAGACTAACTTGTTCACCCTCTCTGAGCTAAGGAAACACTTCCTCGAAACACAACCCCCAAGCATTTCAAAGACTGGGATGGAACCAAACTGCTCTTCGGTAGGTTCACCTGCCAGCTCAGAAGGCTGGGTATTGAACATACTTAGAAACCGCCGAATCAGGTGAGGGCACTCCAGTCCCTGCTTCACCCAGATGAGCCAGTCATCCAAGTACGGGTGCACCAGAACCGTTTCCCTACCTAGCGCCACTGCTACCATCAGCAGCATCTTTGTGAAAGCCCTTGGCGCAGCTGTTAGGCCGAAAAGAAAAGCTCGGTATTGAAAGTACTTGCCCAGCACCACAAAATGAAGAAACCTATGATGGACTGATTGAATAGGGATATTCCAATATGACTCCGATCAAACCAAAGACGCCAAAACAATCCTCTTGGCGAACCACTACTATCCCTATTCGCACCCGCAGCGCCGCATTGATCTTTTGCGGAACCAAAATAGGCTGAAAAGTGACTTCCTTCTTTCTGCACCACAAATTAAACTGAATACCTTCCCTGGCCCTGTCTTTGCAATGAAACTGGCACTAGAGCCTCTCAAATTACTGAGATGCCACGTCTTCGAGACACAGGCAGGAAATCATCTGCTCTATCAAACCTCCAACAAGCAGGAACAAGAGGATGACAGAGTCAGCCGCTGGCCCAAAGCAATTTCTCTTTCCTCCAAAAGGACCAACCTTGCCTCGTCTCCACAGCCCCCCCCCCAAGAGCCCCACTGGGCTTGCCCTGAAGGGCCTGGGGCCTCAACGGCTGTCCACGCTCTCTTGGGCAGCACACCTGAAGTGCCAAATTAGAGGCCAGGGCTCATGAACCTTACAGGCCCCTCTGTAGCCGCACTATCCGATGGCCTCTTAAATGCACAGGAGACCTGATACAATAATCGCTTGAACTCCAGCAAAAGGTCTCCTAGCTCCCCCAGTGAAGGGAGGGTGGGGAACATCAGGCTCCCTATGAGAACCGTCAACAGGACCAGGGTCGAAGGCATCACGGCCTCCCCACACAGCACCGCTGATCCTGCCATGTGCAAATCTGTAGACGTGAGAACCGACAAAATGGCCGCCGGAGCAGCAGGGCCTGTACCAGACCACATAGTAAGCCCTCCAGCCCTGCCTGTGACTGCCCATGCTCTTGAATGGGAGAGGAAGGACCCTGCCGTCAGCTGCAGCATGAGGGAACACTTGCTGGGCTCCCCCCCCGCCCCCGTATGCATGCACCCCAGGCAGAGCGGCCCACTTCTCTGTAGCCATGCCACACATTCCAGGGTCACCGCAGTGGTGGGCGCGCTCCGATTTATCCACTAGCCCACCCACGTGCCAAGTAGTTCGATGGCAGCATCCACCTTCCCCCTCCGGAGCCGATTGCTACTCACCACACGGCCCTGAGAGGCCTTAGGGGAACGGCTCCTCCTGAATGTACCGAGGAGACAAGCTCCCCCATACAGCTCCCTGCAGTTTAATTTTCTTTTTTTTTCCCCCTCTCTGTTCTCACAAGCACAGGAGAAGGGAGGGGGTTTGAGAGGAGGCCACCACCATCAAACCTTCCTCTCAAAGCAGAGCTTGAAAAAAATTTTTCTTTTCTGCTCCCCCACGTCCCCACAGGAACTAAAAATTCTGAAACAGGCTCGCTCTGCCGGCCACAACCAGTGGCATGGCCCAGGGTCTGATCTCTGGATCCGGCAACATCCTGCCACACCACCCAGCCGTATCATCTGCTGGAGGCAGAAAATACTGGATTCTCACTGCTGGCACCACCTCCTAAGTAGTGGCTGTGATGTCACAGAGGAAGACAGCGCTGTCTGCCTCCATCTGCTGGTAGGGGGAAATAACCCACTTGTCAGCGCTGCACAGATGAAGCAGGAAGAGATGAAAAAGTATAATTAAATAGTTGAGATAATATATAGTAATATAATAATGACAGCAGAAAAAGACCAAAATGATCCAGCCAGTCTGCCCAGCAAGTTTCTTATGGCAGTAACTGCCACTCCCTGCAGGTTACCCCATGTTTCTGTTAGAAGAGTTTTAATTGCCACTCTGTGCGGGTTACCCCATGTTTCTGTTAAGGGTTTTAATTGCCACTCTGTGCGGGTTACCCCATGTTTCTGTTAAGGGTTTTAATTGCCACTCTGTGCAGGTTACCCCATGTTTTTGTTAAAGGATAGTAACTGCCGCTCCCTGCAGGTTACCCCATGTTTCTGTTAAGGGTTTTAATTGCCACTCTGTGCAGGTTACCCCATGTTTTTGTTAAAGGATAGTAACTGCCGCTCCCTGCAGGTTACCCCATGTTTCTGTTAAGGGTTTTAATTGCCACTCTGTGCAGGTTACCCCCATGTTTTTGTTAAAGGATAGTAACTGCCGCTCCCTGCAGGTTACCCCATGTTTCTGTTAAGGGTTTTAATTGCCACTCTGTGCAGGTTACCCCCATGTTTTTGTTAAAGGATAGTAACTGCCGCTCCCTGCAGGTTACCCCATGTTTCTGTTAAGGGTTTTAATTGCCACTCTGTGCAGGTTACCCCCATGTTTTTGTTAAAGGATAGTAACTGCCGCTCCCTGCAGGTTACCCGCAAGCCTTATAGTAAGGGTAGTAATATTAACCATCAAAACCAAGCAACTGTCAAACCCATAACAAAATTACTAGTAGCAACATTTTTGCAGGGCGAGCAGCCTTCTTGAAAATTCAGATGATGCTGCCTGAACATGCTTTGCTTTTAGACTTGGCCATAGAAGCAATCCTGCACTTTTTCCCTAATGCCTGCGTACCCAGTACCCCAGACCGTAAAAGTCAGGGCTCAGCGTTTGCCATCATCAAATTTATATTTTCAGACTCCCATTTTAGCAACCTGACAGTGCCTCCTTAAATAAAATAAATGAGGAGAGAAAAAAGGAGAGAAATGTAATTATATTTCTTGTCTCATTTCTAAGACCAACGTTTAAGTATTTGTTCCCCATCATTCATCCTCCACACAAATATAAAGTAACTCAGGCATAGAGTATCATTTTCTTTTCTTAAGCAAAGAAATCTGACAAATTTACTTACCCATTCTTCTGCAGGAAGCTTAAATCTCCCAGCGGTACATGCCCCGTTGTTGTAGAACATATCAATGGTTCCAAGCGAGAAAGCCACCTCATCCATGACACCTGCTATCCCAGCTCATAGGCTACAACACAAACAACACAATCGAGGCTTTACACAACTACACACAACACACCTACCGTGACTTATCTCTCTAGGGCATGGCGGGGAGCCACCGTGAGAAAAAAAAAAAAAGCACATTTGTGAGTCACACGCGTTGTGTACCCCGTGACTCATTTGCACTACACAACAATTAATGCACCACCAAAGAGAGCTACAACTCCCTTTTTGTCAAAAGGACAATAAGGCATTTAGCGTATGGCTGTCCCAGACTAAGCTCATTCCCAATATATCGCGGTGACGGCGAGTGTTATGCAGCCCTGGCGCTCTGCTTTAATTGCTGTTCGCACAAGTTCGTAACAATCCGGGTAAACATTAAAAAAAAAATATAACTAAGTCTCAAATCATAACCATACTAGGCAATGCTAATTAGAATACACTTCATTCTGACTGATAAAGGGCAGCGGTTCAGATGTGAAGTAGCATATATTAAAGAAGTTTAGTAAATGGCATCTTAAAGGAGGGAGGGCAGACCGCTTGCATCAGACACGGTCAGGTTAATTTGTCTGGTGAGGGCGCAGAAGTATATTACAGGTTTAAATCCCAGTGGGTCACCACTGTGTCCTTGAACAAATGATCTCCTTGTTCTCAGCCACAGACCGCAAGCTTGGCAGAGGATTAATCCTGTACAGTACTCTGGGGCCTGATCATACTGTGTCATTTATGAATAAATACCAGTGCCCATCAACCTATGACCCAAGTATGCACTTATCCATTTGCGCTCACCCTTAAACTCAATCTGCAAGAGCTCGCGAGTTTTTTTTGTTTTTTTTTTTTAATCTCTCAGCAAACTCCACTAACAAGAAAGATCGCTATCGAGCATCAGCCTGGTTTAAACAAAAGCTGCTTTTTTTTTTTTTTTTAACACTAACAATCTGTTAAAAAAAAAAAATTTACGAAATGAGGACCGTTTTAAACGGGTCCAAAAAAGCTACCCCTGGCCTGGGAAGATGACCATTGCCAAAGTACTTCATTAACTAGACAGCAGGACGCGCGCTTCAAGGTGCAAAGACCTCAGGAATCAATCTCTCCCTGGCAGAGAGAGAGAGAGAGAGAAAAGGGCAGCAGGGCAGACGGGAGCAGTGCCTACTGAGCCACCATCCAAGGCTCCTCTGCGCTTAGTCCGTGCTCGACTCGGGAGAAGAAAAACCCGGCGTGCTAAATCCTCACTCGGGCACCATCACTTCCAGCGCCCTGTCTTACGTTAAAGAACAAACGAGCATGCACCGAGCGAGACGTCACAGGAAAGCTGCCCGGGTCCTCCGATAATGCGAGCGGAACAGCCCAGCTCCTCCGAGTGGCTACGAGCCGGTCCCCCCCCCCCCCTCGCCGCCGGTAACGAAGGAGAGCACGAGCTCCCGCACTCACCCCCCTCCCACCATCCCCCGGGAGCAGCTCCTGCCGCGCTCTGCACCGCCGGGACCGGCCCGGGGCGCGCACGCGAGGCCGAGGAAAGGAGAAGGGGGGACGCGCGCTGCTGACGTCAGTAAAGTGCGCCGCCGCAGTGACCGCTCCCGCCTTCGAGTCAGTAACCGGGAGACCCGGGAACACTGCGGGGAGAGAAAAAGGAGCTCTAGGCTAAACCAGGCCATAACCGAAGTTATCATTTTCCAGAAAAAAAAACACCCAAAACATCTCCAATTCAAATTCTTCCTAAATAAAACACGAAGTTGCGCACAGGCCGGACTGGATACCTTGGCGTGAGACTTTTAAGTGCATCTGGGAATTTTAAATTGCCTGTAAACTAAGACGCTATCAGATAAAGCTCTAAGAGCCTTATATGCAACATAGAAACCTCTGGACAAACCACTAGTAAAACTACTATTACAATTATTTGATAGCATCATTCAACCAATACTTTTATATGAGACTGAGGTCTTATCATTAACCCCAAATTCTCCAGAATGGAACAGATACCTGTTAGAAATCCTGCACCTCCCGTTCTGCAAACAGACACTTCCTGCCCACAGAAACATCCCTACTAGGGCCTGAGCAGAATTAGGTCCCTTCCCCTTCCTACTCACCATACAAAAAGACATTTTCAGATACTGGTATCAGGCAATCTGTGATACAACACAAAACCCTGGAAAAAACAAATTCAGCATTTCCATAGCAAACCTGCTATATCAATCCAACATTAACAGCGGGAACTAAAAACAACTGCAACCCAGCATATAAAAAGACAGAAATGCAGATATTGAAATGTGCCCTAGAACATCATTACACCTTATATTGGGCAGAGCAAATTGGAAAACAAAATACGCTGGACTGTTACAGAACCTTACACAAAGAATACATGCTAGCACCTCTATCACAAATGCAAAAAAGAAGCAGACCTTCACCAAATACAGAATAAGAGACCACATACTAGAAATAGAAAGATGCCGAAGAAAACTGGAAACCCCAAGAAGCCAGACTCTGTATGCAATGGAACACTGGAGAAATAGAAACAGAATTGCATTTCCTCCTGTGCTGTGCAAAATACAAAGAGGTCAGAGATACACATTTCCCAAAGGTGACAGAGAAAGTCAGACTTCCCACAAAAGAATGAGCAGGAAAACCTCCCTATAATCCTGGGGGAAAGAGAAGAAACAGCAGCTATAGCAGCAAAATATGTAGTATCCTGCCGCCAGACCAGAAATGAAAACTTACCAGGGGACAATAAGGACCAGCACCAATACCTGAGATGACCCTGGTGCTGTTCGTTTCATAACCTATACTTTTAGTTATTACCGCTGTAACGTTTGGCTGCTTGAGGGACAGTCCAGCAAGCAGTCCCACTCACCCCAACTTTGGCATGCCACTCAGGCCCCTCCCACGGTATGGATGTCGCCATTCACCGTTCTCCGACACTGGGTCCTCTAGGTGTGCACACCACACATCAACTCAAGAAGACCCCGCGTCAAGAAACTGCAAGCCAGTGCGCCCTGATGATGTCAGCACGGCTGGGTATTTAAACCCCAGCCCCGCTCCAGGCTGGTGCCTCAGCAACAGGTTTCCTGCCTTGCAGTATGTATTGCCTTGTGGTGTTCCTGCTTCCTGCCTTTCCTCATCCGGTTCACCTTGCCCCATCCAGTCTCGCCCTGCGCCGTTTGCCGTACCTTGCCTCAGCTTGCCTACTCAGATCTGATCTCTGCTTCGGACCTGGACCACTCTCACACCTGTCGCCTGCCACTGACCTTTGCTTCGGACCTAGCTACTCTCTTACCTGCCACTAACTATTGCTACGGACCTGGACTATACCTTGCTCTGAGCCTGGTCCTGAATGTGGAGATTGCCAGACTGCTGTCTGCTGTGAGCTCAGCTTGCCCTTGGACTCTGTCTTTCTGTTTGCCCTGTGGGACTATCGCCTAAGTCCTGCTGGCCCCTGGAACCCAAGGGCTCAACCTGTGGGGAATGGGGCTGGTACAGGTGAAGCTCCAGTTCTGACCCGGCCTAGGGCACGTTCGCCAGCGGTTGGCGTGGGCCTAATGGGTTCGCCCACTAGACTGTGTCGACTCTGCCACAGCACAAAGGTCCACTCTACTGACAACCATTTAGTAATTTTTTTCTCTCTTTTCCTACCCTTTTATTTTAATCATTCCGTATATTACTTTGGCATCACACATGAAATTGTGTGATGCCTGAGGAGATCCCTGTCTATGCTCAGAGAAGGACTGATCTCAGGGGTAGGTCCGTGTCTGTACTCAGAGGAGCTTTAGGAGACTCATCCCAGGATCAGGGCCGTGTCCATGCTCAAGGGAGCACTAGGGGTATGATCCCTGGGTCAGGACCCAAGAGTATGTTCAGAGGAGCACTAAGGGAATGACCCCTGGGGAAGGTCGGTGTCTGTGCTCAGAAGTGGTGTATAGGACACATGTGTGAGCAGCCCGAGGATTGAATTCTTTATACCTGGGGATATCTGTATTCCCACCCTTTATCTAAAGGGTGATAGAAATATCCTCTTAGAAATTTTAAGACAAAAGTGGACATCCTTGCCTGCAGGGACAGTGCAAGAGTATTAAGTGCCTTAGGCGAACCTTCTGCCTTCTGCTCCCCAGTCCAAATGCAGAAGTAAAAATTATGCAACAATAAAATGAAGAAATATAAAACAATAATAAAACCATACTAGTAAAAGGAATAATTCAAATTAGCAGACAAATAGAGTGACATCCAAAAATTAAAAACTCAAAAAAATAAAAAATTTCCCAGCTCCAAAACAAAAATCGAAAACCAGCGCACACATCAAATATTAATGCCCAATGATTACAACTAACAAAACTACCTGGGAACATTTGATTTCCAGGTGCCCTGAGATTGTCATGGATTAGCTGATGGGGTGAGGAGCAGGAGTTGTGCACAAACTTTCTCTTTTCTCTCATATACACCCACATAATTATGCACTTCTGTTCTCTCTCACATACACAGACTTTCCTGTACATGCACACTACTAGACACACACACATATATGCACTCTTGCCCTCACTCACAAATGTCCTTATTGACTCAGACAGGTCTCTTCTCTCACACACACACTTAGGATCCTTGTCTTATTCACAGGCTCTCTCCCTCTAACACTATCACTCTCTGAATCACAATCCCCCTCACTCACACACACACACACACACATACAAGCTCCCTCTCTCTTTCTCAAACTCACATACACATTCCCTCATAAAGACTCCCTCTTTTTCTCACAGATACACACCCCTTCTCTCTGTCTCTCTCTCATACACCACCGCATACAGACACTCTTTGTCTCTTGCACACTCCCCCCTTCACACAGGTTCTCTCTCTTTGTGGCACAATCACCCTTACACAGGTTCCCTTTCTCACACACGCACACATGCACTCTCACTCCCTCACACAGGCTCCCTCTCTATCTCATACACACACACAAAAAGAGAGGTCGCTTGCGGCCCGCCGAGTCTGCTTCTCTTGGCTGCAAGCAGGATGAGTGCTGCTCGCAGCCCACTGAGTGCTTATCTCAACCGCGAGCAGAATGGGCGCCACTGGTGTTTGCTGAGTCTTTTCTAGGCCGCGAACGGGATGGGCTCCGCTTATGGCCCACCGAGCCTCTACTCCCTCTTTGCCGCCTGGTTTGCCTAGTGGACGCGCTGGCCCTGCTTGTCTGAAAGAACCATGACTCCTCATTGCATGTAATAAGAAGAAGCACGTGATTAGTGTGTGGAGTGGAGATGTGCTCCTCTGCAGCACTAGGTGTTTACCCTGTGATTAGTCACCTTGACACATGGTGCTTATGTGTACTTCACTCCCTCTGGAAATGTGAGATGATGTAATTCTCTTAAACCTTGCTGAGAAGTAAACAGAATGCAAAGACTGGAATGACTATGGGATACCATCACTTTTATACATTTAAATAGCACTAAAAGGTGTATGCAGCACTGTACTGATACACATGCGAGAGACAGTCCCTGTTACAATCTAAGTCAAGACAAACAGGAAAAATGAGTGTTTGAGAACTGGGGAAAAGATTTAAAGTCTCAAAGGTGGGTTAATAGATGCAGTTTAATTGAAGACAGGGACCATATTATCTAATTGGGAACAGCTGTAAGAATTTAATCTTTGCCCTGCCAAGCAATCTATATAAGAAAAACAGGAAATAGAGTGTTTGGAAGAGGAATAGGGTGGGAGGGTTTATAGGCAGCAAACATTAGGTGCTTCCCACATAACAAGCAAGTTCTATGGGGATTTTTTTGCTCCAACGATTTTTTTTTTATCAGCCCACTACAACGCACTTTCTGCCCAGTTACAGCGACAAATGTCTCACACCACGTAGACAATCCACTGCCCTATAATACAGTCTAAGCTTACATGAGAAACCCTGCAAAGCAAAGTGGTGCTAAGAAACCTAAACAGAAGATCAGAGTAATTTAGGATATCAGGTAATAGAAATCCTCTCAGCTTAAATGTAGCAGATTTTCAGTGCTTCCCACGTAGGCTCTGATGCATTAAAGGTGCACTCAGGAGGGCACACAGGTTTAACTACAGTTGTGCACTCGTTTTTTTAATGTGCAAGCTTTACTGCCGATGCAGGAAGGAGCTTTGTGCACAAAAAGAGAGGTGCGCTGGCTTAACTCGTGCGTTCTTATCGCTGGAAACTGAACTCTTTGTCAGTTTCCAGGGCTAATATTAGTTTTTGGGCGGAAGCTACAGATCCAGTGCTGGCATCTGTACTCGGGCTTTATGCGCAGAAAATGTTTTATGAACGCAAAACATGCTTTCTGTGCTGAAAACCCTTTTTATATACCAGGTTTTCTGCACAGAAAATCAGGGTTTATGTACATAAATCATGCTTTTATGAGCACTAAGCATTTTTTATGCACATTTAGCATGCTTTTTTTTTTTTAACTCCTGCTGCATTAGCATACCATTAGCTTGCGCATAATTTAGGGAACTGCACTGAATTTCAGCACACAGTTTTAATGCCCAGCGTATTTAAATGGCCCTTAGCAAGCAAGCATATTTTGCCACCCAAACTGGTCTGGCCAGCACTGGAGTTGTACCAGATTATACCAGGGGAAGCCAAGATAACCTTTGATGACTATGGAAGGAGAATTAGTGATCTTAATTTATCTTAAGCTTCACACGAATGCTTTAATTTATACCCTCTCTAAGGTACTTCTACCATCTTTTGGTACAGGTTTGTAAGTTTGTTTATACTCGGTAAGCATGAGTTGGTAACTTGTGTCCTGCCCGATGTCCAGTACAGTTTGTACGTTGAGGCATGCCAGGTTTTGCCTGTTTAAAGTATCCCACATTTTAAAATTTATTTTGTATTATTATTTTTTTTTAATTTTGTCCTTGTAGAACTGTGAGATAACTGATTTGACCCCCTTGTTGCCTTGCTTCCGCCATTCAGAGGCATCACCAGGTACTCTCTTTATATTTTGCATCTCAAAATCTTCTGGAGGTGTCAGCCCTCAGATTAACTAAACCCCTCGACAGTTCGGGAGGTAGAAATTTTGCCTCAGCAGCTCCTGTGCTTTGGAATGAGCTACCCGAGGGGTTGAGAGCAGAAACTGCTTTGCTTCGGTTCAGGAAGTGCTTATAAAGATTCAGTTGTTCAATCACTGGCCTTTCAATCACTGGCTGCAGTTATTTACAACAGGCAATGATAATGCTGTCTTGATGTTTGATACTGTGTGTATCAGTTGCTTAAATTGAGTTTGCCTGTGTGAATATTATGGGTGTCCTGATGTAACCCGCTAAGGCCTGTGGGTTAGCAGAACAGAAGTTATGTTAAATAAGAAAGTGCTCGTCTGTATTTTGGGAGGGTGCTTTGCTCCCTTGTTCTTCTCCTCCTCACACTTCGCTGTGCACCTTCCTTGCTTGCGTAGGTGAGGATCAGAATGTCATCAACCAATCTTATTCTTTAGAATAAGCCCTGCTTAACTTGCACCTTTACAGATGATATCACAATTAATTCAAGCACAGCATATCACTATTACTACAGTTATGGATCATTTCTAAAGCACTACCAGACATGTTCAGCACTGTACAGACACACATAAGAGACAGTCCCTGCTCCATGGAGCTTACAGTCTAGTGAAGACAAACAGGCATGAAAAACAAGACTATGGGAAGTGTATTTATTGTAGAGAAGTGTTTATGATTTGAAAGCATAGTTCCTGAACGATGTAAAATGAAGATCCTGTATTGTAAACCTTCTTAATAATCAACAAAAAGAGCAGGTTTGTCCTCCTAAGCAATTCTTATGTGGTATGACAGGATATAACAAATCCTCCTCGATGACAAAATGTAGTCACTGCCATTCTGTTTCTTAAGCAGAAGGGTTGCTGTAGCATGACCTCTTGTAATAGTTTGGAACATGGGATACTTTGCTTTTTATTTGTTTATAGAGACTAGAAAAGACGTTCTAGAGCAAGGGGGTCATGCTATGAGGCGCCAAAAGGGCAACTCAGGGGCAAGGTAGTGAAATGTGTTTTCAAGGGAATGATGATGGATGCATGAAGCAGCCTGCCGGGAGAGGTGGTGGACACACAAACAGTAACAGACTTCAAGAAGGCATGGGATGAGCACAGAGGACCCTTACGTGCAAAAAAAAAAAAAAATGTAGAGACAGAAGCATGACCTGGGAACGCTGCAGGCAATGGGGTTAGGCAGGTGGCTACCAGCAGGCTACAGCTACCCCCCCCCCCCCCCCCACCGGTCAGTTTGGTGGCTGAGTAACATCCAGAAAGGCTTGCAGGGCCCTAGGAGGCCAGATGTTTGGGGTAACAGCTGTGCTGATATTGGTAGCTGTTTAGATTATTACAAAGCTTTGTAATTTGACCCGGGGAGGGGGGTGATGGATGTGGAGCCAAAAGGGGATCTTGTAGGGTCATCTACCCAAAAAGATGGGATGCAGACGACAAAATCCGGAGCGAGATCTAACAAGCTGTCTCGCTCTCTTGCCGGCAGTTTTGATCTGTCCTTAGCATTGCAAACAGGAAGACCTGGAGAGATTCTGGCCCGTTGCCAGACAAAAAAGGCGCTGAGGGCAAGGATATGCATTCGGCGCTCCCCTCTTATTTATTTATTTATTTATTTTTGGTTTTTATATACCGATCTTCCTGCATTAAATACAAATCAAACCGGTTTACAAGGAACAAGAAACTGCCTGAACGGGGATACATAGAACTAAGAACAAATGGTAAACATGGCAAACATAGTTAAACTTTAAAATTTAACTGAACAGAGAGAAAAATAATTACAATGCATAGTAATAAATGTCCTAAAGCATTCCAAGAGAAATAAGTGATTAGTTAAATGCAGAATCTGGAAATGCAAGGTTGAATAACCATGTTTTTAATCTTCCCTTCTGAACTCGTGGGCTTACAGACTGGCTCAGAAAAGGTAGCGTGGCACCCAGAGCAGTCGCCCGGCTTGCCCACCCCTTGCAACGGCACTGGACAGACTGGATGGGACCCATTGGTCTTTCTCTGCCATCATCTGTCTTACAGTGAGACCAATGCTGTACTAAACCAAGAAAAACCTAGCAAAGCCTGCTTTGTGCGTAAAATAAACGCCCACGTTATTTGCAATAGCGTTCACTACTTTCCCTTTCAATGCGCGAAACAGGTTTTGTTAAATTTTTTGGCTTCACAAAGTTCTCCGTTTGCAAAACTGTATTTAAATGAATAGTTAACGAGTCACTATGTTGCAAAATTATGCAGAGCGGCTCATTAACTGTTAGCGCATAGTAGAACCATGCAAAACTGGCTTCACAAATCTGATTTTGCAAAAACCTTTAAGTATACATCAATAAGATTGTTGCGTCCGTCGGTCTCAGACGGCTTCGACCTCTGTGCCTCACCTTTCTTCCTTCTCTCTCCTCAAGCCTTGGGAAGATGGCTGCTGCCGCGTCTTCAAGCCGCTCTCTCCGGTGTCCCCAGATCGGCAATGGCGATCTGGGGACACACACATCTATGTATAGCTGTATGTGGCGTGCACACATCTGGTGTGCACGCCACCCACATCTATGTCCACGTCATGGCGGGAACCTCGGGGGCGTCCCCTCCGAGTGACGTCATCACATCCTGGTATTTAGCCTGCCCTTCGCTTGCTAACAAACTGAGTTAGCAAGGATTGGATTGGATTCGCCTCCGGTCTATGCTGCTCTGCCGCTTCCCAGCTGCCGCAGGAAGCTCTCTCTCTCTGCCCTTCGGGGTAATTCTTCACTAACCTGGGTACCCGCTCCTCGGGGGGCCCTTCTGCTCTATTTCAGGTACCTATCTTGGGATACCGGGTACTCGCTCCTCGAGGGCCTGCTCTCCCTAATCTGGTGCCTGCCACTGAACAACTTCTGCCTGCCAGGACCTTCTACGATACAGCCTTCTGCTTCAGCGAGTACCAGCCTTTCAGTCTCTCTCACCTTCAGCTTCAGCGCCCTGTGTCTACATCCGGGACCTGTCCCTGCTACGCCGCGCTGCCCATCACCTACTCGAGTGTGAGACTGGTCTCCTCTGCTGAGGACCCCTGGACTACTTCACTGGGCTACCTTCACTGCTGCCGCTCCCCGGGCAGTACCTTCGAGCTGTACAATAAATACTACTTCTCTGTGTCTGCGTGTATAGAGTCTAGCCTTGTACTGCCGTACCTCACGGGGCTCCTCCCCGTGGGAGTGGCCATCACCGCAGTACCCAAGAATCCTCTCTAATACCTCATAACCATAACAGAGATGTAGTTAAGATTTTGCAAAATTTTCTGATTGAAAAAAAGAACTATTCCTTCTATTTTTCTACCGTTCTTATTTGCATATATGTCCCAGCAGAAGAAAACTCACACTATTTCACAGATAGTGCACAAAATGTTTACTGGTTTCGTGCATTAGCCTCGGTGCATGTTACTATATTTTGTCAGCATATATACCAACTAACTACCAGTAACTCTGTAGAAGAGTTTATGTTCCTTGAAGCTGCATTATGTCCTGCTTGGTGGGGGGAGGATTGTAATTTGCCACTAGCAAGAGAACAAGCTTTAGTTTTGTACAGGATCTGCAGGGTCGCTTTCTTCAAAGCACTCATTTCCAAAATAATCATGGTGCGCACAGTGAACTCGACCAGAGATGGTAAAAGTGGCCTTCAGGCCCTCAGTCTCTCTTTGCCTCCTGCCTTCCCATGACTTTGAAGTGCCACTTGGAAAGCTGCAGATCCTTGGTGGTCATAGTGCTAGAGCTTTCCATGGATCAGGAACCCTTGATGTGCCCAGTTGTCCCCCTGCTGTGTCATCGCAGACCCCATCTTGGTCTCCGTTCATCTCTCTCTTCCCCCCTGGCCCGTATCACCTTCCTTTTGTATCTGTCCCATGCACACTTGGGGGTCAGGGGCAAAGCAGGGGAGGAGGAAGATAGGCCGCATGACAGCCAGTTCCTCAATTCATGGTGAATCCCTAATTAACCTAATTAATTGTTTTTAACAAGCCTTCAACCTGGTTATAGAAGGTATGGGAGTGGCAGTCACAACCCTGAACACCTGGCTGGGCAAACTGGATGAGCCATTTTATTCTGCATCTGCTTGTCATGTACTATGTTGCTATGCTTGCCACATTGCGATAAAGGTTGACCTACTGGCAGCAAACAATTTTTTCTGTTCCAGGACTGGTCTCAGCAAGACAGAATGTCTGGGAGAGGTAATTTTGCTTGGAAAAACAAGAGGCATTTATAAAAAAAAAAAGATGTAGGCCAGGCATTCGCTTTCTGGGCGTCTTTCAATAATCCTCTTGTAGATACCCGACAAAAGAGACCGATTAGGCCCTGAAAGCTGACACTGCAATCGCATCTTTCTGCAGCGCATTTGTTAAGAGTACCAGAGGATGCTACGAACGGGTTATTTCCGTTAATGAAAGGATCTGGGCTCTGCCGCTACGTCTTTTGCTGTAATTACGGCCGGGTCCCGCTCCATGCTGGCTCTGCCTGCTTGGGACTGAGTAAGCTGATGGAATACTAAGCAGGAGGCCCACAGCTCAGCTGAAGCGCTGCCAACGATCAACAATGAAGCACTCTATGCGGATTAACCTGATGTTTCAGCAGTAACAAAAAACACACACAAAAAAAAAACCCCCAGGCATTTTAGAACTCTGCTAGCAACAAGTAGAGAAAACTACAGCAAAGAAGGTATATTTCTGGTGACTAAAAAACATCGAAATACAAAACTCGGCAGAAACAGAGCGTGAATTTTATTAAATACACATTTGTAGAGGTTAATGTAATCATAATAAATTACATATACCTAGCCCTGCCCCCCCCCCCCCCCTCCAAGATAAGTTTTGTAATCAGCATTTCAGGCGCGTGCAAGCAGCTGTCTCTGTGTCACTTGCAGGTTATTGTTTATCATACCTGATTCTGCTTTAGTAAAACTGAATCAGAATCCAGGTGTTATATTGATTTATGGTATCCTGAGAATGATCCACTCACTACTGCCCCAATCCCCAATTACACCATCTCAGCCTGCTGGTCAGAGCTCACTAATGGCCTATGAGACCAGTTGTTCATGGTTTAATAACAAAAGCAGCAATAGATGCTAGAAGCAGGACAACCAGACCATGTTTCAGCTAGATTTTTTTTTTTTTAATTAAAGAAAATTGTCATTTCTAGTTGTGGCATCATCTAAATAATTGAGTTGGGGGCTATCAATCAGAATGTTAAAATTGGGCTCTGGAAATATAGGATTGTGTGATTGACCTTATAATTAAAAAGCCGATTGTCCGAGCAGGCTTTTGAAGAGCAGGGTTAAGTTTTGTGGCTGTCCAAATATTGGTTACTTAGGGGGTAATATTCAGTCACTGGCCAGACCGAAATGTTAGCTGGACAAATTTACCGGCTAACTTTAGAGAGATACTCGGTGTTGCAACTGCACTATTGAATATAGTCGACTATCTTAAAGATAGCCGGATAACGTCTTGCAAACTTTCGGACTCCCCTTTGGCACTACCAGAGTTAGCCAGATAAGTTATCTGGCCAGCTTAACTTTGCCATGGAACATCCCCTGATTACCTCTATGTTAGCCGGCTAACATTTTAGACAGATAATGAGTTATCCTTCTATAATTTAGACAGATAAGGGCCCCAAAATTTGAAAAGTCAGCATCTAGTTATCCGGCTAAATGCCTCTGAATATTGACCTCCTTTACCGTTTCTTGTGCAGGAAGAGGGCTTTGAATTTTTAGGAGTTTGTGGGAATGTTTTAATTCCTTTTCTGGATGGGATGTCGATGATTTTTTTTTTTTATATATGTTAATTTATTGAAACAAAAGTAATGTACAAATCACAAATTGTAACAGACAGAGAATGATGACAATACCAGCTTTGTGATGCAACATGCTACTTTAACAATTCTTTGCGTCATAAGTTTTTAATCTTTTCTCTACTTTCATATTCCCTTTCGTGCCCATTCATCCTTCCACATACATTCTTCTGGATCAAGAGGCATAAACCTGGTCTCTCTTTGTACTTGCCGCAGCTTTTGTAGACAGGTGAGAAAATATTGTTGCTTTACTAAAAACGTGCTATTCAAAAAATTTTGTCTCGATTTTTCCAGAGTGGCAAAAGTTTTCATTTCTGATCACCAGGCCTGAATTGATGGCAATCCTTCATCTTTCCAAGAAGCAAGAATGATTTTCTTGGCAAGACTGAAAGAAATTCCAAGCACTTATGCGCTACCTGCTGGCAGTGTCTGCATTGTGTCGGACAGGTACAAATATGCCATTCTCCCATTCCAAGATATATTATGTCCTATCAGGCAATTAAGGATGTTATGAACCTGCTGCCAGAGTCTAGTTTACTATATTCTGTGAACAAGTGGCATAGATCTCCCTTTTCACTACAGCATTTTAAATATAAATCAGATTCCTCTTGACTCCCTGAGCCCTTGTGATCTATAAACGCTGAAGGATCTTTAAGCTGAATTTCTCTTAAATTTGCTGGCTGAATATATCTATACAGTACGGAGAAAGCTGCTATCATATTTATTTATTTAACATTTTTTTATATACCGGCATTCGTAGGACACATCATGTCGGTTCACAAATAACTGAGAAAGGAAATTACAATGAACGGGGAAGGAGGGATAACTGGGAAAAAATTGGATAATATACGAAACTGGATAACATATGAAAGGATAGGAGAGAGAGTCAACGAGCAGGGATACAACATTGTTGAATGACATGGAGATTACTTATCCATGTTAAGATTAAATATGCATACGCAACGATTAAATATGTATAAGTAATGTTAAAGGAGGCATGTGTGTGCACTTATAGACTTAGTATATCAACTTAATTACAGTATAAAAGGAGGCATGTGCACTTATGTACAGTTATATACAGGGGGAAGAGGGAGGGAGCGAGGGGGAAAGGAAACAAAATGGCAAGGTACTTTCAGGCAAAGGTAGCTAGAGGGGTGAGGGGCGGGGTGGAGGGAACAGGGGGGGGTACTGAGATGGTAGAGGGAGGTCAAGGAGAAGGTATAAGGGCTGAATGGGAGTTGAGGTGGTTCAGAGGTGAACTATGACGGGTTGAGAAGAGTTGGGGTAAGCCTGTTTAAAAAGCCATGTCTTGATTCCTTTTTTGATATCACGAATATCAGGTGGTATACCCCCAAATCCGTGCCCCATAGTTGGGCCAGTGTAAGGAGATTGGTATCTGGTATGGCTTTCTTAATGTATGCCATCCATATTCCAATTTTATTGAACCTGGGTACAGTTTCCAAAAAGGTTTCCTCCTCATCTGTATATGTAATATCTCCCAAAGTGTCCTTCGCTAATGATAAGCGGTAGGGGATGTAGATGTGATTTTTACGATGTTTTACATCTCTGGTACTTTTCTGTCTATGGAAGGTTTTGTATATTTGTTATAATGGTAATTTCTGGATTATTATTATTTTTTGTGAAAAATAACTAGCTATGTATTTGTTGCTGAGAATCAACTTAAATCTCCAATATTGTCTCTATCTTAAAACCATAGAACTTTATTTCTCTCAATATAACTAAACTATTTTAATAAAATAAAAATAAGAGAATACAAGACCGGTGACTGAAACAATTGGCTTTAAACTAGTTTCCGAATTTTCGGATCTCTTGCCAATACTGAGGTCTTTTCTCTAAAATAAAAATAGTTTAGTTATATTGAGAGAAATAAAGTTCTATGGTTTTAAGATAGAGACAATATTGGAGATTTAAGTTGATTCTCAGCAACAAATACATAGCTAGTTATTTTTCACATTTTATTGTATACTAGTTATTCCCCAACACTGTTGTTTTATTATTATTTTTTTGTTATCTTGTAAGTCGTCATGGCTGTTTTGTGTGGGAAGGCAAGGACTACACATCTGATGATGATGATGATGATTTTTCATGGCAAAAAAAAAAAAAATGGTTGTGCCTTAATCCTCTGCCCTGATCTTCCAGTTAGACTGCATTTCTTGTCACAGGGTTAATTTGTGAATCCTACTTTAGTCAACGTATGATGATCAAATACTCCTTTTGTGCATGGCCGGTTTCCTATAGGTTTTGGTCTACCACAGCGCTGGGCTCTTGGATGCTCTCCGACTTCCCTACTGGATTATCTCAGAGCTGCCCTGGTAACGTAGACAATCCCTGCTGCATTCCAGCAAAGAGATCCGAGTCCTCCCCGCAGAGGAAACTGGAAGGATCCTGGCACAATGCCTGTCCCCAAAATAATGGAGCGCATAACTATTTTTAAATTAGATCGGCATTCTCTAAAAGGCACATGGTTAGCGCTGTAATCACTTTGAGTTGAATGAGTCATAAAATATTATGCAATATCAACAGGAGAAGAATCCAGCAAAGCTGATCCTGCCATTGTAAAATGCTCCTTGTGTCGTTTCTGTCAGCACTTGTTTAAAAGAGTGAATCACACTGTAATTTGAAAATTATATCCAAAAGTCCCTGAGTCCCTAAGATGTTTTGTCAAGACACGAAGAATGCGTTCTCAGAGTCTTAACAAAACATCAGATCAAACCCCCTGCTCCATACTGAGACCCTCTGCTGTTTGCATGCTGCTGCTATAGAAACAGCAGAGGTAAATGACTTTCTTTAGCTGCAGTGAAACATTATAGCATAGTAAATGCCTGCAGAAAAAGACTGAAATGGCCCATTCAGCCTGCCTAGCAAGGATTTTAGGGTTGCAAGTGCCGTTCCATGCAGGTGACCCTCATGCTTTCTGTTTAGGGTTGTAAGTGCCTCTCCATGCAGGTGACCCTCATGCTTTCTGTTTAGGGTTGTAAGTGCTGCAAGTTACCTCGACGTATTTCTTGGAAGCACAATATAATTATTTCAGTGCAGTTTTGGATTGTCTGTCATGCAAGCGATGCAGGTTACTCCAATGTTTTGTTTCCATCTTCTTACCAATAACGGATCCTCTGTGCTTATTCAACAAATGTTTTGTGGATCCATAAAGTCAAGAGGCCGCCAATGAAGAGTGGGTGACTCGCCAGAATGATGGCTACTGCCTGGAGACAATACCCTTAGTCAATAAACATACACATGGTTACTGTGACTCCAACATCACTCTAAGCTTCAACAGCAAGAGGAAATGTGGAAAAAAGGATTTGCACTCACAAAGACGGGAGTAGGCTGGCTTGTTACGGCGGGTTACTACCCCAAACCAAATATCCAAATTACTACCTCCACCTTCCTCTATTCCTGATGCCTTTCAACTAGCTTGATCACTCCATTCTTATACTTCACTTCAATGCATATCCAGCATAGTTCTCTGCTTCAACAGCAGGGGAAAAGAAAAACTGTTACTTCACACATCCAGCAGAGCTCTCTGCTTAAACGGCAGGGGAGAAGAAAAAAGGGTTCGCACTCACAAAGCGGGGAGTAGCTGGCTTGTTACGGCGGTTACTACCCCAAACCAAATAACCAAATTACTACCTCCACCTTCCTCTATTCCTGATGCCTTTCAACTAG
This sequence comes from Rhinatrema bivittatum, assembly GCF_901001135.1. Classification (NCBI taxonomy): domain Eukaryota; kingdom Metazoa; phylum Chordata; class Amphibia; order Gymnophiona; family Rhinatrematidae; genus Rhinatrema; species Rhinatrema bivittatum. Next base: position 292,161,191 of record NC_042621.1, read on the forward strand.
CTTGATCACTCCATTCTTATACTTCACTTTCAATGCATATCCAGCATAGTTCTCTGCTTCAACAGCAGGGGAAAAGAAAAACTGTTACTTCACACATCCAGCAGAGCTCTCTGCTTAAACGGCAGGGGAGAAGAAAAAAGGGTTCGCACTCACAAAGCGGGGAGTAGCTGGCTTGTTACGGCGGTTACTCCCCCAAACCAAATGTACCTGATACTTCACTCTCGACGCATATCCAGCATGGCTCTCTGCTTCAACGGCATGGGAGAAAGACTGATACATCACGAATTTCCAGCATAGCTCTCTGCTTCAACGGCAGGGGAAAAGAAAAACTGATACTTCACGCATATCCAGCATAACATCAACGGCAGGGGAGAAGAAAAAAGGATTCACACTCACAAAGCGGGGAGTAGCTGGCTTGTTACGGCGGTTACTACCCCAAACCAAATGTGCCTGATACTTCACTTTCGATGCATATCCAGCATAGCTCTCTGCTTCAACGGCAGGGGAGAAGAAAAAAACTGATACCTCACGCATATCCAGCATAGCTCCCTGCTTCAACGGCAGGGGAGAAGATAAACAACCAATAAGGGCTGTATAACATAATCTGGGTAAAAACAAATAAGCATGGGTGTAGCTTGCTTATTGCGGCGGTTACTACCCCTACTACCTCTAACTAATCAAGCTAGATATTTCACTTGGATGCAGCTCCATCACCGCTCTCTACATTAATGGCGGGGGTGCAAGGGAAATAGAACCAAGAGCTAAGAGAAACAGATAAGTATGAGAGAAAAAATGAGGGAAGCTTGCTGGGCAGACTGGATGGGCCATTTGGTCTTCTTCTGCCGTCATTTCTATGTTTCTATGTTTCTATGTTTTTAATTCTGCTACTGTCTATATCTCCACCACCTCCTCTAAGAGGGCATTCTAAGAATCCACCATCCTTTCCGTGAAAAAATAATTTCTGATGTTGCTCCTGAGTCTCTCCTTGGAGCTTCAAGTTGTGGCTCTTAGTCCTACAGCCTCCTTTCCACTGGAATACATTTATTTCTGCATTAATGTCTTTCAAAGTGGAGGAGCAGCCTGGTGGTTAGAGCAGTGAGTTGTAAACCAGGGAAGCCAGCGTTCAAATCCTTGTGACCTTGGGCAAGTCACTTTACCCTCCACTGCCTCAGGTACAAACTTAGGGCCTCGCTTACCAAGCATTTTTCCCATAGATACAGAATGGGAGAGAATCCTTAGTAAATCAGGCCCTAAGATTATAAACGCCCTGGGGACAGGGAAATACCTACAATACCTGAAAGTAATCCGCTTTGAGGTGTCTGAAAGGCAGAATATAAATCTAATAAAAAACTGTCCGTATCTCTCCTTTCCTCTAAGGCAGTGGTTCTCAACCTTTCTAATGCCGTGACCCCGCAATACAGTTCCTCATGTTGCGGTGACCCCAAACCAAAAAATAATTTTGGTGGCTACTTCAAAACTGTAATTTTGCTACAGTTATGATTCGGAATGTAAATACCTGATATGAATTATGTATTCTCATTGCTACAAATCAAACATAATTTAAACATAGTGATTAATCACAAAAACAATATTTAATTATATGTTGAGAAATATTTATTACTAATTCCAATAAATAACATTTCACCATGGCATAGCATGGGTTTAAATATAACAACAATTCCAAATAAATAACATTTCACCATGGCATAGCATGGGTTTAAATATAACAACAGTAATATAACAGTAAACAACAGTGCAATATTTTGCAACGGTATGCTGCCAAATTCAGTGAGATGGTTGTGGTTGCTTCTTGCTTACCAATTCAGAAATGATTACACACAAAGCACCTTACACTTACATAGTATTGTGTGTATGGTGTGTGTACTGTTTTTACATTATTAACCTTTTTTACACCAGCAGGCTGTCTCGCAGGCTCTCTTGGCTCTCCGCCTCTTGCCTCTCCGCCTCCTAGGCTTCTGTCCTCCGGCGCTTGCTGCGTCCGCCCACTGATGACGTCAGCAAGCGCCGGACACATGTAATGCGCTGCTATGGACTGTGGAGCATTCCCCCCGCCCCTTAGGCCCCGGACGGATGATGCAATCACGTCTGCGCATGCGCGCAGGCATTCAGTTTGGAACGCGCATCCATAACGGCGTGCGTTCCAGCTGAATAGCGCTGCTGCAGACGGTAGCGTGACTTCTCAGCGGCTAAAGCCATCAGAAATATGTATTTTCCGATGGCTTTAGGCGACCCCTGTGTTTTGGTCGTTCGACCCCCGCCGGGGTCACGACCCACAGGTTGAGAACCGCTGCTCTAAGGAATACATTTTCAGGACCTGAAGTCCTATATGCTTTTTTGGTGCTCACCCAATTTTGGTTGCCTTTTTCTGGGCCGCCTCTGTCTTTCTTTTGGAGATACGGCCTCCAGAACGGAGCACGGCATTCTAAACGAGGCCTCTCACCAACGATTGCCTCCTTCTCCTACCGGTTATGCCTCTCGCCGTGCAGCCTAGTATCCCTCAGACATTATCACCCCGCTCCTGATCCGTGTGCATACGCATCTCGCCCTCTCCCCTCCATCGTGTACAGCTCCTTTGGATTTTCACACCCCAAACGCATGACTCCCTATATCTTTGCACTGAATCTTAACTACCAGGCCTTTGAGCACTGCCTCAAGCCTTTTTTTTTGGGTCACGTTGCATTCATGCCATCAGGCATGCTCACTCCGTTGCATATTTATTTATTTATTTATTTAGTGATTTTTATATACCGCGGCACGTAAAGATATACATCACCTCGGTTTACAGTAAACAATAAATTAGCAACAGGCTTTACATACAACAGGCTTTACAGGAAGTAAACAATTGACAGCAACAGGATATCTTAGTGTCATCTGCTAAAAGGCAGACTTTTCCTTCTAGCTCACGTTCAACATAGCTCACAAAGATAGTGAACAGAGCCAGCCCCAGGACTGATCCCCGAGGCACTGCCTGAATTTCCTCTGTCTCCTGTCAGTGAATTCCATTTTCCATCACCTTCTGTCTATCATGCAACCAATTTGCAGTCGAGTTCACCACCTTGGAACCTAACCCCCAATCTGCTTAAGTTTATTCATGCAAGAAAAGAAGGAATGCAAAATAAACAGGAAACTACTGATCATACACAATATAAAGATCCTGAGTGTATATGTCAAGGGTCAAGCCAGAGAATCATTCCGAGGATCGGGAACACGAAGGCAGGGACGGAAGCAGGGTCACGGAGCCGGGAACGCAGAGCCAGGAGAGGGATCAGGAACGCAGAGGCAGGATCTCCAGGAGGAGCAACTCGCCACTCCAAAGAGCTCGACCTGTTGCTGAGGCAAGGATTGGACAGCAGGGGCTTCCTGAAATAGTGCTTACGGCCAGGGCCGGCGGAAGCACTAGGCGAACTAGGCGATCGCCTAGGGCGCTGAGCATTAGGGGGCGCCCAGCCGCTGATGGCCAATGGCCGCCGGTGGACGTCATCCCAATAGCAGCTGAGCGGTGAACTACTGCTATGCTGTGTGCCGAATACACACAGCAAGAAGATCGGCGGGGCCGTGGTGGAGCTCAAGTCACCACGGCCGGAAGAAAACAATTGCGTCTAAACATGCTGGTGCTCCAGCTCCTTCCTGCCCGCGCGGCCCCGGAAGAAAAATGTTGCCGGAGCCGCGCGGGCAGGAAGGAGGAGGATCATCAGCCAATGCAGGAGCTTCTCGTCCTTCCTGCCCGCGCGGCCCCGGAAGAAAAATGTTGCCGGAGCCGCGCGGGCAGGAAAGAGGAGGAGCATCAGCCACGTACAGAAGAGGAGCAGCGCGGCTCGAGAAGTCCGGGGCCGCTGCAGAGCCCATCCTGCAGCGGCCGTGAAGAGGAGGCCCAGAGGTGAGAGAGAGACTGAGGGTTTGTACAGTGTGTATGTGTGCGTGTATGAGATGAGTTGAGAGACTGTGTGTGGGAGTGAGGACCTGAATGTTTGCAGAGACAGCATGTGAGAGCCTCTGTGTGTGTGTGAGAGAGACAGCATGTGACAGTGAGAGCCTGTGCTTGAGCAAGACAGCATGTGGGAGTGAGAGAGAGCCTGTGTGCCAGAGTCAGACAGCATGTGCCAGTGAGAGACTGTGTGTATGAATGATTGTATGAGAGAGAGCATGTGACAATGAGAGCCTGTGCTTGAGCAAGACAGCATGTGGGAGTGAGAGAGAGCCTGTGTGCCAGAGTCAGACAGCATGTGCAAGAGAGAGACGGTGTATACATGATTGTATGAGAGAGAGCATGTGAGAGTGAGTGCCTGTGTATGTGTGTGTGTGAGAGAGAGAGAGAGAAAGCATGTGAGAATGAGAACCTGACTGTGTGTTTGAGGGAAGAAGACAGATGGAGAGAAAAGAAATATGTTATAAAAGGAATTGGCAAAAAAATAAGAAAGGGAAGGTGGAAAAAAAAAGAAGCCTGTGACCAACTGATTAGAAAACTAAGATCAGACAGCAAATGTAAAAAAAAATAAATTATTTTTTACTGATTGGAACATGTAATCTTTGGGAATGTGCAAGAGTAGCACTTTCTCTATGCGGATCTCACAATGTACCATGAGGCCTGCACAGAGGAGGCAGCAGAATGGGCTTCAGTGCCAATAGTAGCAATCAGCACCTCCGCAATAGCCATACAGCAACAGTGACAGTGGCAGCAGAGGAATGAGAGAGGCTCTGAGGTTGCTGGCAAAAGAAAGAGAGGGGGGTCTCTGCCTTTAGTGTGTGCATGTGTATGAATGGGAGTTTGCCTGGCGGTGTATGTGTGTGAATGCATGGGTGCCTGCCTGAGGGTGTGTCTGTGTATGAGAATGAATGGGTGTCTTCCTGGGGTTTGTATGTGTGAGAATAGATGCCTGCCTGTTTGTGCTGTATGTGTGTGTGTGTGTGTGTGTGAGAATACATTGGTGCCTGCCTGGGGGTCTGGGTGTGAGAATGAATGTGTGCATGCCTGGGGGATGGGGAGCGAGTGGTGTGAAAATGAATGGGAGCCCGCCTGGGGGTCAGTGTGAGAATGACTGGGAGCTTGCCTGTGTGTGTGTGTGTGTTTGTGTGAGAACGATTGGAAGCTTGCCTGGGAGTGTGTGTTTGTGTGTATGTGAGGGAGCCAGTGAGAGCATGAGTGTGTATGAGAAAATCCAGGGGAGTAAGAGTTTGTGGGGGGGGGGGGGGGGGGGGGGTGTGGAGGGGGAGAGAGTGCCTTAGAGCCTGAGTGTGTCAGTGTCTGTGAGAGCGAGAGGTTATGGTTGGGTATAAGAGCATGAATGTGTATGTATGTGACAGTGTATGTGTGAGAGAGAATGGACATGTGAGTATGTGTGAGAGAGAGAGGATAACCTCAATCAAGAGCTCCCATGTATGGACAGCAGGGGCTTTTTAAAATCCTTATTAGTTTTAATTATTGTATGTTATTTGATATATGTGCTGTTTTGAAATATTTTATTGGTTTTAGGAAATTGTAAAAAATGTATATGATTTTAATTAATAGAAATTCTATTTATCAGTAGTTTTAAAATATTATTTTATTAGTATGGTTTTACTATTATAACTGATGCTTTATGCTTCTTGATTTTATTTGTTTTATGAAGAATGGTGGTTCTGTTTTTCCATTGTTAATACACAGAGTCTGGCTTCTTGGGGTTTCCATTTCAGTTTTTTCTAATTTGTGCTCCTTTATTTTGTATTCTGTATTTGGTGAGGGTCTGTCTCTGCTCTGTGTGTGTGACCATGATGAGAGATTCTGCTAGCATAGGGATCTATAGCAATCGGGTTTGTTTTGTTTCCTCAGTAGGTGGAGTATTGGTATTCTAGGACCCAGTGTAATATTTACCCTTGCTTATTCACAGGTAGGGTTATTGTTGTTTGAGTCCTTGGTGTTATTACTGTTATGTTATGATGGGATTGCAGTATAGATTTTGAGTGTCTTTTTTGTGGTGTTTTGTGTTAGTTCACAATGTGCCTGGCAGTGGAAGCTGTTTGTGCTGCTGTTACTGTGAAGTGACACCAGAATTTGAAAATATCTTTTAGTATGATGAGCTGTAAGGGAAACATCCAAGCTCCATTGTTTGGGGGAATTTCAGTGGATGCACAGAGTTACAGAACTGGAAGTGCAGGATTTATATTGACATTCTGTTCCTTCCTATATATTCCTGACTTCACTCTCATAGCCACATAGAATCAGTTGACTGAGGCTATCAACATAATTTTATAGTGTGAAACTGGCCAGCTTTTTAAAATAACGCAGAGGACCCTTTGGACTTTTTTATTAACACTTTTTTTTAATAACCAATTTTAAAGCAGGATCCATGCTATAGAGGTGGGTGAGATGAAGAAATGTCATTTTGGCTTCCCCCCCCCCCCCCCCAATTCTTCTGTCTGGAGACGCCACTGACTTTCTGTGACCTTAAGCATTAGTACAAGAAGGATTAAGGGGGGATGCTGGAGAGGCACACAAATGCATTGGCCCCCGGGTGCCGGAGACCCTTGGTGCGCCACTGGGTGCGAGCCATATGGAGCCGCAAGTGGTGGCAAAGAGGAGTGGAGTTTGGCAGGCCGCAAGCAGTGCCCAACCTGCTTGCGACCCAGAAAACCCCAGTCAGCGGGCGTGATCGAGAATGAGGTAAGGGTCGGGGCCGAGACCCGGGGGGGGGGGGGGCGCAAGGGAGAAGGCTCGCCTAGGGCGCCAAATCCCCTTGCACCGGCCCTGCTTACGGCCGAGGTCAACATCCGGGGCAGCGGGAATCTTTCCCGCCGCGGCCCCTTTAAATCTGGCCGAGAGCCGCGTGCGCGCACCTAACAGCAGCAGAGGCAGGCACCGTGGCGGTGGCAGGGTCAGCTCCCCGCTGCGGCTCAGAGAGGCTGCGTGGAGGCCCGGACCGGCTCGGGGTGAGTGTGGCCGGCCGTGAGGTTCCGCGGCCGGCCACCGCAACACCTCCCAACTGATAGGGGATATCTCTTTAGTCAATTTAGTTGTCTATCAGTGAAAAGTCCTAGTTGTCTATCATTGAAAAGAACCTACTTGGCTGTGTTTGAATATGGACATATAGGATTTTAGTTATCCAGCCTTGTGTAGCTGGATAAGTTTTATGATTTTTTTTTATTATTGCTGATATCATGTATGTTATTGTGTAAACCGTTTGGGTAATTTTGCTTTCACAAGCGGTATTTAAAATCCAAAAATGAATAAATAAATACTATGCTATTTAACTGGATATCTTTAAAAGAAGTGCAGAGAAGGGCAACCAAAATGATAAGGGGCATGGAACGACTGCCTTATGAGGTAAGGATAAGGAAGTTAGGGCTGTTCAGTTTGGAGAAGAGACGGCTGAGGGAGGATATGATAGAAGTCTACAAAATCATGAAAGGACTTGAACATGTTAACGTAAATCAGTTATTTACTCTCTCAGATAATAGAAGGACTAGTGGGCACTCCATGAAGTTAGCAAGTAGCTCATTTAAAACAAATCGAAGAAAATTATTTTTCACTCAGCGCATAGTTAAGCTCTGGAATTCATTGCCAGAGGATGTGGTTACAGCAGTTAGTGTAACTGGGTTTAAAAGAGGTATGGATAAGTTCCTAGAGGAAAAATCCATAAACTGCTATTACGTTTATTAATAAGCTATAGTAGCTTGTGTTATATCTAGTGTTTGGGTACTTGTAGCCTGGCTTGGCCACTGTTTGCAACAGGATACTGGGCCTGATGGACCCTTAGTCTGACCCAGTATGGCATATCTTGTTTCTTGTTTTCTACTCCCAGTTAAGGCACCCTTGTTATAATGTAACTTTATACTCCTTCAAACTGTCTCTTGTTGTTTGGTTATATTTACTGCCTAGTTCGATGTAAACAGAGTTGATTTGATTTGTATCAAGAAAGTCGGTATATAAAAGCCTTAAATAAATAAATAAATATCTTATGTTCTTATCTTATTCCTTCTTCCATGTTTATTGCTGTGTCACAGGTCTCACTCAAGCAGAGTCCACTGCAATCCCATTTATTTATCTTGAAAATAATCTATAAAGTGGAGAGTACATCTCACATTTATTTAACCTCATGCTTGCATCAGAAATGTCTGGCATTCAGGAATTTCTTTGAGAAATCTAAATAATCAATAGGAGGGAACAGGTTTGTAAGTGGATGCAACTGCCTTGAAAGTTTGTCTCGTGCTTTTTGCACAATGGTTAGCAATCCTACCGTGCATTTTGCTAAACTGTACATGCAAGACCAGAAAAAAAAGTCTTTGTGCCTCAGTATGTGAGTACCTGGGCCAGTGCACAGCAAGCTTGCCATTCCCAAGAGCCTATCTGCTGTCTCGAGGTCACGGTATCTTCGTGGCTCTCTGCTCTAAGAAAATCAGTACCCAAAAGTATTTTTCAAAGGGGCAGCATTTGATGTAAGATCCGTTTTTGTATTATTTTTAATAAGCAATTAGCACCAGCAGTTGTCAAGTCTTCAACCCCCTTTTTGTATCTGTTATTATAAAGCCAAATTTCAAAGGTTTTAGGCATTTAACTGTGGGAGTTAGCCACCTAAATTGGCCCTTCTGAAAATTTACTAGGGCCGAGTGCCTAAATTTAGGCTCCAGGTTTCATTAGGAGCCTAAAATGGGGGCAGCATTAGAGAAGGGAAACAAAGGTGCTTAGCACTGATTTTCAGCCCCAGGCACCTAAGTTAGGAGCCAAAATCCATGCAAATGAAAGCGGAAAACTTCAGCTTCTAAGTTCGGCTAAAAGTTAACCTTAATTTAGGGATGCAGCTTTTTTTTTTTTTGGAATATCGGCCTCTCTAGATATGTGGGAATATTTTTTTTCTGTGTGCGTTATTTCTTTGGCAGCTTTGGATGCGTGAATCATTTCATTTGTTATAGAAGTTGCACAGCAAGCGCAGCACAGGCAGGGAGAATAAGCCCAACTTCCCCACGGTGCCTCCTCCAAGTGCCTCGCCGAAGGGACTGGCTGCAGGTGCAAACGGAAAACTCACTCTGTGGCTGTCCAGGCTGCTGAGACCGTCGCCAAGAGTGCCAGTCCGTGGTGGCAATCTGTAGCGATGCGGCTCATTCGGAATCGGACCGTGTCCACCAACTCATTTCTCGTAGCCCCCTCCCCCCTGCCTCCCCCTCCCCCACCACACACACTTCTTAAACTCACTCTCTATTGGCGCAAGTAGGTTTTTTGAACAATTAGCAGCTGTTACAGAATTCAAACAAAAAGAACCCATATCACAGCATACAAGCTCTGCAGACGGAGAAAAAAAACCCATCAGAACCATCTCGATTCTATTACGTGCTTTCTGCTGAGATTTGAAACTAGGATTCGTTTTTATTTTGGCCATTGCACTATTTTATCCAGTAATTGATATTCCGGACTCCGTGAAAATGAAGGATCGATAATGGTAGGACATGAGTAGCAGGGTTTTTGCAGGATCTTGCCTGCACAGCGTGGTCAGTGTACCTACGGGCTTAAATGTTTTCATACTGGATCTCTACTTAGTAGGACCTTGAGTTAGGAGGAACAAGCTATCTTCGGACTGGGATGTGCATGGTGGATCAATGATGTACGTAGCTATGGTAGTCATGTTACTTTTTTTTTGTTTTAGGTTTGTCTCTTTGTTCTGTATGTTTTAATACGGGTTTAAAAACGTAATAAAAATGTTAAAAAAAAAAAAAGTAAAAAGTCTAAGACAACGAAGCTGATGTACTAATTTGCAAACAGGGCTTCGTACGCAAAAACACATGGAAACCTCAAATAACTACAGTTTAGTGAAGAGAAGTTATTTTTATTCTAGTTTTCCTGGTAGCTAACTTCCGCGTGTAAGTTCGCTACATTGCTAATTCGCATCTGTAGCAAACCTTTGTGCACTAAGACCACTAGCCAGCGGGAAATCATGCAGGTAGGTTAGTACATCAGCCTCAGAGTGTCACTAATTTATACTAAGGGCAGATTACACTAAGTTTTTTTCCCTCGTAGACACAAAATAGTAGAACAGCCTTAGTGAATCAGGCCCTCAATTTATTAACTAAAAAATCATTGGGACAGACATTAAAAATCTGCGACTGAAGCAATTTTTCTGATGGTGACCATGAAAACAAAATGCCAGCAACAGACATTGCGGGGGTAATTTTCAGAAAGCTACGCAGGGATTGTGTGCGTGTGTGTGTGCAATCCGGATATACGCGCATATGTAGCCCCAGTGCATGGTAAGCGAGTTTTCAGAAGATGGGAAGTGTGGCTGTGCTTACCATTTCGCGCATACTTCTAGGCGCGTGAATAAAAAGAGGGCAGGGTTCAGTCGTACGTGCACAAGTAAGGATTTTGTACTCGGGTGTGCATGCAGCATGCACACGCTCTTTTACACCTACACTACTCGAGTCGCAGAAATTAATTCGCACTCGTCTTTTGTCTGCAGTTTTTGGGTGGGGTGGGGGGCTGAAAGGGAAGAGCTGGACGGTCTGGGTGAAGGGGTGGAGGAGTTGCCTGATTGGTGCTTGAATGTGCGGACACAAGCAAGTATTTTCGTAACCAGAGCACGCCCATGCTTTATAAAACACCTGCCTCTGTGCGTAAACTGCGGTAAATGCGTGCGCAGGTTACTGTTATTTCATGAGCAAAATATGTGAGTGTGCTCTGAGAAAATAGAGGAAGCAGGCAGCTCACCGCATTAAGAAAACACGTATCTGTGGAAACGTACGCGCGGACTGTCGGGACAGAGGTACAGGGTATTTATAAACTCTGCAGCTCCTGCCATTTACAGCTTCTAAAACACTGGCAGAATTTCCCCGTGGCCACACGTGACACACACTAGTGAAAATTACCCCCTCCTGCACGACACTCCCCCCCCCCCCCCCCCCCCCCCCCCCCCCCCGTGTATGCATCGCCCCATTTGACTCTTCATCCTTGTGGCCGTGTCTGGAGCAGAGCTGTTTTGAAATACCAGCAGTGGTGCAGCTAAGAAGACAGTAACTTTCAAACTGGCGCGTCGAGATACGCGGTCATTTTATCACACGCGCGCACGTAACGCGCCAGAGTTTAAGTGGACACGCGCATAGGCTCGTAAATCCCGCTTCTACCGCTCAAGTCGGGGAATTTTAAAAGGGATGAGCTTCCACGCCATGGCCAGTTTAACTAGTTCGTCCACCAGTTCACCCAGTTAACAGCTTGGTCCTCAAACCCCCTCCCCCCCCCCCCCCCCCCCCCCGGTTTGATAGCCTACACTCCTCCCAGACCCTTTAAACCCCTCAAAAGTGGCTCAATTATTATCTTAATTTATGGTTTGGATGACCTCCATAACAGAAGTAAAGTTAGGTGGCAGGGGCCCACGGCGTGCGCCAGGGCGCGTAAGTATTTGCGTGCACATCTCCTGGCCAGGCCCCGAAGCACCCACGCCCTGCCCCTCTTTTGGAAACTTTTCAGAAGTGCCCACGGCAGGTTTTAGGCGCGCACGGCGGGGCGCTTTTTAAAATAGGGTCGGCGCGCATAAACCCAACTTATCCGCGCACCCCCCGGAGTGCTGCGCACGCCAGGCTTTTAGCATTCACCCGGAAGTACCGGAAAGTAGCGAGGCCCGCGACTCCAGGCCTGGCAGCTCTGCTGCAAGCTCCGGCAAGGCACCTCCTGCCGTAAGAGGACCGCGCTGCCAGACCTCCGAGCCGAGCCTGGGAGGTGCTTTTGGGTAACTCCCAGCAGAGGTGTCGGCTGCTGCCGTGCTCATCGTTAAAGGTTTGCTCTCTTGCACCCTTTATTAATGCTCAGCGGGGGGCGTTATATAACCTGGAAGCCGCACCCTTACTCTCTATCTCTGCCCAATTTAAGACGGTCACGTGCCAGTCTGCCGCTTGCTCTCCAACTCGTGCCTTGCATAAGTAGGTTTGCAGGACCGGAGAGCGCTGGGTTAACTGGGCATCTGGTTTTCCTGCACTTTTTTTTTGTCCAGAGAAATGTTTCATGCACAGGACTTTGAAGTGCTAAATTTAAAAGCTAATTAAATTGATTTCAAATGATGATCTCAGAAATATCAATATAATATGAATGGTTTGCTATGAATTGTATTTATTAGGTTGCATTTAATTTCTGTTTATTATGTATTTATGAAATTGTGTTTTTCTATGCTGCAAACTGCAGGAAAAGCAGATTCTACATACGGCTGAGGGGCCTGATTGTTCACGCTTTTCTCCCATTCTGTATCTCTGGGGGAAAAGTTTTCATGAATCAGACCCATAAAATCATTGCCATCATTTTATAATCATATTTCCTAAACATGTGTTTTTTGTTTTTTTTTTCAAATGCAGAAATGCAACATGCCCTCATAAATGGGTAGGCAAGTTCTGTCCTGCAGTGCCACAAACAGACCTGTTTTATGTTTATGCTGTATACGGATGATTTATATTTTACTGTGAGCCACTTAGCTTCTTTAATCTGTTAAAGGCAGCTTCTAAGAATTTTTAAATAAATATGCATTAGGTCCGTTTGCATGCACCTCCTCCATCGTATGCAAACATATTCGATGCATATTCACTGTGGGTATCCTGAAAACCAGACCTCTCTGTGGCACTCCAGAACTGGAGTTGCCTATCCCTGCCCTAAGTGCAACATGCCTAGTGAAACAGGGAGCCACAAATTCCTACAATGCTTTTTTTATTTAGAAAAAAAAAAAAAACAACAACAAAAAACAGAAGGCTGAAAAATTACTGGCCAAAGCACACCAGGCTTACTCATATCAACAATACTGACACAGCCCACGTGTTGGCAAACTGCCCGCGTCGAGGTAAGTTCAAATAGAAGATCCTAATGTCGTGTCCACAACCGGAGTTCCCTTGGGCGAAACTGCTACGTGCACTCATCCAAGCACAAAAAAAATATCTGTGTAACCAGGCTTCCTACCTAAGAGGAGGTGCACTGAATTCTTGGGCACAAGTTTTAGAAAGCCATCTAGCGGCAAAGTACACAGATACTTCTGAATCCACGTTAGCACGAGCAAATATTCGAAGGGAAACTACCCATGTGAAAGGGGAAGCCTACTTTTTGAAAATTCACTACACCTTAGGCAGGATACAAATGTACCAGTTTATTTATTTATTTATTTATTTATTTATTTGTAGGGTTTTATATACCGTTATTCGGTAGAGCCATCATAACAGTTTACAAATCTGCAGTTATCATCCAACATATGCAATTATTTTACAATCAAATGGAGCTAACATAGTAGTTGGGAACAGTAGGGTTTTGTGAACAATCAACATATTTTCTTAGTCGTTGAATAACAGAATATTGCGGAGAACATTTTCAAAGAACTTAACGGATCAAAGGAGTGAGTAGGGAGGGGTAGAAAAGGAAGGTACATCAGGAGAGCATGAAGGAGGAGGATTGTGCTTGTGAGTTCTGTTGAGTGCTGGGATGATCAGGTGTCAGTTAGAATAGAGTTTGTGGAATAAAAATGTTTTTAGGTCTTTTTTAAATGTTTTTTGGATGTGCTGGGTCCTCAGTTCTATGGGTAGGGTGTTCCAAGTTTTGGGGGAAGCAATGGAAAATGCTCTTTCTCGCGTAGTTGAAAGATGAGCTTCTCTTAAGGTGGGGATGTTTAGGAATCCTGTGTTGTTGGAGCGTAGGTTTCTTTGTGGGTTTTGGGGGGTTATGTTTAAGCCTTTTAGTCCATGAAGATCATCATTTACTTTGCTGCTGTTTTATCTGAGAACTCCGACCGTATATTTGAAACTTCAATATGAACGTATGTGCATAGTTTACTCCCCCCAGACCACCTTCCTAGTTTTAGAGTGGCTAAAATATACCCAGTTTTCAAACCCTTTGATCTAGCCAACTAATGCCTTAGTTAGTCAGCTAGATTGTTCTGACAATTACTCTTTACGTTCACTGAGATCTGTTTTTGGAGACCAGAGAGGCAAAGAAATGCAGATGCTCCTAAAATCCTTCTGCCTGAGGTGCTCTCCTGCCGTAGATTGAAGTTTTAAGGTTGCATTCCACAACATTGCTGGTAACTTCAGCTTCTCCCTTCCTGGCAAAGGCCAAGACTGTTTTCGCTCAGAGGATTCATGAAGGAAAAAGCACAAAGTATGACATATTTAATGAAAATCCTGCATCCTGACAGGCTAAGTCTAAGTCGCGTGCATGAGACCCTAGCATGTGAAGCATTGTTTCTGTTGTTGCTGGTCAAGACTGCATTCACTACAATCATCTTTCTCTAGAGAGCTCTACCAAGTCTCTACTAAAGGAGCATTTTTACTAAAGGAGTGTTTCAATGGACTGCTTTGTCCGCATTTGATAGTGTTCTTGTTGCCTATCTCCGCAATAAAAAAATAGTATTTTGAAAGGAGTGTTCTGTTCTCTACTAGAAGGAACATACCAAGAAAGTGGGTAGCGAAAATAAGTGGAATTAGATGGGTTATTGCTCCCCAAGTGGGAGAGAGTAATGGTGGAGTCCTAGATTGTAAATAGCCGAGGTACCATTTTGAGTAATGGAGATATTGAATTTTCCTTTCTAGAGGTAGCATGTTAACATGTTTGCTCCTCTCTTTTGGGTTTCTTTTTTTTTTTTTTGAGAAGGTCCTTTGTGTTTCTTGAATAGAAACTTAGGTATGGAAGAGAAGACAAGGAACCATTTGGCCTCTTAAAGAATCCAGCTTTTAACCCATTTTGTTGGAGGAAGAAATTCTATCCAGCCTTCTTTTCTCATTTTGGGTTACTTTTGAAATTGGTTTTACTTTCATCATTATTCTGAGTTCCTTTTGGATCCAGGAACTCAGAGAATGGCCTTAAGAAAGTGAGGGAGTTTCTCATCTGAAGAGACTCAATAATCTTTTCGAGGTTACTAAAGGAATGAGTCCTCATTCATTCCTTGGAGGAGAAGTTGGACTTCAGGATGTTAGGATTTCACCTGCTATGCACCCTTATCCTGCCTTCAAGACGCCTCCCCACCAGCAGAGGCCATCAGTATGCCTCATCACTTGTTTTGTGAAGTTCCTCCTCACTGCCCTTGCCATGCCCAAATCCCAGCCCTAGAAGCTCCTTGTCTTCTCATGGTGTCACTTCTGGCTCCTTGACCTGACCCTTCTTCTTGTCTTGTCTTGTGGTCTTCTCCTTTGCCTTGCCTTGAGGTCCTAGGGCCTATCTTGCCTTGTATCCTGCCTTGAGGCTTTCTGGCCTATTCTGCCTATTCTAAGTCTTGCTACCTTCAGACTTCTGTGTTCTTTGTTTGGTGTTTCCCTAGTCTGCCTTGTCTAAGTCCTGCCCTAGTCTACCTTGTTGGTCTTGTCCTGTCTGTTCCAGTATCCTGTCCAGTCCTGCCCGTACCAGAGTCTAAACCTTGATTTGCCTTACCTGTGTCTTGTCTAGTTCCAGGTTCTGTTTGGTACCAAGCCTTGTCTGCCCTGTCCAGCCTGCCTTTGTCCAAGCCTTGTCCTGCCCCTGCCTTTGTCCAAGCCATGTCTCTAGCCTTGCCTTGTCCTGCATGCCAGCCTTGTCTCCAGCCTGCCCTGCCTGTCTAGCCTTGTCATGCTTATTCATGTACTGCCATCACAGAGACCTACTGGCCCCCAGAACCCAAGGGATCATCCTACAAGGGGAGAGGGCTGGCTAGGTGGAAAACCGGCCCTTGTCTTGTCCCAAGGCCTTGCAGTCCATCCTCAGGTGGGATTCCCGGACTCCAGGGTCCGTAACACAGAGAAGCCCAGTGGCACCCATCCATTACTTGGATTGTTTTGAGCTCCAGTGCCCTGGTTGAATGGATGGACCCTGGTGTGATTTTTTTATTTCTACGCATTCTGCTGATTTTGGCTTCCTTGCTGTTATAATTGGATACTCTTGCATATGGTGGTGACCTTTGAACTGAAGTGTGAGTTATTGGGCTCACGGATTATTGAGCAGGCCAGGGGCCCAGGAAGATTTTTTTTTCTCCCCATCCAGACTTGAACCCAGGCCCGCAGCACCCCTGGTTGATGATAACTGCAAAAATGGGGGACCGGCTACACTTCCTTTCCCTCAAAAGCAAGGTTTTCTTAATCGGCATTTGGGTAGTCCACTATATGCCAGCACTGCAGAGACTTCCTTTTCCCTCGCAGTACCTTAGTGCAGGCTTCAAGTCCCTAACTCAAAAGGCTGCAGGGTGTTCCACTCTCCAAGGAACTCTCTCTCTCTCTTTGGTCTCCCTCCTTCTGCCTTTCCTTCTCTTCCTGGGTAGAGCGTTCTCTTTCTTTTAAAAGCTAACAGCCTCAGCCAAATATAATTCACTTCAACTGCAACAGGTCCTGAGACCTCATCTCCTAATGGGCTTCTTGGTGCATCTGGTCTTAGAGTGAACTGGCCAGCTCTTAAGTTTTCTTTCTCCTTTAAAACCAGTGGTCCCTATGAGCATGTTGGAATCCCTACATGGGTGAAGACCCAGGTACTAAACCCAGAGGCACTTAGAAGTAAAGTAGGTACTACGTGCAACCAGTTCTGAGGTCCAGGGCTCCCTGTGAGGGGAAGCATAGCTTCAAGGCTCTTTTGCATTTACCAACATACACAGCCCTTTTTTTCAGTCTCTGTAAACAGCACTGATAATCGCCTTAGTTGATAGCAGCAATAATCACACTGAGAGGAAAGGTGGTTTCCAACTCCTTTACTGATAATTGATAGATTGACTGAAGATTCTTTACAGTGCTTAGATGTTAATTAGAATTGATGAACAAATAATGAAAAATAAAAATTAATAAGTTTGTGACCTCACCCTTCTAGTAAAATCTTTGAATTTATGGAAGCCAATTCCTTAACAATTTATCTCCTTGTCCTTTCATTTACTCAGATTGAATAACGTAAAGGCCTTCTTCCAACTCCAAAAATAATCTGAAATTTCTCTCTGCTGTGGAATGGTTAGAATTTAATCCCAAATATTAATCCTGGGGGAATTCTGCGCTACTGCGGAGCGCAGAATTTGTGCAGAATTCCCCCCCTGCGCAGAATTGCCATTTTCTGCGCAGAATTGCCAAATTCTGCGCAGAAAATAGCAGAGGAGACCCCGGCATGCCGCAAATGGAGCACATCCCGCGTGTGCTGCAGGACTCACTCCGTTTGCGGCAAAGATGAAGGCCAGGCGCGCTGTTCACGGTGGAAAGGGAAGGCTCCCATGTGCTGCGAACGGAGTATGCTCCGCTCTCACAGAAGATGGAAGTTCCCCGTGTGCCGCGAATGGCACGCCTGGGCCTTCATCTTCGCCACGAATGGAGTGCGTCCCGTGGCACCCGCGAGGCGCGCGCCATTCACGGCATGCCAGTGAGAGAGAATGTGGGTGAGAGAGCAGGAGGGTGTGAGAGAGAGCATGGGAGGTAAGGGGGAGGATGCCAGTGAGAGAGAATGTGTGTGGGAGAGAGAGGATGGGGTGTGGGGGTGGGGAGGGTGAGAGAGAGCATGGTTGGTAAGAGGGGGTGATGCTTGAGTGTGGGTTTCAGAGAGGGATCCTATATGAGGGAAGGGGAGGGTGAGAAGGGAGCAGGAGGGTGTGAGAGAGCATGGGAGGTGAGAGAGCGGGGCAGGGGGGATGCTTGAGTATGGGTTTCAGAGAGAGGGAGCCTATATGAGGAGATTGTGAAGGAGTGTGTATGTGTGTGAGAGATTGGGAGCTTGTGTGTATGAAAAAGGGATTGTGTGTATGTGAGGGTGCTAGCATGTGTGAAGGGATTGTGTATGTGTGAGACAGAGCCTGTCTGAAGGGGTGTGTGAGAGAGAGAGACATAAGTAGCCTGTGTGAGGATGTATGTGTAAGAGAGAAAGGGAGCTTGTGTGGGTGCGTATGCAAGAGAGAGGGCCCTGTATGAGGGGATGTGTGTGTGTGTGTGTGTGTGCGAGAGTGTGAGGAAGCCTATAGGAGGGTGTGTGTATGTGTATTAGAGAGAGGGAACATGTGTGTGAGAGAGGGAGGGACAGAGGGATCCTGTGTGAGGGGCAGTACTCAGAACGGTGTCAAACTCTGGGACTGGTGATAGAGTGGAAGGGGTTGAGCCTAGAGGTGGAGGGGAGAGATACTGGCAGGTGGAGGAGTTGGGGCCTGAGAGGGCAAAGTGGCCAGGGGAGTAGGGAGAGTGAGTGGAAGGGACAATCTTACAGTGAATGTCTAGGGAAATTCTGCTCAAAATATTTAAAATTCTGCATCTTTGAGAAATAACATTTTTCTGTATTAATTTAAAATAAAGGCCTTCTTTCAACTCCCAAATTAATCTGAAATTTCTCTCTGCTGTAATTGTTTGAATTGGTTTGTGGTAATAGGTTTGTATTCTATTTCCCTCTCTTTGGTGCTTTTTTGATTGTCAATATTGAGAGGAGTTGGCTTCTGTTTTTGGTGATTTGATATTACTTAAAGACTGTCATGTAAATTGTGTTATTTTGACCAATATAAAGTTTGCAGAATTTTAAGTTTTTGTGCGCAGAATTTTAAATCTTTTTGGGCAGAATTCTCCCAGGAATAAAATATGTACCAGAGTACAACAAGTCCCAGCTCTCTCATACCTCTCCTGTAGTCTTCTTAAATAATCTTAGATCTCCATCTGGAAGCACTAAGTGGGTGCTCTCCTCTCATGTGCAGTAGGGATGTGCATTCGTTTTGGGGGGCTGACGAAACGATAAGAAAATCCACGAAATTTTGGGTGGTTTTCTTATCATTTTTTAGGGGGGGGGGGAGAAAGGGCACATTAAAAAAAACCAAACCCCAAACTCACCCCAACCCTTCAAATTTAATTAATTGCAAACCCCCACCATCCCGACACCCCAAGCCTTGCCTGCCCCACCCCCCCCAAGACTTGCCGAAAGTCCCTGGTGGTCCAGCGAGGTCCCGGGAGCGATCTCCCCCTCTCGGGCTGTCGGCTGCCAGTAATCAAAATGGCGCCGTGGCTCTTTGCCCTTACCATGTGACAGGGGCTACCGGTGCCATTGGTTGGCCCCTGTCACATGGTAGGAGCAAAGGATGGCCCGCGCCATTTTTTAAGATGTCCATGTCCAGTCTTTATCTAGTCCTGTCGTGTTCTATCCAGTCCTGTCCTGCCCAGTCCAGTCTGTAATGCTAGCTAGAAAAGTGGACCCTTGGTGCTGTGGTACGGTTGGCACCGCCTAGAGGGCAAGCCCACTAGGCTCGCACTGACAGCTGGTGAAGAAGTCCTTGGACTGGACCGACTGGAGCTTCGCCTGTACCAGCTGCCTCCCCCGCAGGTTAAACCCTTGGGTTCTGGCAGCCAGCAGGTCTTAGGTGGATCCCTAGGTCTATACGGGAGGCGAGAGTCCGAGTCCAGGCAAGGTTGGGCCAGGCAGCAGACAGCAGAGTTGAGATCCAAGCCGGAGGTCAGGCAGGCAGCAGACAGCAGAGATGAGATCCAAGCCGGAGGTCAGGCAGGCAGCAGACAGCAGAGATGAGATCCAAGCCGGAGGTCAGGCAGGCAGCAGACAGCAGAGATGAGATCCAAGCCGGAGGTCAGGCAGGCAGCAGACAGCAGAGATGAGGTCCAAGCCAGGATCAGAACCAGGGAGTCAAGCCAAAGGGGAACATTGAGTCAGAGGACAGGATAGATGAGACGAGAGCTAGGGCACAAACAAGGCAAAGGCAAGGAATGGGCCTGGCAAGTAACAGGGCCAGGAACTGAGTATGGAGAAGGCAAAGACAAGGCAAGGAATGAGATAAAGAACAAGTAACAGGCAAGGAACAGGTCACGGAAAGCAACATGCGCCGGGACACAAGGACACCAGGAGACCTGTTGATGAGGCATCGAGGCACCATGCGCACCTTAGGAAGTCCTGGGGAGCTTCGGCAGGCGGCGTTCCTACCGTGTGAGGGTCGGGCCCTGCGAGCCACTGATCATAACACAGTCCTTGTCCAGCCTTGCCCAATACGATTCGGTTCCTTGTCCGTTTCCCAGGCCTTGCCCTTGCCTTCTGATCTAAACCCCGCCCTTGTTCCCAGTCCATGCCTCCGGCCCTGTCTGTATCCAGCTCCCAGCCTGCACCTTGTTCCAGCTCCCAGCCTGCACCTTGTTCCAGCTCCCAGCCATGCTTCTACACTTGGCTCGTCCAGTTCCAGGTAAGTCCTGCCGGCCACCAGAACCCAAGGGCTCAGCCCATGGGGGAAGTGGCTGGTACAGGCAGAAGAGACCCAGTCTGGCCCTACTCCTGCCGGGGGGGGGGGGGGGGGAATCCCAGCCCAGCCCAGCCTGCCTGACCCGGGACAGTTAGTACATTCCTTACACTGTCACCAGAGCTCCCTCTATCTGCCAGCATTGCTAACTGTCCTGTCTCTTCTGGTGCCTTTCCTACCTGTGAAGGCTCCTGCTCCGTCACACTATAGAAACATGATGGCAGAAAAAGACCACACCAGCCTGTCTTGTCTGCCCATCCACGCAAGTGCTCAGCTCTACAATCCCTACCGTTCCCTCAGAGATTTCCCCCCCCCCCCCCCCCCCCCCCCCCCGTGCTCATCTTACGCGTTCTTTAATTCAGATACTGTCCTTGTCTCCACCACCTCCACTAGGAGGGGCATCTGTAGGAATTCATGCAAGTCCGAAAGGGTTAACTGCAATTATAAGTGAAAAATCACTGAAATTACAATGCAGAGACAGAATGTAGGCCAAATTATGCAGACAGGCCAAAGTCCTTCAGCAAAGCGAAAACAATGTATCTTAAGTTATTGGATGAGACTGAGAAGTCTCTTGTTTACTGTAACATATTCATCTTAGTCCCTGAGCTGAGATCCACTACCTTCCCATCTGGCAGGCGAGTTACCATGCGATCCTCAGGCAATCCAAGCCTGGATTTATCCAAATGCACTAAATTGTGTTTTATGGGGATAGGCAGGCGAGAGAGAGAGAGAGAAGCCATAATACCTCACACTAGACAGGTATTTATATCTCTATGGGAGGCCTACTTAGTAACTCGAGGTGAGGTTTAGGTATTAGTGTAGGGGTTAGGGGCCACTGTGACATTCAAAGTGAGACGTACGAACAGAACAGTGGTCTCGTGTGAAGATTTGATGACCTTTGAAGTGAGGAAACTCACCCAAAGATGAGATTTGTGCAATGTTCTCTCAGCCTAGCTTGATGTACTCTCTACATGGGTAACATCAAGCTAGGTTGAGAAAACATTGCACAAATCTCATCTTTGGGTGAGTTTCCTCACTCTGAAGGTCATCAAATCTTCACAAGAGAGCACTTTCAAAGTAGCCCCTAACCCCTACACTAATACCTAATCCTCACCTCAAGTTACTAGGTGGGCCTCCCATAGAGATATAAATACCTATCAAGTGTGAGGGCATTTCCGGACCCTTAATGATATAAATACCTATCAAGTGTATATAAATACCTATCAAGATATAATACCTATCAAGATATAATACCTATCAAGATATAAATACCTATATAATACCTATCAAGATATATAATACCTATCAAGATATAAATACCTATCAAGATATAATACCTATCAAGATATAAATACCTATCAAGTGTGTGAGCATTTCCGGACCCTTAATGATTCACTTCCATCAAATGCAGCAACACTGAGCATCTTCTATTAAACTGAAACAGACAATACCAACCAATCACTACAATGTTTTACTTCTTGTTAAACTTTTTATCTCTCCTCTAACTCTAATCCCAGTTAGAATAACCCCTGTTTTATTGTAACTTTTTCTTCTACGCACTTGTTATACTTTTGTAATGTATACTCTTACGTTTTAGCTATGTACGTTATAATGTATTGCTCACCCCTTGTTTTATGTAAACCGACATGATACGAACTGCCGTGAATGCCGGTATAGAAAAACACAAATAAATAAAATAAATAAATAAATTATGGCTAGTGTCTTTCTCTTTCTCTCTCTCTATGGCTTTTCTTTTGCAGGAGTGGCACTTTCTGACCTCTTTTAATTAATCTTCCTTGCTAATCAGATTAAGTAATCTGATCAGCAAACAAGGAAAACTAATTGGCAAAATACAGAGTTGCTTATAAAACGCCCACACGGATCAAAACCTGATCAGGGAGAGGAGAGCTAAATATGAGTGATTGATAAGAACATAAGAAATTGCCATGCTGGGTCAGACCAAGGGTCCATTAAACCCAGCATCCTGTTTCCAACAGAGGCCAAACCAGGCCACAAGAACCTGGCAATTATCCGAACACTAAGAAGAAGATCCCATGCTACTGATGCAATTAATAGCAGTGGCTATTCCCTAAGTAAACTTGATTAATAGCAGGTAATGGACTTCTCCTCCAAGAACTTGCCAAACCTTTTTTGAACCCAGCTACACTAACTGCACTAACCACATCATCTGGCAACAAATTCCAGAGATTTATCGTGCGTTGAGTGAAAAATAATTTTCTCCGATTAGTCTTAAATGTGCTACTTGCTAACTTCATGGAATGCCCCCTAGTCCTTCTATTATTCGAAAGTGTAAATAACCGAGTCACATCTACTCATTCAAGACCTCTCATGATCTTAAAGACCTCTATCATATCCCCCCTCAGCCGTCTCTTCTCCAAGCTGAACAGCCCTAACCTCTTCAGCCTTTCCTCATAGGGGAGCTGTTCCATCCCCTTTATCATTTTGATTGCCCTTCTCTGTACCTTCTCCATCGCAACTATATCTTTTTTGAGATGCGGCGACCAGAATTGTACACAGTATTCAAGGTGCGGTCTCACCATGGAGCGATACAGAGGCATAATGACATTTTCCGTTCTATTAACCATTCCCTTCCTAATAATTCTTAACATTCTGTTTGCTTTTTTGACCGCTGCAGCACACTGAGCCGACGATTTTAAAGTATTATCCACTATGGTGCCTAGATCTTTTTCCTGGGTGGTAGCTCCTAATATGGAACCTAACATCGTGTAACTACAGCAAGGGTTATTTTTCCCTATATGCATCACCTTATACTTGTCCACATTAAATTTCATCTGCCATTTGGATGCCCAATCTTCCAGTCTTGCAAGGTCCTCCTGCAATGTATCACAGTCTGCTTGTGATTGCAGCACAGGATGGTGGATTACAGACAAGATGGTTCATTGCCAGCATAGAAAAAAAAACAGAAAAAAAACCCCAAAACAGATAAATGCAGATTCTGTAAAACAGAACTGGAAACAGTTACACATCTTGTCCTTGGGTGTGATGTGCTGATGTCAGAAGGCCTGTATACAGAGAGACACAATAAGGTGGCAGGGCTCATCCACTGGAAACTGTGTAAGCATTCTAAGATCACTGTACCAGGAAAGTACTGGGATCATGAGACTAAGAGGACTGTAGAGAATGAAGAAGTTTTGATCACCTGGGGCTTCCCTATCCCGACAGACAGATATAGTGGTAAAGGAGAAAAGTCCAAGAACAGCATTGCTGATAGAAATGTCAGTACCAAGTGACTATTCTGAGGCTTGCACTAAGAAAGAGAAGATCCTCAAGTATCAATTGATACAATCAGAGACCAAGAAAATGTGGCAGAAAGATAGAGAAATAGCCCTATTTATATTGGGTGCCACTGACTTCACTAAAAGGTAGGGATATGCATTTGTTTTAAACGAATTTGCAAAATGCAACAAATAAGGGGCGATTCGTTTCATTTGGGGGCCACAAAACGAATTGAGGAGCCCCCGAATTAAATTAATCTTATTTGTTTAATTTGTTTAAAACTTCTGGACAGGCCTAGGCCTGAGCCTGGGCCTCTCCTACAGCATAGGCCGAGGCCCAAAGCAGGGGCCACGGCCTACTCCTGAGTGCGATGCCGGCCCAGGCATCGGGACCCGGTCTCCAGGCCGGACCTTGGCATTAGGCCTGGGTCTGGGCTCCGGCAAAGTCCGAGCCCCAAAGCATCAGGAACCTGCCTTCTGGGGGGTTTTTTTTGGGTTTTTTTTAAACAAAAGAAACAAATTAAACATTAAAAGGAAACAAAATTCTTGGGGGGGAAAAACCTCCCCAAAATAAACCGAAAAACAAAATGACTTTTTTTTTTTTTATCCCTGCACATCCCTATTAAAAAGAACTTTCAGGCACATCAGAAAATGACTATGAACTCCAGAAGGAAGCTGCCTTTGGCACAATGCAAGTATTAAGAAGGGCATTAGCAGAGAACCTGAGAGATTGAGGGCATACCCAACATGCTCCGGCTTACAAGCGAGGTTCATTCCTGTCAAGGTATGTGCAAAAGAAACCCATTTGGAGACATCATCCCGGGGGGGGAGGGGGCTGGAGGAAATACGTTGTGAGAATTTAAATCCTAGCATGGTTTGCTTCATTATCTTTTGCAGTCTAGGGGAAACTCTTCTCTGTGCCGTCCTTGCACCCCTCTCTAGAGACCTGGAAAAGTATTAAACAGGAAAGCAGCAAAGTCTGGGACCTTTTGCCGTGCTGTTAATATTAGTGAAAAAACCCTCTACTTTTACAGATTTATTTTTTCACCGGAGAGCATAATGGAAATTGCTCTGAGGTGATGGGCGTTCACAAAACCCCTTGATTTTTTTTATTGATTCATGCTGGCAAAATGCTGGAGAGCGGATGAATTTAGCACATTTTCCACCCGACTCCCATTAAAGACGATAGCGAGACATTTTGCTGGCGATTTTGTGTAGCCTGCCTTTATTGTGAGGCAGATGCTCACGTTTTTCTGCATGCCCCTTGAGGCTAATTTTCAAAGACAAATCAGCTGGCTATTTCCCTTTCCAAATGAACTAACACGAAACGCTATTTGTCTGGGCAGCTGATTGGGAAGGGCAAAAATAGTGCACATCCATTTGACAATCAAATGTATACACACTCGTTTCCTCCCCCAAATTATATGCATCCCTTAGAACGCCTCTTCTTAACCCAGCTGAAAGGAAGCACGGTGAAAACCCATGCACGCTTTTAGCCGAGCAGAGGTGGGCAATTATTGAATCTCTTTACGATGGCGTTACTTTTTGCAGAAGTCTCATGTGCTAGAGTAAATGAATTAATTTGTTTGACAAATAAATGTTCTGGTTTGTTAAATCAATGTCAGATAGTTCTACTAAAAGCAATGGGCCAGATATTCGTACCTACGCGCGGGTGTAGATTTGTGCGCGCAACCCGGCGTGCACAAATCTGCGCCCGATTTTATAACATGCGCGCGCAGCCGTGCGCATGTTATAAAATTCAGGGTCGGCGGGCGCAAGGGGGTGCACACTTGTGCACTTTGCGCACGCCGAGCCCTAGGGGAGCCCCGTTGGCTTTCCCCGTTCCCTCCGAGGCCGCTCCGAAATCCGAGCAGCCTTGGAGAGAACTTTCCTTCCGCTCCCCCCAACCTTCCCCCACCTTCCCCTCCCTTCCCCTATCTAACCCACCCCCCAGCCCTACCTAAATCCCCCCCCTACCTTTATTGTTTTATTTACGCCTGCCTCTGGGCAGGTGTAAGTTGCGCGCGCCGGCCAAGTGCCGGTGCGCGATCCCCGGGCCCAGCAGCAGTGGAGAGGCCTCTGGCCTCGCCCCCGCCCCGCCCGTTTTTCAAGCCCCGGGACTTACATGCGTCCCGGGGCTCGCGCGCATCGCCGGGCCTATGCAAAATAGGCTCGGCGCGCACAGGAGCAGTTTTTCAGGGTTACGCGCGCAACCCTTTAAAATCCGCCCTAGTTTGTGAGGAAATTGGGGGAGGGCACTAACTAAGATGGATGTTTTCCAACACAACTGAAACAGATAAGTGTAAGGCCTGTTTTAAATAAGCTTAGTCTTGACCCTACTGAACCATCCAGTTATCACTCCCATATCATCATTACCGTTCTTAGCTAAGATTACAGAAGGAGCTGTACTGAACTTAACAAATATGTTAGGGCCTGTTTCTCAAAAGCATCTACACGCTTAAAATGCAGTTATATACATGTAGTAATTTCAAAAGCCCATGTAAGTGGGCTTTTGAAATTACTACGATATGAGCCATGGCAGTAGAAGAGGACCAGAAGGTTCTTCTGCAAATTGTTCCCAGCATCCCTGGAAGAGGACTCCAGAGGTCTCAGCAAGTGATCCAGGCTTCAAACTCCACAGCCCCAGCTTCCAGAGGCACCGCGCCCCTTGCAGAAGAAGAGGACTGGACGAGCGCACTGAAACTCAAACCTCTCAGTTCAGTGGTAGCATTGGGAGAAGCTAATCTTGCTGGTGGCTGAAGAGGATTGGTAAGTATGGCTTTGGGAAATCTTAGGACTTAAAAAATGTTTGGAAAGAGGTGAAATACTGGGGTATATTCTTTAGAATTTGTGTGTGTCTGAGATAAGCAAGCCAGAGGGAGTTAATTCTAGTGTCTGTTTTACTATCCCACCCACCCCAGCTCATCCTTTGATTTATAGGCAAGAGACACTTTCTCATTAAAAATCAATCAGGCTCTTATCTAAATCATAGTATTGCAGCAACCCTTATTGAGAGTTTAATCATCTTCTTGTAATTCACTACCAGATTAATTAGTGACTACTCCTATAAATTTAAAGGACTCTAATTATACACATTCCTACGCCCATAGCAACCTAAACTTAACTAGGAAATCAACAAAATTAAGATAAAGGCAGCAGTCCAGCAGCAAGAGGGGAGCTTTCCAGTCTTTTGCATCGAGTATCACATGTATGATTTTTTACCTGCTGGTGAGAGGTTGTAAATGTACACCCAGTGCAAAGAGCTCCTGGCTCTCAGAGGATGAGTCCGATCTCTGGAGGTTAGAGTGGCAGACCTAGAGGAACTGAGGCAGACAAAGAGGTACGTTAATGAGACCTTCAGGGTCATAATAGCCAGGTCCCAAATCTAGTCTGGCAGGTCTGGTGCTGCCTTTGATCAGAAAGATCTCCTGGTTAGAGAGCATCACCCTGGTGTAGCAGGAAGTGATTATGTAGCAAGGACCTGTTCTCCAGGTGATGTATTGTCCTCTCACACTGAGGACAAGTCTCCCAGGGCTACTGTCCAGGCGGGAAGAGTTAGGTCGGCTGTCATAATTGGTGATTCAATTATTGGAAATGAGGATCTCTGGGTGGTTACTAGATGTGAGGATTGCCTGGTTACTTGCCTGCCTGGTGCGAAGGTGGTAGACCTCACATATCACCTAGATAGGATTTTAGACAGTGCTGGGGAGGAGCCAGCTGTCATGGTACATGTGGGCACCAAACTGGGAGGGAGGTTCTGGAAGCGAAATTTAGGATTTTAGGTAGAAAGCTGAAATCCAGAACCTTTAGGATGGCATTATCTGAAATGCTCCCTTTTCCATATCCCCAGAGGCAGGCAGAGCTCCAGAGTCTCAATACATGGATGAGATGATTGTACATGGAAGAAGGATTCAGAATTGTAAGGAATTGTGCAACCTTTTGGGGAAGGGGAGACTTTTCCAAAAGGGTGGCTCCACCTTAACCAGAGTGGAACCAGGCTGCTGGTGCTAACTTTTAAAAAGAAGATAGAGCAGCTTTTAAACTAGAACAAGAGGGAAAGCCGACAGTCGCTCAGCAGCGCATGGTTCAGAAGGAAGTATCTTCAAAGGACACTAATGAAACAGGAGAGTTAAGACATCCCAACAGAGAGGTTCCAATAAAAGCAAAAGTAGTCCATGTGCCTATAAGTAAAGAATCTCCTGAGCTAAAGGATTCCAAAGTATTCCCTAATAACTGAAAAAGCAGGTTGTTAATTCAAACAAAAAACACACTTTGAAATGTCTGTATGCCAATGCCAGAAATCTACGAAGTAAGATGGGAGAGTTAGAATGTATAGCAGTGAATGATGAGATAAACATAATTAGCATCGCATAGACATGGTGGAAGGAGGATAACCAATGGGACAGTGTTATATCAGGGTACAAATTATATCGCAATGATAGGGAGGATCAACTTGGCGGGGGTGTGACACTTTATGTCCAGGAGGGCACAGAGTCCAAGAAGATAAAGATCATACAAAAGACTAAATACTCAGTAGAATCTATATGGGTAGAAATCCCATATGTGTTGGGAAGACAAATGATGAAATGCAAGGAGAAATCAGGGAAGCTACCCAATTTGGCAGCACAGTAATAATGGGAGATTTCAATTAAGCTCCTGGATGGAATAAACAGCTGCTTCATGGAGCAATTGGTTCAGGAACCAACGAGAGAGGGAACTATTTTAAATCTAATTCTTAGTGGAACACTGGATTTGGTGAGACCAGTATTGGTGGTGGGGCCACTTGGCAACAGTGATCATAACATGATCAAATTTAAACTAATAACTGGAAGGGGGACAATAAGTAAATCTGCAACTCTAACACTATATTTTTAAAAGGGAAACTTTGATAAAATGAAGAAAATAATTAGAAAAAACTGAAGGGTGCAGCTGCTAAGGATAAAAGTGTACAACAGGCGTGGACATTGTTTAAAAATACAATCATAGACGCGCAGTCCAGATTTATTTCACGGATTAAGAAAGGTGGAAGGCAAGCCAAACAATTACCAGCATGGTTTAAAAGGTGAGGTGAAAGAGGCTATTTTAACCAAAAAAAAATCATTAAAAAATTGGAAGAAGGATCCATCTGAAGAAAATAGGAAAAAGCATAAGCATTGTCAAGTTAAGTGTAAAATATAGGTAAGACAGGCTAAGAGAGAATTTGAAATGAAGTTCGCCTTAGAGGAAAAAATCTCATAATAAAAACTTTTAAAAATATATCTGAAGCACGAAACCTGTGAGGGAGTTGGTTGGACCAATACCATTAGATGCCCAAGGGGTTAAAGAGGCTCTTAGGGAAGATAAGGCCATCGCAGAAAGACTAAATGAATTATTTGCTTCTATGTTTACTAATGAGGATGTTGGGGAGATACCAACTCTGGAGATGGTTTTCAAGAGTAATGAGTCAGATGAACTGAACCAAATCACTGTAAACTTGGAAGATATAGTAGGCCAGATTGGCAAACTAAAGAATAGAAAATCACCTGGACTGAATGGAATGCACCCCAGGATTCTGAAGGAACTAAAAAATAAAATTTCAGATCTATTAGTAAAAATTTGTAACCTATCATTAAAATCTTCCATTGTACCTGAAGACTGGAGGGTGGCCAATATAACCCCAATATTTAAAAGGGCTCCAGAGGCGATCCAGGAAACTATAGACCGGTGAGCCTGACTTCAGTGCTGGGAAAAATAGTAGAAACTATTCTAAAGATCACAATCACAGAGCATATAGAAAGACATGGTTTAATGGAACACAGCCAGCATGGAAATTTACCAAAGGGAAATTTTACCTCACAAATCTGCTTCATTTTTTTAAGGGATTAATAAATACATGTATAAAGCTGAACTGGTAAATGTAGTGTATTTGGACTTTCAGAAGACATTTGACAAAGTCATGAGAGGCTTCTAAGAAAACGGAAAAGTCATGGGATAGGAGGCAATGTCCTTTCATGGATTACAAATTGGTTAAAAGACAGGAAACAGAGTAGGATTAAATGGTCAATTTTCTCAGTGGAAAAAGGTAAACAGTGGAGCGCTGGGGGGATGGGTTAGGTAGGGGAAGGGAGGGGAAGGTGTGGGGGGTGGAAGGAAAGTTCCCTCCGAGGCCGCTCCAATTTCGGAGTGGCCTCGGAGGGAACGGAGGCAGGCTGCACGGCTCGGCGCGCGCAAGCTACCGATTTTTGCACAGCCTTGCGCGCGCCGACCCCAGTTTTAAAGCCGCGTGTATCTATTAAAATCTGGCGTACTCTTGTTCGTGCCTAATGCGCGAAAAGTACGCGCGGGTGTACCTTATTAAAATCTACCCCATTATGTTCATTTACATGCATAACTCCTTTGAAAATTCCCTCCTAAATGGGCATGAATTACTAGACCAGCTTTAGTTTGGATTCTGCACAAGTCATAACACAGAACTATTATTATTATCTAAGCGTGAAAAGTTTAAAACTGTTATTGATTTTTAAGGTAACACACAGCAAAGTACCACTGTGTATTAGCATGACATTAAAGATCTATATCCCGGCTCACCAACTGAGATCACAAGGGATACAATTGTTTGGAAATTCCATCTTTTCCACAACCGCAATTATGTGAAACAAGAGAGAGGATGTTTACAGCCCCAAGTCTGACAATTTGGAACTCATCACCTGAGGAGTTAAGATATGAAACATGCATTAAAACACTAACAGGGTCATTTATCGTTTTGCATTAGGGCCTTAATGCTAGCTTTAACACCCTAAATGCATGCAGTAAATAGCCCAATGCATGCTAATATGCAAATATCATATTAGCTATGCAAGTGGGAGGACTTTGGGCTGAGTTAATGGTAATGAGCGGCTCCTAACTTCAAATGCGATAGAGTGACACACAGAAATGCGGGTTTTAACGCCAAAAATAACTACACCTTTTTTTCTGTGCATTGTGGCCGCATTAGCTGTGCGTTACCGACCAAAAAGGTTTTTATCACAAATATCATTCAAGAGGGGGGGAGAGAGAGAGAGAGACCAATATGTAACTTTACTATTTATACCACTGTAAGAGGGGGCACCTTTAACTCGGGGTGGGGTTTGAGGGGGGTGGAGTAGGTTGGAAGGGGCAGTTTCACATACACAGTCAGAGGACAGTTGACATCACTGAAGTTTTCTTTTATTTTGAATGATGAAAGGTAAAAGAGGAGTTGCTTTGTACAATGTACTCTCTACCTAGCTTGATGCACTCTCTACCTAGCTTCAGTCAAGCTAGGTAGAGAGTACACTGTACAAATCAACTCCTCTTAATTTCATTCAGTATTTTCACCGCTGAAGGTCACATGTAATCATCAGTCCTAAGATGGAAAGTCCCTTGTTTTTTTGAATGTTTATAAAAAAAAGTGCACTTCCCCTTGAACAGGTTAGAGAAGCCCGACATGATATCACATTTCTAGTGACTGCCTCAGAGGCTTCCCATTCGTTCTTTACTGATGAGGAAAGTATAAATGCTGATAGTTCCCTTTAGATCCAAGGTAGAGTATAGGGTGGACTGATGGTCCTCCTACTTTAAATTCTCAAGATATTCTCTGCTGCATATTTTTTGACTTAGAATATGAAGAGCAGTGTGCAATGTTTTTAGTTACATTACTGTTTTGTTTGCATTTTGCTAGGACCTTTCTCTTTTGATAAATAGTAAATGTACATATTGGCCTCTCTCTCTTATAAATTTATTGCAGCTTGCGGAAATTACCTGTGTGATGCGGGAGCAGGGAAATTATCCTATGTCCACTTTTTTTTTATCGCAGGCTCTATTTTCGCAATATTTATAGCTTTTTGATGAATCTAGGCCTTAGAAAGTGTATCTATTTACATAGGCTTTTGGAAATGAAATGTATTTATGAGTTTGCAGTGAACAGTCTTTCTAGGCATGAATAGTGCAATCATTGAAGGCATTTGACATCAGCTCATTTAACTAATTTGAGTTTTATTAATACTGGCTAGCATTTGATTGTCTTATGGAATTATGTATAGTTTAATGTAACCAGCCTAGGATTATAGATAGCACAGGCTAGAAATATTTTAAATAAAATAAAATTTACCTGGGTAAATACTAATTTACCCAGAGAAATGGATCTGCACATTGTCTTCAACTTGACTATGCAAATTTTGTAGAATATGTCTGAAACCTTTTCTGTCATAAAATTTAACATTTTCATAGCCTTGATCTTCTCTTCTTTATAGGTAGGGGGAAGGAATTTGTTTTAAATAAAAGTACTTGTGTTATACATTGCAGTACAGTGGAAAAGAGGTTGATCCAGATTTTGCGGTCTGCTATTACAGTCCACCAACCTTTCTGATTTGATATTTGGGATTCATTTTGGGCGATTGTGATCCTAGATTGAAAGCTGTAGATTATTGAGAAGGGAATCGCTGAGTGATTCCCCTCTGAACCTGCAGGGACTCTCCTCTCCTAGTGGGAGGTGAGGCCCATGCCTCCTACCCCACAAACATTCTCAAGCCCATACGCGAGAGCCAAGTAAAAAAGAACGGGATTTCTGTTTCATTTTCATGCAAGTCTCCATCAAGGGTACTCCATATAGAGCATGGCGAACTTAGATCCAGGGCTCTTCCCGCATTAGCAGTTTGGATTCCTCGCTCTGGCTCCAGCAACCCGGTAGCAGCCAAGAGTATTCTGTCTGAGCATACTGTGGCCCTCATTCAGAAAGGATTATTCCCTATTTTTGGCGTATGGTGAAAATCTTGATGGAATGAGGCATAGTGTCTTTTTCATACCTGCATGCAGCAGGGCCCTCTCAGTCTCTGCTGCATTATTTGCAAGCAACACGTGCAAGCTTTGTGCTCCCGAATAAACCTGTATTATTCATACTCTGTTGGAGAAGAACTGTGGCACCAGAATAATAATACGGGTAAAAAAAATACAAATACCGGCAATAATAATTAATATATAATAAATATTGAAATAAAAACAAATATAAAAAAATATGTACATAATCCAAAAAATGATAAATTGAATTGTAAAACTCTGGTTGTCCATGTTTTGGCAAGTTATGTCTGCATCAATGGTTTAACCCTTTGAACATTATAAATAGATATAGGAAGCCATCAGTTGATATAAATATAAAATATAAGAAAATATACAGTAAGACACTAAGGGGGTCATTTTCTAAAGGGACTGCACGTGAAAAGTCCCTTTTCGCCTGCGATACCTAGATCTGGGCGGAGTCCGCACCGGAAGGGGAGGAGTCAGGGTGGCCCCGGGGCAGACTCCACGATGACTTCGCTGACGGCGAAAGGTAAAACTCCTTATCGCCGCCAGTAGCTCACCTAATAGCACCACCTTTCACAGTGGCGCTATTGGGTGTGAAAGCCGGCAGCGATCGCACCGCGGTGGTGCGATCGCTGCCGGCTTTCGCAGGCCCGGCCCCCGCTTCGCCTCCCCACCTCCCGGTGCTGCGCGATTCACAGAGGCCTGCGCCGTTAGAAAATCTAGCCCTTAGTTAGCCAAGAAATGTATGACCTTCGATTCGTTCGGGGAAACAAACAAAAACGAAACGGAAAAGAAAAGCAACAAAAAACCCCAAAACAAAACGGAAAAAATGTATGTGCACGCCCCTCATACAAAGCATCTATGTATCTCACCCCTAAGTGCCTACCGAAAATTTACCCTGAGCTCATTGTGTTTCTCCTTAATTTCATGTTTTCATGACATTTAAGTACTTCCTATACAAAGTAGTAAACACACAAGCTCAGGCACACAAGCAATAAGGATTACATGCCTAATTTCTAGTGATGGGGTACCAATAAAATATTACATTTCAATATACTGCGACTTCTTGTTGAAAGACCACCAGCTGATCAGACTAAAGGAATGCTGTATTCTGTTAGTAAATGTGGCAAAAGATTTAGAAAGAAAGGAAGTACCTGTAATGAAGATGGGTCCTTCCAGGCAGAGGTCTCTAATGGAGTAAAGTAGAAAGTGATGATACTTCGGAGAACCCTACAAAGGCAGGATGGTACAGCAACTTTGGCTAAAATCAGTCCGAATCCCCAGGACTCCCAAGTGTTTCTGAGTTGAAACAGGCAGGCTACAGATTGTTCCGTCTGCTTTTCTTTCCGAGTACTGAAAAAAGAGCTGGTGCAATTTGTATTCACTGAACGAGGACAGTCTTGCAGCCAAAATCTAATTTCTATTTTTAGCTTGCAGCTTGTTGGGGGGGGGGGACGACAAACCTGCAATGTTCTCTTTTGTTTGTCTTTGAAGTTCGACTTTTCCGGGAGCATCAGTCTCAAACAGCAAAGAGAACAAAATATCCCACACAGTAAACTTAAAAAAAAAACCAACCCAGTGCCAGAGAAATTACTAGGAACTGAAAATCCATGTAGAGTACTTGAGTCTATCTCTTCCCTAATTTACAGGGTCATTTATCAAAATACATTAGGTTCTTATCGTGGGCATTAGGGCACAATAACGCCACAATAACGCCATGAATTATGTGATAATTAATGCATCGCGACATGCGTATGCAAATTTGAAAAATGTATTCAACTGGTAGGAGCTTGGGTGGAGTAAATGAAAATGCAGGGTGTTTAATGTTGCGTGTGATGACATAACACACGCTACCGTGGGATTTAACGCCAGAAATAACTACACCTTTTTTCCTGGAGTAATGCCTGTGATAGCTGTATGTTATGACCAAAACAGGATTTATTACAAATCCCGTTTCGGGCAGGGAGGAGAGAGAAGAGAGAGAACACCTGTGTGGAAGCCCACTGATTTCTGAACTTTTTATACCATTGCAAGAAGGGGCATTATGAACTCGGGATGAGGTTTATGGGGTAAGTTGGGTTTAGGGGACAGTTTAACATGCCCAGTCATATGTATGAACAGCACAGTTACCTTCAGTGAATATTTAATGTGATTTGGAAGGATGGAAGGTGAAAGAAGAGTAGATTTGAACCATGTTCTCTCTACCTAGCCTGATGCACTATCTACCTAGCTGCATCTTCCATCCCTATCTACCTAGCTGCACCTTCCATCCCTATCTACCTAGCTGCCTCTTCCATCCCTGTCTACCTAGCTGCACCTTCCATCCCTATCTACCTAGCTGTACCTTCCATCCCTATCTACCTAGCTGCACCTTCCATCCCTATCTACCTAGCTGTATCTTCCATCCCTATCTACCTAGCTGCCTCTTCCATCCCTGTCTACCTAGCTGCATCTTCCATCTCTATCTACCTAGCTGTACCTTCCATCCCTATCTACCTAGCTGCACCTTCCATCCCTATCTACCTAGCTGCATCTTCCATCCCTATCTACCTAGCTGTACCTTCCATCCCTATCTACCTAGCTACATCTTCCATCCCTATCTACCTAGCTGCATCTTCCATCTCTATCTACCTAGCTGTATCTTCCATCCCTATCTACCTAGCTGAACCTTCCATCCCTATCTACCTAGCTGCATCGTCCATCTCTATCTACCTAGCTGTACCTTTCTGACCAAGAACATGGCACAGAGTAAGTGCCATAACCTACAGAGAAGGAAAGAAATGTGATAGATCACGGGCGTGACAGAGGCTTGAAATAACATTGGAGACGAGAGCAACCCAAGGGTACCAGAAGTTATAATTTGTCAGTGTCAACACTGTAATTAAACAAACCTGACCCTCTAGCAAGCAGGGAAAGGAAAGCTTGTAACACTTTGAAGAACGATTGTACTTGCACCTCATCAGACAGCAGTATGAACCCTACACTCCCCACCATAATAACACACGGCAAAGATATTAAACAATTGGAACCTACCGCTGCAAGAATGCAGCACGGCACATTGACAAGCTGTCTTTCCATGTGACAAGTTGAGCTGTCTTACATGACAAAACAAACACTGGAGATGTGCTGTCATAGGAGCATTTGCTACAAGCAACACATTTTGACACTTGCAGACAGTCACACCCATACACCTATTCAAACGATCAATAAAATAATATAATATAAATTCTTCCATACAAAATGGTGCCAGCCTCAGTATTAAATCACAACAAATAGTCCAAACAAATTCCCTGACAGCGAATCAAAGTGTTCAAAAAAATGCTGCAGGTATGCTTAAATAATTTAAAACTCAGAGATGCAAAATGGCATTCCAGTATCTGGAAGTCCAGACATTTAATCAGGACCTTCATATCACTTCACGGATACTGAATATTTTATGTTATTCATTGTTTTCACCGTTTGGGGTCTTTTAAAATTATTAGTCCACTTGCAAAATATTTTTTTTATAATTTTAAATGTTTGAAAATTTGTTTTATATGTGATTTTTCAATGAAAATAAGATAAAAGTACTTCCCCTTCATCGGAGTCCAAGGTCCAACATGATACCATGTTTCACATCTGCTGCCTCAGGGACCCTCCAAGGTGTTTTTATCCAACAAATAATTCGGTGATCCAATTATTCGAGATAACAATCTTTTCTAATATGCCACCATCATTTTAGCGTGTCAGTTACGCAAAAGCTTTGGAATTCATTGCCAGAGGATGTGGTTACAGCAGTTAGTGTAACTGGGTTTAAAATAGGTTTGGATACGTTCCTAGAGGAAAAATCCATAAACTGCTATGATGGTAATTAATAAGCAATAGTAGCGAGATTTATCTAATGTTTGAGTACTTGCCAGGTACTTGTGACCTGGATTGGCCACTGTTGGAAACAGGATACTGGGGCTGATGGACCCTTGGTCTGACCCAGGACGGCGATTTCTTAAGTTCTTGGGTTCTGTTGTTAGATTATCTGTAAACCCAAGCAGAGATGGGACATATCAGCTATGCAATACGCAGCTAACAGGAAGCACAGAGGTGAAATCTGAAATGTAACAAAAAAGCATTTGCAAGGGCAGGCAGGAGGATCCTTCACGCTGGGTCCCGCTGATCCTTGTAATAATCACGGAGCTGCAGAGAGGCAGCCTTTGTCCCTTACAACCAGTTATGCTTGCTCTGCATTTCCACCTCTGGAAACAGACAAGGACGGATATTAGGGATGAGCTGAGGGAAACGTTTTGTTTCAGTTTGTTTATTATTTGTTTCGTAGATTGCCTCCATTCATTTGGTTCATTTCAAATGAAAACAAACATTTCTCCTTTATTTATTCCATTCATTTTTTTGTTTTCCATTAAAGTCAATGGAGGAAGCAGTGCAACTTATTTTGAGCTCTAAAGTTGGTTTTTTGTTTTTTTTTTACTCAGTTCTAATGAAACTTGTGGGAGGACATCCTGGGATGGGGAAAGAGAGCTACAAGGCATCAAGACTGTGGCAAAGTAGCACCAAAAGTGGCATGGACACCCTAAAGCACCATAAAGGGGCAAAAGCAGCAGGAAGAGTGGGAAGAACAACCCCAAGGCTGCAGAAGAGAGCACCAGCAATGGCATGAACCCCTGAAGGCGGTACAGGAGGGGCAAAGTGGCATCGAGACCGGCATGAACAGCCTAAGACGCAATGAACGGGGAAAGAAGCATGGCAGAAAGAGCTACAAGGCACTGGTAGAGGGATAAAGCAGCATAAGGAATGGCATGAAGAGCCCCAGGATACCATGAGCGGTGCACAGCAGTCACTCACAGCGGCAAGAACACCCCAAGGTGTAGAGTCTGGGATACGGCGGCAAGGCTGAGTGCCACAGAGACGCCCCTTCCCCACCAGAGTACAGCGTAAGGGGTGTAGCAACAAGGCAGGGGGCAAGCAAGACTCACAAGATGGTAACGTTAGGGGCACGGCAGAAAGGAAGAGCGGCAGCAGGACCCCCTAAGTATAGCATCAGGAGCAGGGAAGTTAGGCAGAGTGGCGGTAGCACCGCCAAGGTGTAGCATCGGCAGCAAGGAATGTAGGCAGAGTGACGGCAAGACCTCCCAATCCTCTAACCCTGCCACTCCCTCCTGCCCCTTTTGCTTGCAGACGGAATTAGAAGTGGCAACCGGGGGTTTTGATGTCACAATATAACTTTATTGATACTGTCCCACTCACTAGTACCTTTGTAGCACAGACTCGGTTTCCATCTGCCGCACCCACTTAGTCAAGCTGACAGAGGGCATTCACGTCAGTGCTTAGCTAGCACAGTGCTAACTTGCCAAGCAGAGTTAGAAACTTACTGGTCACATAAGCTCCATCTGGCTAATGGCTAGGCTATCCCTCATAAGTCAGGCTAAAAACAAGTGTGCGCGTGGGAAGATGCGCTGGGATTTTAAATCATGCACACTTAGGGCCGGATTTTAAAAGGGTTACGCGCATAAGTTATGCACGTAACCCTCTTAAAAGGTCCCTGCGCGCGCAAGCCCCGGGACGTGCGTAAGTCCCGGGGCTTTGCAAAGTGGGCGTGTCGGGGGCATGTCGTGGCGTGTCGGGTAGGTGGCACAAATTTTGGGGCGGGGCGGGAGGTGTGTCAGGGGTGTGACGCCGGGTGATGGCGCGCCAGCAGCCCGCTGGCGCGCACAGATTTACACCTGCTTCCGGCAGGCGTAAATCTGCCAACAAAGGTAGGGGGGAGTTTAGATAGGGCCGGGGGGGTGGGTTAGGTAGGGGAAGGGAGGGGAAGGTGAGGGGAGGTGGAAGGAAAGTTCCCTCCGAGGCCGCTCCGATTTTATAAGATACGCGCGGCTATGCGCGTATCTTATAAAATCCAGTGTACTTTTGTTCGCGCCTGGTGCACAAACAAAAGTACGTGCACGCTTAATTTATAAAATCTACCCCTTAGGTTTTAAAATACACCATCCAGGCATACGTATGCTCCTAATTTTAAGAGAGTACTCAAGCAAAGCTAGCACGCATGTCTTTCATAGGACTTTACGCACGTATGTACGCGGATTTTAAAACCTGCTCACCCTAGGGACATTCCCTGTTTTCCAATTAGGCCACCAGTTTGCCCAGTTATTCTTGAGATCTTCTAGACCCCTCGGTTTCTTTATCCTTCACAAACCGCCCCCCCCCCCCCCACACCCTGTCTCGTTTAAGCCCTAACATGCAAGATCTGCAGGCTCGTTCCTCATCAGAAGCAGCAGTAAAGTTACGCGGATAACAAGCCGATGCGTGCTGCGATTTCTGGTTTTAAAATATGGAGTGATGTGTATAAGTGATGTCCCCGCCCATGCCCCACCCTCTTATTTCTCATGCACACAGGGTCAGCTGCACGTAATTCCTCTGGTTTTTAAAATATGCGTTGCTCACACGTCGCCCACATATGCGTGTAGGTGGGCAATTTTATGCTAGCGATGCTTTTAACATAGACCTCAATATGTGTAAAAATCTCTCTCTCTCTCACACTCACACTCACAAACATGTAGTGCCTGTGTGCACTGTGCAATAACTCCTTTTGAGCATACAAGAAAACTGTGACAGAAAAGATACTGGCACGGCAGCACTTCTGTTCTTTCTCTACTAATCAAGCAGTGCACACTGTGCAGTTAGAGACAAAATATCACTGCTGTTTGTTTTATTCACTGGCATTGCCCTTTGCCTTGCTCCAGTGAACAGGCAAAATGCAGCAGCACCTCTGTCTCTCATTCGCAGTGGGAATAACAGAAAGCCCTTTGCATTGCCAAAATTCCCCTCTCTTTCTTTTCAATAACCTTTTCTTTGACTCTAACCGAGCTTCTGAAAAGACAAGCTTATGCTCAGACCTTTCAGTGGGAGGACGTCAGTGTCACTTGATCCAGTTGTCAGCTATAGGATAGTTTAAAAAATGTTTCACCTTGATTGGTCCTCCATCCTGTCTACTTTCCTATTTCTCTCACCTCAGCTCTGGCCCACCTGCTACCTCACAAAGGCATTGATTGCTTGCTATAGTTACCAGTCTCACAGCAGCTCTTTGTTACATTTGATAGCTTGCAGGAACGTCCTGCAAGCTACCGCACTCACCCCAGAGGAACCCTGCAGTGCCGATGCCAATGCCATAGCGGGCATGCCGCCCTCGTGCTTTCTTCTGCAGGGGAGCCCTGGAGACTCCGACAGGTTCATGGCGGTGAGGACACCGTGCAATGCCACGCTCGCCCCAGCGGCCCTTGGGTGCATGTGCCTCTGATGCCTCCGCTTTTATTAGCCCCA
This sequence comes from Rhinatrema bivittatum, assembly GCF_901001135.1. NCBI lineage: Eukaryota > Metazoa > Chordata > Amphibia > Gymnophiona > Rhinatrematidae > Rhinatrema > Rhinatrema bivittatum. The sequence continues at coordinate 292,200,687 of NC_042621.1, forward strand.
CGGCAGGAACACTCTCCATCGGCACCCTCAGATGACGTCATGTGGCAGGGTATTTAAACCCAGCCGTAAACTAGCGCCTTGCATCAGCAATGGGTCTCTTACATTCCGGTATAGTGCATGTTGCTCCTCCTGTGTTTCAGGTTCCTGCTTCATCTCTCCAGCCTCGTCCAACCTTACCTTACCTTCCAGTCCAGCCTCGTCCAGCCTCCCCTTCCAATCCAGCCTCATTTAGCCTTGTCTTCCTTATTGTCTCCCTCAGTGTCTCCTGTGTGTCTACGTCCACCCTTGGCTTATTATCCTGGATTTTGACCTCTTGATTGGCCCTGTGTTTGCTGCCTGGATCTGACCTCCTGCCTGGGCCTGACTATTCTTGCTCACTGCCTGACCCGACTTTGGCACTCCTCTGACTTTTCTGTTGTCTACTCTGTCTCTGGATTCTAACTACCACCTTTGCCCTAGGGACCCGCCTAAGTCCTGCCGACTGCCATAATCCAAAGGCTCAATCTGCGGAGGAAGCAGCTGGTACGGGTGAAGCTCCAGACTGTCCCACTACAGGGCATGTTCGCCAGCTGTTGACGTAAGTCTCAAGGGCTCTCCCATAAGGCCGCATCAACTATGCTGCAGCACTAAGGGCTCACACAATCTTTATCCCTTAGAGGTTGCTGAGGCCTTGAGCTCAACGGACTCACTCCCACCTCCACCATTGCCAGCCTAGCAGACCAGCTTCAACAGCAGCAGGATCAGCTGAATACCATGTCTGGTTATCTTCAGGGCATTGCAGCCCAGCCTGCCCTGGCACCTGTCCTCGAACCTACCACGTCCATGCTCCACTTGTCTCTGCTTCCAAGGTATGAGGGGTATCCTAAAAGCTGTAGAGGCTTTCTTAATGGTGTCGGATGCGATTTGAGCTCCAAGCACCATTATTTCCAATAGACGGAGTCAAGGTAACCTACATTCTTTCCCTGCTGGGTGGCACTGCCTTGACCTGGGTCACCCCCCTCTGGGAAAGGGGTGACCAACTCTTAGGGAATCTGGCTTGCTTTTTGCAAAAGTTCTGACAAGCCTTGTCGGACAACTTCCAAGTCTTCTGAACTCCTACAGATCAGGCAAGGCTCCCCGTCCGTGGGGAAGTACGTGGCGCACTTTTGCACCTTGGCCTCCGAATTCCAATGGGGCAGTGATAGCCTGATTTCAATTTTCTGACAGGGACTTTCGGAACGCATTAAAGATGAGCTGGCTGCCCGAGACCTACCATCTACCATGGGCAGGCTGATCAGTCTAGCCGTGCAAATAGACCTGAGGTTCCAGGAATGGGTCAAAGAAAGAACATAAGAACATAAGAACATGCCATACTGGGTCAGACCAAGGGTCCATCGAGCCCAGCATCCTGTTTCCAACAGTGGCCAATCCAGGCCACAAGAACCTGGCAAGTTCCCAAAAACTAAGTCTATCCCATGTTACCGTTGCTAATGGCAGTGGCTATTCTCTAAGTGAACTCTATCCATCCTGCTTCAACATTTCAGAGGCCTGTGATTAACCGTTCTCCCCTGGAATCAGGTTCACTGCCAGCAGAACCCATGCGAGTGGATCGATTCAGGATCTCAGATGACAAGAAGCAGAGGTGGCAAACACTCAACCTTTGCTTATACTGCTCTGCCCCAGGCCATCTTGCAAGGCGCTGCACAAACAAATCAGAAACACTTAAGGACCTAGGCTTGGTGAGAGAAGCCATCCTAGGTCATCCTTGCACCTCTCCACAATTACTGGTCCCAGCATGTCTGCCGCACATCGATATCCTTGTCGATGCTCTTGCCTTCTTGGATACCGGTGCTGGAGGTAGCTTTATCCAGGAGGCTCTGGTTCAACACTGTAACGTCCCCACAGTTCCCTTGAACTCCCTGTTTTTTTGATATCCTCTATTTACGGAAATCCTTTACCTGGACAGTTTACTAAGATTACAGTACCACTGACCTTAGAAACTGGGGTCTTACGTGTAGAACAAATCAGCCTCTACACGTTGCCCAAGGCAATAAATGCAATCATTCTGTGCCTGCCATGGTTACATCATCAGCCGCACATCAATTGGGCAATGATACAAATTGCCAGATGGGGTCCCAAGTGTCATGACTAATGTATCACCAGATTCTCTCCTGTGGTACCTACAGCCTGGACTATCACCTCCGAACTTTCAGGCCTGCCACCACAATATACCGGCTTCACTGATGTATTCAGTAAACAGTAGGTGGAGGTCCTGCTGCCTCATCACAAATGCTGCTCCTGGCTACTGTCCAAGAGGAATCTTAATGCTTCACCCATCCCTAGGTCAAAAGTTTAAAGTGGTTTTTGAAATTCCAAATATTCTATAAAGCATCTTGAACATCGAAAACTTTCTAGCAGTTTGGCAAAACCCCAAACATTTCTGGAGTTAACCCATTCCTGATTATTTTTTGTATAACCATCTATGCCTTCCAGAGAATGCAAAATTAACCAAGATGTGTTCAGAGTTGTCATTCTGCAAAGTGTTGAGAGATATTTTTCGGTGCCGCTGAACTTACATGGAAACAGACTGTTGCTCTAATTTCTCTCAAGTGCACTAACCTCTTTCTCCTAATAAGATAAATGTATTTATTCAGTGGGTGTGTAGAGAGGGATAGTTCTGCTTGTACCTTGTAAAGATCCTATGTCAATGCATTCTGCAGTGTTTCAAAAGTTTATGAAACAAACTCTAATCAGTTAAACATGTTATTGCTGAGTAGTCATTGGTTTAAATTATTTAAAGGGGCATGTGTGAACCTATATCTTTAACATATATTGTTATGGCTCAGGTCCTCGGAGTGGCACAGGACTGCAGGGCAAAGCTAGGGTCAGTCTTCCTTCTAACCAGCCCCCTCCCTCGCAGGTTGAGCCCTTGGGTTCTGGGGGCCGGCAGGCCTCTGCGGTGGCAGGCCATCATGGTGAATCTGGAACAAGGCTTGAACAGGCTGGAGCAAGGCTTGGACAGCAACAGAGTGCAACAAGTACTGGAACTGGAGCTTGAATGCAGGCAAGGACTGGAACTGAGGCTTGAGTGCAGCAAGGACTGGAGCTGGAGCTGTGTGCAAGGAAGGACTGGAACTGGAGCTTCAGTGCAGCCAACGACTGGAACTGGAGCTTGACAAAGGTAGGACAGGACAGGGCGAGACAAAGACAACATAGAACATGGAACATAAAGGCCCGAAGGCAGTGTTACGCAGGGATGGCCCTGAGGAGTAAGATAATGGAAAGGCCTAGATAGGTCACAGAGCAAGGTCTAGATAGGCCAGAGATCAAGGGAAGGCCTAGATAAACCACAAGGCAGGAAAAGGAGCAAGAAAGCCCTTAGACCACAAGGCAAGACAAGAAGCAGGAAGGCCCTTAGACCAAAATGCAAGGCTAGAACTGAGAAAGCCACAAGGCAAGGCTAGGAGCGAGAAGGCCAGATAGCCACAAGGCAAGGCAAGACTAGGAGCAGAAGACCAGTTGGCTCAAGGTAAGGCAAGGAGTGAGAAGGTCCAGAGGCCACAAGGCAAAACAAGGATAGGCCTGGGAAGACTGAAAGGCAACAATGGCTAGGGCAAGGAGCCAAGGGCGACTCAGTGCAAAAGTGAGGAGTGTTTAGCAAGGCTGGATTATGTAGGGCTGAGGTTTGGGTGTGTTGCAGGCAAAGAGAAGAAACTTGGTAAGGCTGGAGACATGGTTCACTGAGGAACTCCTAGTGGCTAGGAGGCTGCACCACAGGCTGAGCTTGATGAGCCATGAGGAGCTGACGGGGACAACATGGAACAGTACTCCGAGGAGACCTCTGCTGGCGGGGAGGCATTATAGTCAGGATATGATAAAGCTGCATATATATATATAACATATATAGTACATATAACATATATATATAGCATATATATATATATATATAATATATATAGTACATATAACATATATATAGCATATATATATATATATATAACATATATAGTACATATAACATATATATATAGCATATATATATATATATATATATAATATATATAGTACATATAACATATATATAGCATATATATATATATATATAACATATATATAGTACAAACAACTGCTTTTAACCAATTTCTAGACCAGGTAGTAGGGATGTGCATTTGTTTACTTTATTTCCAAATGGGAAAGTGTGAAAAATGAGTCAATTTTTGGTTCAAACAAGCTAGCCCTTAAACATTTCCAAATCCTTTTCAGCTCATTAGGTTCAGTCCCATTAAAATCAAAGGGGGAAACAAAGTATGCATTTTTTGTACTCAAAGTCAGGCAAATTGAGCTGGTTGGGAATGGGAAAGGGAAAGAGCAGGACCGATCATGTTGCATCATTTTTTCAACCAGCTTATTCCAGCTGGCAGCTGCATGTCATGACTTCGTAAGTGAAAATAAAAATCTGTTGGAACTCAGAGAGGGAAGGCAGAGTTTTTGAAGCTTCTTGTTTCAAAGCTTAGAGTGAAAGAAAAGATTAGAAAAAAATATTTTGATTAATTTACAGGTGAAAGCAAAGTGTGCTGTTAGTGTCACTCACTGACACTGTGCTTAGCTGTGATTTTGGTTGCTGCCTAGTAACAGGAGAGAGTCTGCAATCTCTGTGAGGCTATTACAGTGTGTATTATCAGGGAAAGACTCTCACTATAGCTGACATTGTGCCAATGGCGGCAGGAAAGATACAGACAGAAAGACTGGCTGTTTTCTTGCAGTGTGTGGAGTGTTTGTGAACTGCAGTAACTTAGAGGCAGCGTCCTGCTTTCTCTATGTAAGGGTCAGTGTGACAGTATACTGATCTGTTTGTATGGCTCTTTCAGTATGTTTGACTTGCTTTCTTAGTGTACGTAGTCACTCAGTAAGCATCAGAAGTTCACTGTGCTCTGTGTATGAGAAAAGTGACTGGTTTGCACTTATTTATTTGTTTGTTTTTATATACCGGTGTTCGATTTACATATCACATCGGTTTGCAAATCTATGACAAGTACAGTAGATGCTTAGAGAATTGTTAAGGGAAGTTATAGTAGCAACATGGGTAAAAAAGACAGTGCCAGAAAGATAGCATAAATAGTTGTAGTATAACAGTGCACATCTGTGTATGTCCACATTGGAGGGCACAAACATTGTAATAGTAAAAGCCACTTCCCACTCGTAATCTGTTGTAATGTGTTCCATCATGTCATAGCATCGAGAGGTAGCTGTGGCAATCGGAGAAGAAGAAAGGATGGTTTGTTTGTTCAGACAAAGCTGAGGCCAGTTCCATTGGTAATGGTGATGACAAGAGGCATGAGATGTGGAACACAAGCCCTCCTACCAAGCTCAAAAGGGATTTTTTTTTTTAAAAGGGGGGAAATCAAGTAGAGATGTAGGCTTGACTAAGAAACTGGAACAGCCAGCTGCCTCCTCCCATTTACACTGTTAGAAGGGTGCAAGGATAGAAAAAGGCCGACTCAGTGGAGCGTCAACTGCAGTGGGGGTGCACCAGGAGGGCGTTAACAAAAGCTAGCAAAGCGCTGTCTGTTCTGTTCCGACCAATGTCTGCAACAGATCTTCGTCGAACTACTGATTCGGATGAACAGTGTGAAAAATTTGAAGGCTTAGAGGAAGGAAATATTGAAAATCTAGTAGCTGAAGAGGATAGCAGAGCGGCAGATGCAGTAAGGGACCTGCCAGCGTCAATATCACTCCCCAGGAACAGCAGATAGCTGATAGCATGAGGAATGCCCCTGGCCTTTTACTTCCCGCTTCACCTTCAACCCCAGCCCCAGCAGCAACACTCAGGGATCTAAAGAAGGATTCCTGCAAGACATCAGAGGTGAGGTAAAATGGCCTCATTCATCGCGTTTTGCGCATTCATTTGAAACGAATGCACATTCCTACTGGTCACCCGTGTGATCTACAGGTGAAAGGGAGTTTTGCAGGAATGTGAAGCCGGTGGCTGGGGTTCAAGAATGGGTACACCAGAGGCAAAGAGGCAGTGGAGGAAAGGGTGGGATAGCAAAGTGCCTCTGAATCAGTCTGATCTGAATATCCAAGTCTGTGGTAGTGGAGGGATTCGAAGTTCTGCAGCATGGCTGGGAGAATATTGGAGGTCCACATTAGGGGTGAGGGGAGAAAACCATCATTGGTTACTAAAGCAGCCGAGGTAGAGATGGGGGTCATCCCTCCTCCGATGGTGCAGCTGGCCCTGCTGGGGACGGCTGCACCTGCTGGGGACGGCACCCCAAGGCGAGGGCATGTCTGAACTGCCCCATGTGATGGCCCCTGCAAGGGGGGCAATGGACCAGAAGGTCTGCTGAGAAGAAGGGGGCAACATGGCACCTGCACCAATAGTTTTAGTGGCAGCAAAAGTTTAAGTCGATCACTTCATACAGTACATGATGTCACGCGTGAACATATGTGAGACATGATTGGCTAGAAGGGTAAAAACTGATTTCAGTATTCTGGTTTGCAGAGGAAGTAAATAATCTCAAACTCTCCTACAATAAAAGTCAGCAAAGGAATCTAAAACAATGCACTTATCTAGGTGTGTGTGTGCACAGTATATTATTGGGCAGTCACATGCACAGCAATGCTGTAATTACTTTATGCTGGTTTATAGTTGTGCAATTGCATACTAAAGGATATCTGCAAAATTATTACTATGAAGGATCTACTTGTAGCATATTTGTTGCAAAGTGGCGCGCATTACATCCCTTGGTAAGGCAGCCAGATGACGCCATATCATTAGGGATGAGATGACCCAAGTCTCCTTCAACATTTGGATCTAAAATTGCCGTCCCACTGCAACTACCAGCGCCGGCCGGAGATCGCCCGTGTCAGGCGGCCCGGCTTGCAAAATCTCCTAAAAATGTCAGCCCTGCCGATAAAAAGGTGGGCCATTCTTTCAATTTTAATTTACAACAAATCAGGACATGCAAGTCTGATTTACAGTGCAAATCCTTAGCAGCCACTCCGCATCACCGATAAGCCCGGTTCTGTAGTTCCTGCAGTTGTGTGCATGCCCCAGTAAGATTTCACATAATCGAGGTTTATCAAAATGGGGCCGAGACCCATGAGAGGGACAGTAGTACTCAGCTTTACAAGGTTAAGCTGCATTGCAATTCAGGTACCACAGGTGTTCTCCTGCCCCAGAGGGCTTATCTAGATTTCTAGCTGAGGAGGACGTGACTTGCCTAAGGCGTATTAGGGGGATAAGTGGGCTGTGCAGAGTGACTTTCCCTGGTTCTCTGCCACTAGAGCTACTCCTTCTCTCTGCCACTTCGGAACCTAATCATGGAGGAGAGGACTGACAGGGGAGATGGAGCAGAGACATTCATATACCTCAAAGGTATAAATAATGCACAAGAGGCAAGCATTTTTTTCCAGTGGGAAAACTTCTAGAAAAAGAGGTCATGGCATGAGGCTCGGGGGAGGGGGGGGAGGGGAGGGAGAAGTAGACTCGGGAGTAGCATCAGAAAATATTTCCTCACGGAAAGCTTGGTGGATGCGCAGATTGGGCCTTCCTGAGGAGGTGGTAAAAGGAAAAAAAAACAAAAAAAAACCCCCAGCCATGGCATGACAGGACTAGAACAAGCACAGAGAATCTGTTTTAGTAAAGAAGGGAAGGAAAAGCCAGAGATCACCTGAGGTCCATGGCAGTACATCAGGAATTAAACTGGGCAGACCGACGGGCCATCATATTCTATGTTTCTATGCTAAGAGGTAGCCGAAATTCTGCAACATCCCCCCTGCCTTGTTTTTCTATTCATACATAAAATGATTGTTCTTGAATGTAGCCATCGCTTCAAGATAATATTATTGCGCCAAAGTATGAATAATGTAATGGTTAATGATCTTATTCTTAGGCATACATGATTTATAGGAAAGGCCAAATGAACTTCATGTCCTAGGAGAAATCCCAAGTATTGCGAAATTGCTCAACCAGAAGCAGATGTTAGCAGCAGTAGTAGTAGCTCTCTATCGAACCTGAACTGGGATTCAATTTATGAAGGCATCACCAGTAGCTCAGTGGCTAGAAGCACTGCCGAGGAAGAGAACGGGGTCCAGGAGAAAAAGTGAGGCACTCTTATGTGCCAAGGCGATCGCACTGCACTCGGAACACATTTATGGAGAGAAACCATGGTCTGGTGAATTAAAAAGGAAAATATCTGCTTAGACGTTTGCCTACATAGGGAACCATGTCCTAAAAAAAAAAAAATCATTCTCAGATTATACAGAAGCCTGCACTCAGCCCAGCAAGCAGAAGGAGGCATGCAATCCATCGCTGGTTTTTAGGGCTGAAATCCCAAGTGGCACCAGCTCTCCTGCAGGTAAGTAGAAGACTAAACAAACACCTGCTACAGATTTCACAGCTGCTTCACCAGAGGCAAGAAAGCACATCCTTGACAACAGCCTGTTGGGGACTGTCCAAGTTAGACTTTCGGAGAGAGCGTGTGAGTGTGTGTGTGGGGTGCGTGTGCACCAGCATTCTCTAACATCAACTGCCTTGATTTTCAGTTCATGTAGAAAATCATTCTTATTGAATGCACACGTCATTTCCAAAAGATTGTAGGAATGTAACAAATGTCACAGCGCCCCCTGATGGGTAACACAGCAGAGGTGGCCAACTCCGGTCCTCGAGAGCCTCAGACAAGCCAGGTTTTTCAGGATATCCACAGTGAATGCGCATGAGGTAAATTTTCACTGCCTCAGATCTACCTCATGCATATTCACTGTGGATATCCTAAAAACCTGACCGGCTAGGTATGCCCTGAGGACTGGACCCATGTACTAACCGTTGCGTTTGGCGAGTCACGGGTTTGTCCCGCAGCCTGCCGCTCTTACCTCCAGCCCGCACTCCAGCACGCCGTCCTCTGACGCTGCGGCCGGCTGCCTGGCGCACAGCGACTAGGCCCATGCCGCCGACGTCAGCAAGGCTGCAGGATCTCTCCTGGGTGTGCGCGCGCGCTTGATTTGCCGGCATTTAAAGGGCCCGTGGTGTGAACTCTCCTGCGGCGCCCCTGGATGATGACACGGACTGGGACTATTTAAGGCCACCTCTCCTTGCCTCGGCAATAGGTCGCCTCTTTGGAGTAGTGCTATGCCTCAGCGTTCTTCACCCCGACGTCTGTTCCTGGTTCCTGCTGTGTTTCATGTTCCTCCGTGTTTCCATCCCGAGTCCTCATCTTCCTGATCAGTCTTCCTCGACCACCTCCCAGTGTTCCTCCTTATTCCTGTGGCTCCTTGTCCTTCGTTGGTCCTTCTCCTTGGTTTGGACTTCTGTCTTCTGACCCCCAACTTGGTCTTGACTCAGCTTGACCTCTGCCTGATTATTGTTGTTGATTGATCTCCACCTGGTCTGACCCTCTGCCTGGACTTCAACCTTGGGCGTAGTCTGCCCGCTTCAGACCACAACCTGAACCTGACTCTGCCGCCTGCCCAGACTTCTGCTTGACCTGACTCTGCTTTCTTTTACACTGCTGGCCCGCATCATCTTCTATGCAATGGATCTTCACCTCCACAGAAGCCCACACCTAAGTCCAGCCAGCCCCAGAACCCGAGGGCTTGATACGACTGTCGCTGCCCGATATCTCCACTCCGCCCTCCTTACCTCTCTGGCGACTCCTCCTGTGGTTGACGGACGTTTGACTGCCACGGCGTCTGCCTGCCGTCCTCTCCGGCATCCCCGGACCGGCTTGGGCGCTGCCTCCTGCCATGCTGTTCAGCTGCCTTAGGGCGCGCGCGCTGCGCGGCCCTGCTTCAAGTATCTTCAGTGGCGCGAACCTCCGGGGCGTCTCCCTGTGATGACGTCATGCATCCAGGATACAAAAGGCCTACGCGATTGCTAGCTAATCGAGTTAGCAAAGGTTTCCTCACGGATGGGATTCGCTCTCCGTACCTTGCAACTCTGCCTCCTTGGACCTACTCTATTTGGGGTACCCGCTCCTCGGGGGCCTCTCTCTTTTTCTTATCTTTCAGGTCGCAGTCTGGAACCGGTACTTGCTCCTCGAGGGCCTGGACTCGCTACTTGGACTCCACGTCTGCCAGGAAGACACCACTGCCTATAACATCTGTGAGTTACCACCTCTATCTCTCAGAGCTATTCCCTGGAACCAGGTACTCGCTCCTCGAGGGCCTGCCTTTACTCCAGCTCCTGTGCTCCTCACTAAGAGACCGCTGCGTGAGTACATTATCAACGAGGCTCTATTCCTGAACTCTGCATATCCTGCTGCTTCTCACAATCTCAGTTCTCTGTATTACAGCGCAGCCATTGTGGGATCGCTGTTCCAGAGCCTGAGGGACTACAAGCCCAACCGGGCTACTTCCCAGCTCACTACCGCCACCTCTGGTGGTTCACCAATCCTGTATAATAAAAGAACTTATTTATTTATTTAAAATCTTTTCTCTACCGTCGTTTAGTAATGTACCAGCACAACGGCTTACGTAGAGGCACGTATATTTAGTTTGGTTAAAAAATGTATCTATGAAAGTGCCATTACAGTGTCGGTACATGCTTATATAATATAAGTTATAAGATAGGTGACATGGATCTAGTCCATTTATATGATTAATAGGGAAATCATACAAGAATGTGCTTAAACTGAAGTTCTCTAACATTATCATTTGAGTATATTAAAAAAAAAAAAGATAAAAGAAAAGAATAGAACTAGTGTGTGTGTGTGTGTCTCCTACGCTGAGCCTGCCCTGTGGCCCCTCACGGGACTTCCCCCGTGGGCGTGGTCATCTGCCATAGGTCCAGGGATCCACCCAAAACCCTTACAAATAATAACAGGGCTCAACCTAAGGGGAACGAGGGCTGGCATGGGTGAAGCTCCCGTTGGGCCTCTGCTTCAGCCAGCTCCACCTGCCGACGGTGGGGGACCTGCTGGGCACCTCCTTGCAGGTTGCATCAACTCCCCCTCAGCCCAAGTGTCCGCTTCCATAACACTAAAGGGTTTAGCCCATGATGTGGCTATGGCAGAGGTTCCCAAACCTGTCCTGGAGGACCCCCAGTCGGTCGGGTTTTTCAGGATATCCGCAATGAATAAAATAAGAGAGATATGAGAGATACATTCAAATATCTCAAAGGCTTCCATGCATAGGAGCCGAGCCTTTTACATTGCTTACGCCAAGTCCATAAGCAAAGCACATCAAGCAGCACTGTCTGAATTTTCATGAAAGTTCATCACCAGTAAAAATATAGAAACACAGAAACATAGAAATGAGGGCAGAAAAAGACCAATCGGCCCATCCAGTCTGCCCAGCAAGCTCCCACACTTATTTTCCCATACTTATCTGTTTCACTGACCACCAAGTTCAGGGCCCTTGTTGGTAACTGATTCAAATTTCCTGCCGTCCCCTGTCATTGATGCAGAGAGTAATGTTGGAGCTGCATCAAAGGTGAGCGTAAGGCTTAATGATTAAGGGTAGTATCCGCTGCATCAAGCAATGTTGCTAGCAGTAATTTTTTTGTGGGTTATCAGAAGGCTTGGGAATAATTGCATGGAACGGCAACTACTACCCTTAACAGAAGGCATGGGGGTAACCTGCACAGAGAGGCAGTTACTACCCTTAACAATAACCATGGGGGTAACCTGCACAGAGCGGCAGTTACTACCCTTAACAGAAACCATGGGGGTAACCTGCACAGAGCGGCAGTTACTACCCTTAACAGAAACCATGGGGGTAACCTGCACAGAGCGGCAGTTTCTACCCTTAACAATAACCATGGGGGTAACCTGCACAGAGCGGCAGTTTCTATCCTTAACAATAACCATGGGGGTAACCTGCACAGAGCAACGTTACTACCCTGAACAGTAACATGGTGGTAATCTGCACAGAGCGACGTTACTTAGCAGAAACATGGGAGTAACCTGCACAGAGCGGCAGTTACTACCCTTAACAGAAACATGGGGGTAACCTGCACAGAGCAGCAGTTACTACCCTTAACAGAAACATGGGGGGTAACCTGCACGGAGCAGCTGTTACTACCCTTAACAGAAACATGGGGGTAACCTGCACAGAGTGGCAGTTACTACCCTTAACAGAAACATGGGGGTAACCTGCACAGAGCAGCAGTTACTACCCTTAACAGAAACATGGGGGTAACCTGCAAAGAGCAGCAGTTACTACCATAAGAAGCTTGCTGGGCAGAGTGGATGGACCATTTGGTCCTTTTCTGCCGTCACTACTCTGTTACTGTGTTACTATTCAAGGAAGCTCCATTAATTGCATATACTTGAGGCATCGGTATCAGGGACTGCATTATGAGAGTAGCTTTGACAGTGCCTTAAGTGGCTTCAGATCATCCCGATCCTGGTCATTGTTCATGTCAAAATTGTGATATGTGTGCCTTGACTTTGGAGGGATGTAAGTGGGAGCATCCTATTACACATCAAATGATTTCTCATAGCACACATACTGACTGTAATAACTCTTTTGCCATTTATGTACTCCAATACCCTTGTCCGCAAACCTAGGTTGGACTCACGAAAAGATTTAAGAGAACATCTAAGAGAGTATTAAAACCAAGAAGGTGTAGGTGCCTATAACTAAACACTGGCTATCTAAAAAACATGAATTTATTGCTCTGCATCGGTCTGTCATTGAACAGGTTCAAATTCCAAAAGAGGGGAAGATTTTTTGTCTCTTCTCAATTAGAGAGAGCAATATTGGATATTGTCACTCAGTGTTGTCAAGCACATGGCATGAATGATGCTACTGAATGCTCGAGGGGTTCTTTAAACTCATTTTTGTCCCATTCTATGATAGGCTGGGACTTATTATTTGCTGTGCTTTTGATCTGCTTTAATTGGTCATATCAAATGCTATTTTTTGATTGTTTCTTCTAAAAGTCAGCATTTGTTTTAAGTAGCCATCTTTTAAAAAAATATATCTTTTATTTTCCATTATATTTATACATGACATAATCTTGATAACAGAAATCCAGAGCTGAATTGGAAATATACAAGCAAAACACATAATGAATTTTTTTTATCAGTTCTGTCAACAAATTATAGCCCTCAATAATGGGGGATTCAATACCATAACCAGAAGAAAAAACAAAGCTATAAGGATAATAAGTAGCAGTAACAGTGACCTTACAAATTCAATCTAGAGCTGCTTTATACAACTGGAATAACTCTAAGAAGGAGTTGACACTAATTTAACACTAAAAAACTGAGTCAAATGACTAGGATCAAGAAAAATATAAGAAGCATCTCTGTATTTCACATAACATTTACATGGAAATTTTAGAAAAAAGGTTCCACCAAGTTGTAGAACCCTTGACCGCCTAAGGAAAAATTGTTTCTGCTTCTTCTGAGTTTGTTTAGCTACATCAGGAAACGCTTTAACTTTAAGCTGTAGGAAGGGTTCCGAATGGGGCCTAAAATAAAGCTTCAATAGCCAGTCTTGATCTGGTTCCAGCGCAAATGTCACAATTAGAGTGGCCGGAGAGGCCGAGTCAGCATCCAATGTTTCAAGCAGAGCAGACACATTTACTTTTGACTCTCTATTTATAGTTGGAAATAACTTCTGGAGTTCTACCTCCATTCCTTCATTTCTTCTCTTAAAAGGAGGAAGATAATGTTATGATTGGCGGTCCGGGGGTTGCCTCATGAACTGACGCTCCTACCTCTGGGCTGGTCCCGGCGGGCAGCAGGATGCCACTAGTGATCCTGGTCAAGCCATCCGCTCTGCAACGAGGCGATGCGCTGCCAACGTGCAGCAGATACCGATGCTCCTGCACTTATCCATGCTCCTTAGGCGCAAGCGCATGAATTTATTTAATATCAAGGGCCCACAGTGGGAAAATCCCTGCAGCACCCCTGGATGATGTCAGACATGCCGGCCCATAAAAGGCCTTGCTTCCTTTCAGTCTTTACCTCAGCAACAAGTTCCCTACTTCTTAGATTATTGTGAGTTGCTCCAGCGTCTGTCTTCATTCTTCAGTTCCAGCATCCTTGTCTTTGTTCTTCAGTCTTCAGTCTTTAGCCCAGGGTCTTGTGTCTTCAATCTTCAGCTCCAGCGCTCCTCATCTTCAGTCTTCAGCTCCAGCAGCCTTCATCTTCATCTCCAGCCTCCATGGACTTTGTCTTACTCGTCACTCCCTGTGGTTGCCTCTTCAGTTCTTCAGTGTGTCTCTCCTGCCTGTTCTGCTCCTTGCCTGCCTATCCGTTCCTCCTTTCCCTTTGGATGGATACTCATTATTGACCTCAGCCTGACCCTTGAACCTGCCTGCCACCTGCCTCCGACCATAACCTGCCACAGGATACACCTTGCCTTCTCCTGTTCCAACGCTGCTACATCTCACCACAGCAGAGGCCTCCACCTAAGACCTGCCAGCCCCGGTACCCAAAGGCTCAACTCGAGGGGAACATGGACTGGTAAAGGGGCCTCTGTCTCATCTAGGACCGCCTGCCAATGGTGGGGACCTGCAGGGCTCCTCCCTGCAGGTTGCCTCAACTCTGCCTTAGGTCAAGGGTCCACTCCTGCAATAGATAATATTTCTTAGATATAGGAGGAATGGATTGTTCAGAAATTTGTAACACCTCAAGCATATAAACATATCTCTAAGTGAAATAAGAGACACTTTAGGAAATTTTATAAATCGAAGATGCTTGTTCCAAGCGTGTTCTCAATATTTTCCGTTTTGATAGAAAGAATGGAATTTTCCTTTAAAATTGACTGCTGCAAAGCCAAAGACAATAGTTGAAGCACACTGTCCCATAGTAGAAACATAATTCTCGAGGTGTTGAATCCTATTATAAAAAATCCACAGAGTCTGCCACCAAAGTAGTCAACTGTGCTGTTATTGTACTGCCCAAACCTTCTGTGGCATCCCATTTAGACTGAAGAGTGAAAGAGACTCTTCCTGCCATACGGAACCCCCCTCACAGCCAACAATGATAAAGAATCAGAGGATCGGAAATTTGAAGAAACTAGAGAGATAGCTCCAAACTTTCACCCAGACTGGTGGCGTTGTTCGAGCCGCTCAGTACTGAGGGCTACTCTCCCTGGCGTCCCTGCCGTCTGAAGAGTCTCTACGGCGTCATCAGCCTGCGACTCTTCACGTCGTACTGAGGAGGTCCGCACCACTGCAGGGTCGGGGGAAGCAATTCCAGCCGCCGGGTTCAAGGATGCAAACGGCCAGGGGGAGACTGGAGCACTTCGTCCCCCCCCCCCAACTCTCCATCGGCTGAGTCACCAGTGAAGAGAGGCCACGAATAATGTGGGAGTCCATTGGGCTGGGCTGAGGAGGCCACCATCATGGCTGCAGAGTAGGGACCAGTGCTTGGCTTCCCTCTTCCGTCCCATAGCACCAAGAAGGAGGATAATATAAATGAGGAAATGTTAACGTCAGACGGCGCTCACCACGATGTGAACTATTCAGGTGCCATTTCTTAAGCAGCCATCTTTGAGTGCACGGATGTTGGTGGGCTTGCACGTCAGCCAAGAGAAATAATTTATCCCCTGAAGCAGTTCAGCGAAACACAGGACCTGTATCAGGTCTGGATTTGATGTTGCATTACGCGATAAGTGTTGTGAGTTTTCACGTTTTTAAATGCACATAGAACTCTCCTTTAAAATAATTGTTTATAATTATAAGTATATTATATGAGACCTGTGATTAGATTTTATGGATGGTTTTGCTCAGTGAAATGGTGATCTCTCACTGCACTTTATGTCTTCATAACATGGTTATTCACTGTTTTGTCATTTTGATGACTTTACTTCCACTACTGGTTCATTCATATTAGTTGGAGTAGGAAGTGGAAACATCTAGTTTAACCCCGTCAGTCATTTCAGAGACTATCTTCAGCCAACACGGTATGGATTTTAATTTAAGAAACTGATATTTCTACTTTGCTGATTACCTCCCAGTAACAGAGATGACACATTCCTCAGACACTGTAACATGATTTCTGAAACACATCTGTATTACATAGATATAAACAAAGAAAATGTAAGTATTTGAAAGCCTGAGTCTCTGTTGTACCTGGGCAGAGGCGCCAAGTTGTGGCACAGGCCCTGCATTTCAGGCAGGCACAGCGGAGGAGGTCCGACGGGTACTGGAGCCGGTAGTCGAGACTGAACGGCCTCCAAGTGAATGGCGAGGCCCTGAAGCAACCGAGCTATTCGGTTTAGGTGGTTCCTGCTGCTGCTGGACACGACGGGGCCAAGCCAGGCACGGCCTGAGCTGAGGGAAGATCCATTGAGCTCGTAGCCTCAGCAGTCGGTCACAAGGTGGGATAGTTTTGGATTGCCCTATAAACGTTGGCACCTGCTTTCTTTTTGGTGCAGGTAGAAGATTTGTGGACGATAAAGCATGCAGACTACCCCTGCTATTTTTCCTCCCTCTGCCTAAAATATAACCTCCCCCCACCCCCACCCCTGGGGACGCTTCCTCTAGATGTGGCTAAAGGTGCAGGCAACGTGGGGCACTGCGCATACTTTCCACCCTGCGTGAGGAGGGCACGGTTTTTCCGACGGTTGACAGCGCTGGTTTTCTAATAACTTTGCACTTCTGCAGAACACACGCAGCTGCTACATTACCCAGCAGCAGTGCAATTCAAAATCAAACCCTCATTTTTATCTAGCTCAGAAGTTAACCATACTGACATTTGAATCTCTGAATCTCAAGTTTTGCAAAAAAAAAATAAAAGATGCAGATTTCTCCATCGTCAGTGTATGGAAAAAAAAATGTTTTCCACTTTTTGTCTAAGCTGGAATACCTCTTTTATGAAAAGATTCAATGTGGAAGATTTTATCCATTGACAAATCTCTTCCTAATCAATGATCCAGAGAGTCAAGGGCATCTGGCAATGTCAATTCAATTTAGCCGCCAGTGAATCACTTCTCCCTTGAGTAACCCTGCTGAACACTCAGTTATGGATTGTACTGTCATCACCTTACAGTGCTTTTACTTATTGAATTTCTCAGCCCCAACACATTTTTCAGCCAGCACGGCCTTCTCCTAATTCACGTCTAACCTACATGAAATATTTCAGGGCGCACTGTACATCTTCAGTTGGTTTCCCTGCCTCGTGCCGCTTCCGACCTTTTGCAAGATTCAAATTCAGAGACTGAGATCACATCATAAACTGCCAGCGCAGAAGTAAATCTCCCCCTCTCTGGGGACCTCCTGGAATGCAGGGGGCACGCTGTTGGTCCCCCAGGGCCACTTTCCTTCCCAGCTCTCCGCGTTTCTTCTTTCTTTATTTTATTTATTTATTTATTTATTTATTTATTTATTTATTTAAGGTTTTTATATACCGGCATTCAAGATAAAATCACATCATGCTGGTTTACATTAAAACAGTGGTGCATAGAAAGAAAAAACAAACTGGAACTGTAGTGCGGAAGAAAGCAGTTACAAAAAACAGGGATGCTTAAACTGGGAGAGGAAGGAAAAAGAAAAGGTTAATAGCATTTTAAATATTTACAACGAACAGTTAAATGAGCTGGTTGTGTTATAGAACTTGAAGTTGAAGGTCATGCAGCAGAGATTAGAACCTGCTCTAATATATTCCCGGCGGTCAAGGTGGGAGTTTGTGGATAGGTTGGGGTTTTTTTTTTTTTTTGCATATCCTGCACCTGCTCAGCTTTTGGGTCACCCTCTTTTTGGGTTGCGTCTCAATGCTGTAAATAGTCACTGAGTGCACCCAGCAGGCAGAGAGCTAGGCGACATTGGCGAGGGAAGGAGAAAGCCAGCGGGTTTGGTGGCACAGAGAGAAGAGGGTTAGCAGATCATCCCTGGATCTCACAGCTTGTGGAGTGTTTTTTTGTAGAAGACTTGGGTAGGTCCTCAAGGCCTAATCAAGTGAAGACGTTTTGAGCTTAAGGGTTTTGAGGAGATTTATGGGTGTTAGGATCAGCTCCTGACTGAGAGGGAGGAACCCCTGGAGGAAAGGACCAGATCCCTGATTCGATGTAAACCGATCTGATATGGTCTCTACCATGAAGGTCGGTATAGAAAAGTGTTAAATAAATAAATAAATAAATCTTGCATCCAGTAAACAGCAAGGTGGAAGACAGATTGGATGTTTTTGACAGAATGAAGTTTTTTGTGAGTTTTGGAGAATTTTGGGAAGTAGTTTCAACATTCAATCTGTTTTGAAGCTGGGGGAAAGTTATTCCTTCATCCCAGATACTTGATGGAGTTTGAGGAGAATTTAATTGGACCAAGAACACAGCTAAGAGCAGGAGGGTCATCAAAAGAGGGACTATGGACAGAGAAATCTATTTTCCCTTGATGTGTATTTTCCTTATTTTATTCATGATTTTTGGAATCATTGCATACATCCTAATTTTCAAGGTTAAGTAAATCTTTTTATTATTTGAACACCACCTCTGGACTCTGAACTTCTTTATTCCAAGTGTGCCTTTGGACCATCGGACCCCCTCACTGTGCAAATTGAAATATGTGCGAGAGAGACTGTGCAGCCTGGTGACCCCACCACAGCCCCTAGGACCCTGGAAGCTCAGGCCTCCTCCCTGCCAAAGATCCCCGGCCCCCCCAGAGCTAAAGTTTGGTGAAAGAGAGTTTAGAGAGCTGGGAGAGTGAAGGCAACCCTGGGACTGTGCTGTAACCCTTTGATTAGGTGGCCCAAAACCAAAAGGGGCTTACACTCAGTTCACTGAAGGCCCCAAGATGCTAGGATACTTACCAGCAGGGAGGAGGATTTTGCCTCCAGGGCCCTAGGCTTTCGGGGGTGAATACCGACACACAATCTTTCAGTCTCTCTCTTGGTTGCTCTCTCAGCTGTACTCGCTATTTTGACGTCCTTGTTTTAGGGCACCTCTGATTTTTAATGAAGACGGCAGACACACTAGTTGAGTGTTCAACAAAAATGTAATGAAACCAAAAATACTTGAAGTCCAAATCACAACAAAATTCTCCAGTTTACCTTTTCACAAAAATCCAGTCCAAAGGCACCTCTTTCCTCAATTCTGACAGCTGAGACAGTGCCCTCAGGCGGCAACACCAGGCAAGGCCCAACCTTCCAGATGTTAGAAGGTGGGCTCCTGGTGGGGAAACTGGATTTCCTTATCTCGCTCTCTCTGATGGTATAATGGGACTTCTGGTGATAGTGTGTAAACCTCTCCCCTATTGTGGGAGAGGCCACAAAAATAACTCCACCTCTCAGTTGTGTGGTTAGGGACAGACACATGTAATGCACCCACGCAACTAAAGGGTCTCCCAGGGATGGAGAGGAGAGGCCGGAGCAGAGAATAGAGCAATAAGTGATAACATAAAACCCACCTTATGTAGCTACAGCAAATATTGCATGTAAAATCAGTGCATGCACAGTTACATAGTGCATTATGATTCTTATACTCCACAGAAAACACAGACAAATGTCATTATAGTAAATAAAAAGAAGGAAGATTTTATTAACACTGAAAAGTGAGGGAAATCAGGTTGCAAGATATAAAAGAAAAATCACTAGCCCTACTCTGTATCGCAGTTCACTTCACTTGCAAAACTCCCACCTAAATTCTAGCCAGAATAATAACATAAATTCTCAGTTAAGTCGCAAATGAGTTCTGTTTTTCTTTTCTTTAGACAAGTTGCTCTACTGTGTGCTTGATGAAGCCGATGCAGATGCTTGTGATCCTGTGCTTAGTTCAGCTGTAGGGTGCACTTGCTTCAGGAGAATGGAAGTCCTGGTTCTCACAAAAACAAAAAAAAATATTCCCTCTCTACTCTATATAAAATCGTGACAAACCTCCTGAATTTCCCTGCAACTAAGTCAGTCTGATACTGAATGTATGCAGATACTATTCTAGATACTGTCCTTCTAGCTATAAATGAAACAAAAGGTCAGGAAATACTTGAAACTCGCATTCTTTTCTCTCACTACAAACTAACAAACCACTGCTTTCTCAGCACTGCTCTATAATTACTATTCTACAGACTATGGCTATGAGGCACGCTCCCATCTATCTGCAACTGCTCTTTCCTTTGTGATAGCATCCATGTGGCTGGGTAGGAATCTCACCTCATTGCTATGTCCTTCGGTCTTTAACTTGCTCTGCCTGTCTGACTGTACACAAAAGACAAATTTTCTTTTATACCTAATTTTAGGGATTATACCCCAAGTTCTGATTCCAAGAAAAGCCATAGGTCCATTCAACCCAAACTTTTCCTTTTGTGGAAATATCCATTTAATCCTAGCAATTATAGCCATGTCCACTTGGTGTCACTGCAGTTCAGGGGATAATACCACTGGCTTCCAGCCATGTTACTCCCCCCCCCCCCCACCACACATACACACACACACACACTTTGTAGTGGAGTCAGAGGGTAATTTAACATTTGCATAGGTGAGAAGGACTTCTGTAGGTTTCAAAGGAAAGAATTTGCATTGGCCCCTCTCTGTCTGACCAACAAAGGTACTGCCAAGCAATTCACGTCACCATTTGCCTTTACTGTTTTCCTTGGCATTTTTTTTTTACTTAAGAGAGTGAACAGGGGTTCTCTCCTTTGGAATTTAATTCAGAGCAAGAACAATATCTTAAGCTTCTGGCTTACAATATAAAGTCCCAGAACGTGTTCAAAATCCCAATTTTCTCCTCCTTCTCAGTTTGGCAGGAACTGATGGGACAAGAATTCTTCCCAAAAACACAAGAAGAAAACTGTTTGTCAGGTCATTGCTGTCTCTCCTTAGTTGTGCAGCAGGAGATAATGGCACCTTTTCCTGACCCCCCCCCCCCCCCCCCCCAAGGCAGGAGGGAAAATCCTCCTTAGGCAGGTGCTGGCTCCCAAAAAGAACAAAAATAAACAGCTTTCTCAAAAGTCCTCTTCAAACTCTCAGCAGAACAATCCCTGGCCAAATAACCCACCAATAACTTTCTCTCTCGATACCCCAACTCAAAAAACTCCACTTCTCAGCCTGTGGAGCCCAAACAAATGGGGGACGCTCTGCAAAAATTCTTCAACACCAAAATGCCAGACCTCTCTGCGTGCACTGCCTGCTTTACTGGAAAACCGCTGACCTGTCCAGACTTGCCTCTGTGCCTGCAGGGATGGTCTGCAAACTACTCGCTCTCTTCCTGAAATCCTTAGCCAGAGCTAAGCCAGGGAACAAAATGGTTAGGGGACCCGAGAGTTCTCAACACAGATAAACTCGCCCATTCTCCTCTGTAAGGGGCCTTGAATGCTTCATTTCCTTCTGCACCATCCGAATATTTATTTACTTGCGTCGTTCTCAGCAGAAAAGCAAACCTCGCTTTCCCTGTCGTGGCACTTTCTCTGATGCTGTCTGGAGGACCAGGCTTTACGGTCTCCATGAAAAGGCATAAGAACATGCCATACTGGATCAGACCAAGGGTCCATCAGGCCCAGCATCCTGTTTCCAACAGTGGCCAATCCAGGCCATAGGAACCTGGCAAGTACCCAAAAACTAAGTCTATTCCATGTTACCGTTGCTAGTAATAGCGGTGGTTATTATCTAAGTCAACTTAATTAATAGCAGGTAATGGACTTCTCCTCCAAGAACGTATCCAATCCTTTTTTAAACACAGCTAAACTAACTGCACTAACCACATCCTCTGGCAACAAATTCCAGAGTTTAATTGTGCATTGAGTAAAAAAGAACTTTCTCCGATTAGTTTTAAATGTGCCCCATGCTAACTTCACGGAGTGACCCCTAGTCTTTCTATTATCCAAAAGAGTAAATAACCTATTCCCATCTACCCGTTCTAGACCTCTCATGATTTTAAACACCTCTATCATATCCCCCCTCAGCCATCTCTTCTCCAAGCTGAAAAGTCCTAACCTCTTTAGTCTTTCCTCCTAGGGGAGCTGTTTCATTCCCTTTATCATTTTCGTTGCCCTTCTCTGTACCTTCTCCATCACAATTATATCTTTTTTGAGATGCGGCGACCAGAATTGTACACAGTATTCAAGGTGCTGTCTCAAACTGGAGCGATACAGAGGCATTATGACATTTTCCGTTTTATTCACCATTCCCTTTCTAATAATTCCCAACATTCTGTTTGCTTTTTTGATCACCACAGCACACTGAACCGACGATTTCAATGTATTATCCACTATGACGCCTAGATCTCTTTCTTGGGTGGTAGCTCCTAATATGGAACCTAACATTGTGTAACAATAGCATGGGTTATTTTTCCCTATATGCATCACCTTGCACTTATCCACATTAAATTTCATCTGCCATTTCGATGCCCAATTTTCCAGTCTCACAAGGTCTTCCTGCAATTTATCACAATCTGCTTGTAATTTAACTACTCTGAACAATTTTGTATCATCTGCAAATTTGATTACCTCACTCGTCGTATTTCTTTCCAGATCATTTATAAATATATTGAAAAGTAAGGGTCCCAATACAGATCCCTGAGGCACTCCACTGCCCACTCCCTTCCACTGAGAAAATTGTCCATTTAATCCTACTCTCTGTTTCCTGTCTTTTAGCCAGTTTGTAATCCATGAAAGGACATCGCCTCCTATCCCATGACTTTTTACTTTTCCTAGAAGCCTCTCATGAGGAACTTTGTCAAACGCCTTCTGAAAATCCAAGTACTCTACATCTACCGGTTCACCTTTATCCACATGTTTATTAACTCCTTCAAAAAAGTGAAGCAGATTTGTGAGGCAAGACTTGCCTTGGGTAAAGCCATGCTGACTTTGTTCCATTAAACCATGTCTTTCTATATGTTCTGTGATTTTGATGCTTAGAACACTTTCCACTATTTTTCCTGGCACTGAAGTCAGGCTAACCAGTCTGTAGTTTCCCGGATCGCCCCTGGAGCCCTTTTTAAATATTGGGGTTATATTAGCTATCCTCCAATCTTCAGGTACAATGGATGATTTTAATGATAAGTTACAAATTTTTACTAATAGGTCTGAAATTTCATTTTTTAGTTCCTTCAGAACTCTGGGGTGTATACCATCTGGTCCAGGTGATTTACTACTCTTCAGTTTGTCAGTCAGGTCTACCACATCTTCTAGGTTCACCATGATTTGTTCAGTCCATCTGAATCATTAACCATGAAAATCTTCTCCAGTATGGGTACCTCCCCAACATCCTCTTCAGTAAACACTGAAGCAAAGAAATAATTTAATCTTTCCGTGATGGCCTTATCTTCTTTAGGTGCCCCTTTAACCCCTCGATCATCTAGCGGTCCAACTAACTTCCTCACAGGCTTTCTGCTTTGGATATATTTTAAAAAGTTTTTACTGTGAGTTTTTGCCTCTACGACCAACTTCTTTTCAAATTCTCGCTTAGCTTGTCTTATCAATATCTTACATTTAACTTGCCAACACTTATGCATTATCCTATTTTCTACTGTTGGATCCTTCTTCCAATTTTTGAATGAAGATCTTTAGGCTAAAATAGCTTCTTTCACCTCCCCTTTTAACCATGCCGGTAATCGTTTTGCCTTCTTTCCACCTTTCTTAATGTGTGGAATACATCTGGACTGTGCTTCTAGAATGGTATTTTTTTTTAACAATGACCACGCCTCTTGCACACTTTTTTTGCCTTTGTAGCTGCTCCTTTCAGTTTTTTTCTAACAATTTTTCTCATTTTATCAAAGTTTCCCTTTTGAAAGTTTAGCATGAGAGCCATGGATTTGCTAACTGTCCCCCTTCCAGTCATTAATTCAAATGTGATCATATTATGATCTCTATTGCCAAGCGGCCCCACCACCGTTACCTCTATCACCAAATCCTGTGCTCCACTGAAAATTAAATCTAAAATTGCTCCCTCTCTTGTCGGTTCCTGAACCAATTGCTCCATAAAAATTTCATTTATTCCATCCAGGAACTTTATATATTTCTAGCATGTAACAATGATACATTTACCCAGTCAATATTGGCGTAATTGAAGTCTCCCATTATTACCGCACTACCAGTTTGGTTAGCTTCCCTAATTTCTCTTAGCATTTCACTGTCATAAAAGGCCATAAAAGGAAGAGAAGTGCTGAAGAGGTAAAAGCTACAGGGACTTAATTATTGGCTCCTTTGATCTGCCCTAACTGTTGAACCCATGTAGCGCTTCATATGCAGCTGTTTTGAACATGTGTATGTTGGATGGTTTGTAATGGCTGCAGTTCTTCTCTCACCAAGCTCTTCAGTGGGTCAGAGCCTTCTCCACACAAGGCAGAATAAATTCAGGAAATCAAATATTGCTTGCTGTGTTTGGATTAGTTATTTGGTGAAGCACTGCCATTGCCAGGAGGACAGGAAACACCTAGATTGCTTTCAGAAGGTTCGGAAACAGCATGATAGAGAACCATAGAGAGGCTCCAAGATGTGTGTTTGGCCAGAAGCCAAGGATCCCCTGCTGAAAAAGAGTTGGATGAATTGGGTTCTACACTCAAAACAGATTTACAGCTCTGTGACTGCTATAAAACATACCTTCTCTTCCATGGCATGCAGGCATGTGCAAAACGCTATGCCCCAATGCCCCAGAGTACCTCTCGGTGGGATGGAACCACATTCCCCCTAGAGTCGGCCTAAATATCTTTTCACAGCATGAGAAAGAAACATAGTGGGTAGAATGTCTCCTGGTATTTAGCCATTTGCACCGCTCAGGGTTTTATGCACGGAAATGGCTGTACAAAAATAGCCTGGGGCTCAGTTTGCATAAAAGTCAGTCCATAACCCGGTCACCTGCACCTTTATGAAACTGGGGAGAGACGTTCAGGGAGTGAATCTGTGGCAGAAATTATGTATTGCTTTCATCTGTTGTATTTTTCATGTGCACCACATTGATATTTCATATGATTTTTCACTTGATCAAGAAATAAAGATGGACATTATGCACAATCCTTTTTAAATATTAAAACATATACCGTCTCTTCAGCCACAGCAAGTTCCATCTTCCAAGGGCTGGGGGTAACTTTCCGGGTGAGTTTTTGCACGCATTCTTCCACTTGTGTATGGATTTTCCAAACACTGACACTGCTCGTGGCATTGAAGCGCCACCACCTTTCCATCCCAGCGAATGCCGATGTTGACACTTCCATGTGGCTAAGGGAATCACCACCAACAGTGCTGTGATTTTTGCGGCCTGATCGCCGCTGACTGCTGGTTTCTCCCTAGATGCGTGTGTGTGCCTCACTTCACAATTTAAAGGGACCACGGTGGGAAAAGCCCTGTGGCCCCTCTTGATGACATCCTTCCTGCTAGCTCTATAAAAGGGTTCCTCAGTCTGCTCAGCCTTTGCCTTTGCAAGGTCTTCAGATCTCCTGTGGTCTTCCATAGTGTTCCTGGCCTTCAAGGTTCTCTGTGTTCCTGGTCTCCTGTTTCCTGTTGGTCTCGTTGTCTTGTTGTTCCTGAGTCATTCCAATTTCCAGAGTCTTCAGAGTCCTGTCCAATTTCTCAGAGTCCTATTTCTAGTCTGTAGTCCTGTCTTCGTCCTTGCTGCTGGTTCAAGTCTTCGGAGTCTCTTCCTTGGTTTTAGAGTCCGAGCTCTGAGTTCTTGAGTCCAAGCTTTGAGTTCTTGAGTCCAAGCTCTGACATCCTGAGTCTGAGTTCCGAGTTCCTAAGTCCTATCCCGGGTGTCTGGAGTTCTTGTTCCAGCCATCTGCCTGTTTCAAGTCCTGTCCCCCCGTCATGTTCCAAATCTCAGAGCCCTCGTCTTGTTCCAAGTCTCCCGAGCCTTCATCTTGTTCCAAGTCTTCAGAGTCTTTGTCTTATTCCATGTCGTCAGAGCCTTCAGCCTTGCCTTATCTTCAGTGTCCTGGTCTGTTTATTCCTGTTCCAAGTCTGCAAGTGTTCCTATTCCAAGTCTTTGGCTCCACTAGAGCCTTCAGTTTGTCCCAAGTCTTCATCCTTCTGCTTCATCCTAGTCCGTGCCTGGATGCTCTCACCCACCAGCAGCATGGACCTTGGCCAGCCCCAGAGTTGTGTTGGTCGTGTTGTGGCAAAGGGGCTCTCACTCACGTCCATCCGTTCACAACAGATTGCGAAGACCATGAGCTTGGTGAACATGTCCCTGTGACAGGCATTCCATACTTTATGTTGAGTTTGGCTGGTCGCAAGACAGACCCATGACCAGCCGCTCTTACTTTCAGTCCCAAGCCAAGATGGGGACCTGCCGACACTGTGGCAGACCTCCAAATGATGACGTGGCAGGTCGCTGCGCCCAAGCAGGCCTGGCATGCCATGCTAGGTACACCGCTGCAAGCTGATTGGGCCGTCCCTAGGTGTGCGCTCAACTTTCCAGCATTTAAAGGGCCTGCAGTGGGAAATCTACCGCAGCGCCCTCTGATGACATCATGGGGACTCCAGTACATAATGCGTGCTCAGACTTCCCTCAAATGGCTTGGAAATAGGTCGAATCCTCGGAGAAGCGGTTTTCCTCTGCGTTCCTGGTTCCTGATCCTGTGCCTTGTCAATGTGTTCATGATTCTGCTGTGTGCCATGTGAGTTCCTGTGTCTGTTCCTAGTCCTTCTGCAAGTCCGGTATTATCATGAATTGTGTCTTTGTGGTCCCTCATCTGTCTTCAGTGTCCAGCCTGTCCTGTTGCTCCACCTTGCCTTGCCCCTCGGATTGGACTTCTGCTCACTCTTGACTCTGTCTTCAGTTGGATTCCTGGCTTGACTTCAGTTTGTTCTTCCCTGCTTGACCTCTGCCTGCCCTAAGACCACTGCCTGTTCATCATCTTGCAAGAACTCTGCCTGCCCAGACCTCTGCTCAGATCTCAACATTGCACGAACTCTGACTGCCCTTGACCACAGCCTGTACCAGTCTCTGCTGTCTGCCGCCTGTCCGACCACTGCTTGTACTTCTCCACTTCATTCCTGCTGGCCTGCAACATTTCCCATGATGGATCCACCTCTCCACAGAGGCCTGCGCCTAAGCCTGGCTGGCCTCGGCACCCAAGATAACGAGAGGAACGAGGGCTGGTATTGATGAAGTTGCTATTGGTCCTCTGCTCCAGCCAGCTCCGCCTGCCGATGGTGGGGACCCGCAAGACTCCTCCCTGTGGGTTGCGCCAACCTCATCTCTGTCCAAGGGTCCAGTTCTGCAACACTTTGATTCTTGTTCCTTCCTGAGGTTCTTTTTTTTACCTACAACCTGCAGAAGACGCATGCACCCAGATTTCTGTTCAAGTTCTTCAGCCTTGATTTTAGCGTTCAGTGTGTTTCAAGCCATGTCTTTGTCCAAGGTTGCAGCCATGTCTTAGTTCAGCTAGTCCAGTATGGTTCCTCACTTCACTTACTGTGACCAAGTATCTTCAGATCCTATGTTTGCCCCTCAAGCCCCGGTAAGGGTTACCTATGTCTCCTCCGAAGCTGAAGAAAAGAGACTGGAGGAGGGGGCTTTGAGGAGGGCGTACTTTTGCGATACCTCTCTAGGGGGGGGCCCTGCGAGCGGCCTCACTCACACGATGCTGCCTGACCACTGCTGCCACCTGTGAGCCATGTAGCCATGCTGCCCTTGGTCTTTGTGGCCTTGAGTCGCGGCCGTCGCCACCTCTGGCTTGCTGCTGCATCCCTTGGTGGGGGAGACACTGCTGCTGCGCTTGGTCTCCGCAGCCTGGAGCACCATCGATGCTGCTCGCGGAGCTGAAGCGTCACCACTTTTCCATCCCAGCAAACGCTGATGTTGACACTTCCATGCAGCTGTGGGAATTGCTGCCAACAATGCCGAGCTTTTTGCGGTGTGATCGCCACCGACTCCAGCGCATGCTGGTCTCTCCCTAGGCGTGCACCCGCATGCCTTACTTTATAATTTAAAGGGACTGCGGCAGGAAAAGCCTCACAGCTTCTCCTTGATGACGTCCTTCCTGCCAGCCCTTGTTATGACTGTGGGGCCTTCGAGTCCTTTGTGGATGCAGAGGCACAATCGTCTGCATAATGGAGATTGTGAGACCTTGGGCCTTGGCGCGGCTCAGGGAGGAGCCCCAAGACACACCGTGGGAGGTGAGTGTGTACAGGCACGGGCGGAGCAGGAACAAGGCTGGACCGGAAACAAGGCAAGGAACATCAGGAACTGGAACAAGGCAGGCTCAGCCCTCCACTGGAATTACACGCACCAGTGAAACCCAGCAACTCAGTAGCCCTTCCAGCAACTCGTTAGCCCTTCCGGACCCGCCACTTGGGAACAATGAGTGCATGAGGCCAGACGGAGGCTGAGGGCAGGAACAAGATGAGACATGGAACTTAGAACTTAGAAGACTCAGGCGAAAACTCAGGATACTTGGAAGACAGACGGGGTTACGTAGAACTTGGAAGACTTTGACAAAGACTCAGGATACTTGGAAGACTTGGACAAGGCTCAGGATACTTGGAAGACTCGGACAAGGCTCAGGAAGACTCGGACGAGGATTCAGGAACTTGGAAGTCTCAGGCAAAGATTCAGAATTCAGGCATTAGTACTGGGTGAGTACTGCATTGCAGCGCACCCTACACAGCCTCCCATGGCTGGTCGCAGACTATGCTGAAAGCAAAGCAGACTCCAGGCGAAGCAGTGGAACTTGGAACTGGAAACATGTCGAAGATTCAGGAGAGGACTGCACCGAGGCGCGCCATACACAGCCGCCTGTGGCTGGTCGTGGACCATGCTGAAGCGGAGCAGGTTCTGGTAGAGTCTTGGGCATGGACGGAAGCAGGCATAAGGTACTCCGAAGACCGCGACAGGATTCAAGACTTGGAACTCGGATTTCAGGAACAGACCTCGGCATTAAAAACAAGGGCCTTCCGGAGAATTGTGCTGCAGACGTGAAGACAGGCCTTGTGCCACAAAGCGCCCTACACAGCCCTCCCATGGGCTGGTCACGGACCACAACGGTAGCATGCCAGGAAGGGTGGACAAGCAAGGAACCTAGAAGCAGGACGAAGAGCTGGAGGTGAGGACATCAAGACCAGGACTGGAACACGGAACATCAGGAACTTTTGGACACGGAACATCAGGACTACTGGACGAGGAACATCTGGACTTTTGGACAAGTAACAGGCATCGAAGGAGCTTCGACGAGGAACAAGACCAGGAACATCAGACAAAGGAGACCAGGAACATAAAGAACATGGAACACGGAACCATCTGGACAGGAGCAGACCATGGAGGACCTTGACCGGAGAAGAGGAACATGGACGACCATGGAACCTGATTTGAAGGCCCCGAGAAAGTGAAGCTGGACCCTTATATAGGGCTGGACTAAGGCAAGGACTAATAATATCATCCAGTGGGGCCACGGGATTTTCCCTCTGCTGGCCCTTTAAATGAAGAGGAGAGGCGCACACCCGCGTCTAGAGGAGCCCGGGAGACAGGAAGTCGGTGGTGGCTCCAAGACCGCGAAGAGGCATCCCGGCAGCGGCTTCCACGCCACGAAGATTTTTATTTATTTTATTTATTTAAAGGTTTTTCTATACCGACATTCGTAGGGTAACTTCATATCGGTTTCCATGGAACATGAAATACAGCAAGGTGCTTTACAGAGAACTAGAAAATAATGGTAACTGGTAGCACTAATGAAAAAACAATATTACATAACAATATTACAAAAATTATATTACAAATGCAAATGTGCATAAGGAGGGAAAAAGGGTGAGCGTAGCAGGAGGAGGGGCTGAGAGGAAGCAAGGGGGAGGGACGGGTGACAGAGAAAGGAAGAAATGGGGGGAAGAGAGTGAAAAGATAATGAATAATATAAGTACGGAAATTGCGAATAGCAGGTGGGGGGACAAAATAAGGGGAGGGGGATGTTCCGGTGGCGGCTCCACGCCACAAAGAGAATGACGTCAGCGGCAGCTCCTGCCACAATGCAGCACCGGCGGCCCCTCCTGCTGCACACAGTGACGTCAGACCGCAAAGAGCGGTAGCGAGGCCCTGGCGGTGGCCTAGGCCGCAAGAAAGAGTCCTGCAGTGTCGGCCGGCACAGTGGTGAGTGGAGGGCCTGCTCGCGGGATGGGATCCACGAGCAGGATCATAACAGCCCTATAAAAGGGCTCCTCAGTCTGCTTAGTCTTTCAGGTCTCCTGTGGTCTTCCATGGTGATCCTGGCTTTCAAGGTCCTCTGTATTTCTGCTCTCCTGGTTCATGTTAGTCTCGTCATCATGTTCCAGTTTCTGAGTCCTGTTCCAGTCTCCAGAGTCCTCAGAGTCCTGTTAATGGTCTGTGGTCCTGTCTTTGCCCTTGTCACTGATTCAAGTCTTCGGAGTCTCTTGCTTGGTTTTAGACTCCGAGTTCCTGAGTCCTGTCCCAGGTCTCCGGAGTCCTTGATCCAGCCATCTGCCTGTTTCAAGTTCTGAGCCCTTGTCATGTTCCAAGTCTTCAGAGCCTTCAGCCTTGCCTTGTCTTCAGTGTCCCGAGTTCTCAACCTTCGTCGGTCCTATGTTCAAGCTGTTCCTAAGCGGTTAGTCCAAAAGGGCTTACGGAGTGACTGGAGGGCTACCCCAGAGACCAGCATGGGTTTGCTGGTTCTCATCAGAGATGTCCTAGTTCCTGATCTGTTTGTTCCTGTTCTAAGTGTCCAAGTGTTCATGTTCCCGTTCCTGTTCTAAGTCTTCAGCTCCGTGGAGCCTTCAGTTAGACCCAAGGCTCCATTCTTCTGCTTAAGCCTAGCCCACGCCTGGATGTGGAGACTCTGCCCTACTATGCATGTGGACCTGAAGGCTTTAGCCCAAATTTTTCAAAGCAGACTTAATGCAATTCAATCGGCTTTGAAAATCTGTGGGTTGCGCCATTACATGAATGGTGGCATTTATGTGCCTGCACAATTTATATGCATGCTTTCAAACATGGAACGCATGTGCATAAAGGCTTTCCCTGCCCTCAAATTCACCCCCAGAGCGCCTCTTGCAAATGCAGACAAAAGTGTGCTTGAAATGGGGTTTTGCGTGGACTCTTACACCACGCAGCCCCCGAAATGAGTTTCAAAGCAGGCTTCGACGCAGGAAAGTTGCTTTGATAATCAAGCCCATAACATACAAAGAGGAGCCTTAAAAGCAGACTAAGGTGATTGCTTAAAAGTTTCTCCCACTTTTAAAGTAATGTTCCATGCAGCCTAAATAAAGAATTTAATTATTTACTAGTGGTCAGAAAAGAGAGTTTGTGTAACCCTACTTTATAATAAATCAGCTAGGTAACTGATCCAAACTAAATACAAACTTACTCAATAGCTGGAGCCAAAACAGGCTGCATGTTGGTGCAGGTGAAAAAAAAAATAACGAGTTTCTTGTTTAATTCATAAACGTTTGAGGACAAGGGTCCACTTCCTCAGATGCACTCCATTTCATGCATCTGATGACGGGAACTCTTAACCTCAAAAGCTTTTGTCCCAATATATAGCTTGTTCTGTAAGGGGCCACCTGCCTATGTGCTGTTTTGCTACTATAGACTAACATGACGATCCCTCTGCAAGTCTTGTCTGTTTTGTCATGTTACCATTGCGAGCTGAGATGTGAGGGCCCATGATTTTAAAAGCAGCATTGGCAATACATAGTATATTTCAGTGCATACCTACACTACAGATGATTATCGGATTTAACCCAGGAGGTGGTACCTGAGGCCATATCTCAAATTTCAGTTTAAGATGGTAAAACTTCCCTTTTTGTTAATGTGTGATAACCTTCATGGGTTCCCTGAGCAGGGGAAAGATAGCCCACAAGGCCCTAAGCATTGCAAACACTTTAGTCCCAGGCCACAGTTATTATATACAGCACGGACAAGTGCTCAAGTCACTTTGCAGCACAAAGCACGCTGGAAGCAGACTTTTGTTTCTAACATTAATTTTACTGCAATGTTGTGAAATGACGAAACTATTCTTTACAGCAGTTTAATTCCCTTCTCAATGGTATAAATGCATTAAATACATTTGTGACTTTGCACAATCTTGATTAAGCTTAAGACGTTAAAGCCAGTGGATTCAGTCTTCAACTGCTTCTCCCATGTCATTGGTAAAGGGCAGGTTAGTGCTTTCCTCCCAATGTTGGTGAAGTATTACAGGTGAAATCCATTTTACACAGTCATTGATCTCCTACCTCTCTCCGTGTAGATTTCTCCTCTGAACGCCTTAGTTTCCTCACAGTACCTGCATGGCACCAAGTATACTCCTCATCTCCCTTCCAGCATCAGAATGATAGTCCTGTTACTCCTCATTTCCAAATCTCCAGTACAGATTCACGGGCCTATAGGTGTCCATTCCAACTCTTTTCTCCTTTCTCTCCTTCCTCTGGATGGCTGCAAGTCGTCCCTCCTCGGTGTACTGATGATCCTCCAGGTTCCTTCTCAGAGAAGCAGCCTCTCCCGTTGATAGTACAGCAACAAATAAAATAGCAAAACTGTCCCTAATTAATGAATACTCAGAAGTCAAATAGTCCATTAGGAAAACCAATAAAAGGAGGATAGGAAACGAGGAAAGAAACTCCCATCCAAATAAAAAGGCTCCATGGAGAAAATCAGGAAACAGCCAAGGCAGACTGCCTTTAGAAAAGAAACTGAAAAATCCATACCCTAAGATGGTGCTCTGGCTTTATACACCAGAAGAACCTATCTAATACTCTTTTCCGCATGGGGGAACTCTACAGCCACATTTTGGTTCTGTTTCCTCCCAAAGCAAAAAGTGTTTTAATCCTACACCTGTTCCTATTAGGCATCTCCACACAGGTAACCTGTGATCCTAATTGAGTAGTTTAAAGGGAGAAGAAACATACACCTTTGTGAGATAGTTAATAAGATGTATTAAAGCAGCAGATAATGGTTTATTATGGTAGATATAAGTTGTTCTACTTTTTATAGAGCAAGGCACTATTGTTATGCAAACAAACCTGCATTAACTCAAAGTCAGCCAACACTTCTCAATATATAACACCAATAAATTAATGCAATTGAAGTTAATTAAGCCAGTTATCTCACCTTAGATTTGGCAGCTGGGAATCAATGCCAAGAAGTGCAGAGTCATGTATCTGGGATGCGGTAATCCAAAAGAGCTGTATATGATGGGGAATGAAAGACTGATGTGCATGGACCAAGAAAGGGACCTTAGGGTGATAGTGTCTAGGGATCTGAAGATGGTGAAACAATGTGACAAGGCGATAGCTAAAACCAGAAGATGACTGTGCTGCACAGAGAGAGGAACAACCAGGAAGAAAAAGGAGATGATGATATCCTTGTACAAGGCCTTGGTGAGGATTCACCTGAAGTATTGTGTTTGGTTCTGGAGCCCGAATCTCAAATAAGATAGACAGGATGGAGGCGGTCCAGAGAAGGGCGATGAAAATGGTGTGGGATCTGTATCAGAAGACCTAAGAGGATAGGCTGAAGGATCTGAATATGTACACCCTGGAAGAGAGGCGATGCAGGGGAGATATGATACAGACCCACAGATACCTAAAAGGTTTCAATGATGTATGGACTTCAAACCTTTTCTGTTGAAAGAAAACAATAGAACTCTAGGGGTCATGAAATGAAACTCCAGGGGGGGGGGGCAACTCAGAAAAAAGTCAGGAAATATTTCTTTACGGGAGAGGGTGGTGGAGGCCTGGAATGCCCTTCGGGAGGAAGTGGTGAAGACCAAAACAGTCAAAGAATTCAAAGGGGCATGGGATAAACACTGGATCTCTAAAGGCTAGAGGTCGAAAATGATATAAGCATGCAAGGAGGTAACTTTCTGGTACGGCGGTTATTACCCTTAGCAGAAACATGCAGGTTATTACCCTTAACAGTAATGCTTCGATGCTTTTAATGCGACTGCAACATTGCTCCCCACTTAGAAGGCAGGGGAAAAGAGGAATTGGATTCAGAAGACAACCGAGGGCCCCGACTTCCATGGCCTGGGATACTGATATGCAGACATAAGGGAAAAAAGCACAGGACTGCTTCCTAAAGGAAACAAAGAAAACGTGCATGGGGGTAAATTGCTGGTGCGGCGGTTACTACCCTTAACCAATAAGCCTGGATACTTTTGATGCATCTGCAACATTTGCTTTCTGCTTCAATGGCAGGGGAAAAGGGGAATTACATTTAGATAGCAACCAATGAGGGCTCCGATTTTTATTGGTATGGGAGTAACCTGAACCAAGCAGCAGTTACTGCCCTTAACAGAAGACATGGATTACTACCCTTAAGTTTTGATGCTTTTGAAGCAAGTGCAATATCGCTCTCTGGAGGAAAAAAGAAATTTGAATCCAGAGACAACCAACACAAGCCAAGACGGGGCACTGGTGCGCAGACATTAAGGAAATAAACACAGGACGGCTTCTACGGCCAAGTGCATGAGCAAAGCGCGTCAAGCTGCACTGACTGATAGATGGGGGTAACCTGCACGGCAGATACTACCATGGGAAGCTTGCTGGGCAGACTGGATGGACCATGTTTCCTTGCAGGAGATCAGGATAGAGGCAAGTTTATTATATTAAAAAAATATATACCCCCCCTTACTTAAATTTAACCACTGGTTACAGTTATATAAAAGGTGTATGTGTAGAAGAGGAGGAGATGTGCATGAGCTGATGGCTGGTTGCCCGAGGAAGGAGTCAGGACATCTGGAGGCTCTGGAGTATCCATGCCACAGGGGTGGGAGAAGAAACCTACAGTGTGGGTTGGATTGAGAGGAGAGACTAGTGTGGATTACGAATGTGGGCAGAGGAGTGCCTGGGGTTTCCAACAACCTCGAAGGTTTGGAATTTGAACACAGAAACTGTGCTGGGAGGGCTGGCTGGACCTTGGGGTAGTTGCAGCTGGTTATTTCAGTGCAAGGTTTGTCTGGGGGATGCACTTTCTCAAGAGCTGCTTTTGTGTGCAGATTCTGGATTGTGAGCTGAAGCTGAACAGTGAGTATTAAGTGCTTAAAAAAAGGAAGAGGTTTATATGTGGACCTAGACTCAGGAACTGAGTTGGAGGGGCTGGCTGGACCTCGGTGGTGGTGGTGGTGGTGGGGTTTGCAGCTGGCTGAGGCCTGTTACTATGTATGCCCTAAGGACTGTGGGTGGACATACTCTGATGCCACTCCTGTAGTGTGTGTCGGGATGTGAACTGCTTCTGAAGTGAGTGCAGATTGATGCCTCCTGTAAACAGAGGACAGCATACTACCTGGGACCCTCATTGGTTCCGCAAGGAAAAGGACAAGAGAGACTGTGTGATGAGAGAGGTTGCCCTGAAGTGCAGTAAGGAATAAAGTAAGCTGAGAGAAAGAGAGACTGCCCTGCACTGCAGCAATATAGGAGATAGAGATGGGCCTCAAAGGTTCTGGAGTACAGTGGAGAAGAAGAAAGTGGAGGACTGGGAGTTCTCTTATCTAACCAAGATGAAAAGTTATACGATGTTTTGAATTTTAACTTGAACTTTCAAATTATTTTATTTCTATCTCTTTGGATTACAATAAACATGTATGTTATTGGAGCACAAGCAAGGTGTGGACATTGGATTTTCTGGACAGTGTTTGGAGTGTTCTCATCTAGTTTGGCCTGACAGGTAATCCTGTCCCCACCCCATGCCCAGAGACTGAGTCTATCCAGTTCAGGGGCTGATACACCAAAGCTCCCTGGGGCTGGGAAGGTATCCCCTTGGCACAAGGGTTACACTAATATGACGTCTTTTGAATCTAGTATGTATGCATATTCTCACTGTACATAATGAGGATCATCAGCGGACATTCATGAACAATACACGCTTCATAGTTGGCTTCCTGGCTAGATACAAAGTTTCCACCAAGGACATGCTTAGCAGTTTGCGTGTCTGGGGTGTACTAGCACATTATGAGGTGTAGACAGATGTCTAAGAACAACTGCATTTTCCTTTGTGTAGTTTCCCCACAGTCTTTAAAAGTGAAACTGTAGAGGCTATCACATTGTTATTGCTCAGGCCAGCACTTTACATCAGTCTGTGCACATCCTTTTAGGCTGACTGGCTTCCTCCCTACATAACTACCACATTTCTGTGCAGAAAGCAGCACCTCTTCAGTATTTTTGCAATAGATTTTCTCTTCTGTTTCCTTCTGTGTTCCTTCTTTTTGTTATAATTTTAGGGAAACCTTGATGATTATAGTAACTCAGTTTCTGAGAAGATTCGTTAGCAAAAGGCCGTTTAACCATGGTAAACAGGCAAGTAAGATAAGAAATGTATTTTAGGAGGCGAGAGGATTAGATTTATTAAACGTGTTTTAGTGATTTATATTAGTGTTCATAAAAACTAGCTGATGCCTTGGGAATTCAGTAAAAATATATATGAACATGAAAAATAAAAGCTACCTGATCAACAGTGGCCCCCTGGGAGACCCTGCAGAATATCGCTGCTCAATTGCCCACCACCTTCACTCTCCAACCATCTACCTCATGGTTGCTCCACTCATGTCCTGTATTCTTGTATATCAGGCCTGCCTTTCATTGAGGTGACAATCAAAGCTCGTTTGCCCTTCAAAAGTACCACAATCTGCAAGGTGAGAGAGATACTAGTGTCTTGAAGGTTTACACTTATAAGAGTGCTACCAGCTTTCCTCTTACTTGGCTCTTTTCTTGTTATTTTTAGGCCTCTTTTCTTCCCTCGCCCCTCTAATATACTTTTTTTTCTGATGCTTTTGAACTCATCCTAAGTTCACTCTTCAGTGATTTTCCATGTATTTCCTTTACTTGAAGCAACCTGGTGCTTGCACAGATTTCTGATAAAGATCATCCAGGGCCGAGTTACCTGTCGCATGTGCTTAGGTGCAGGAGCAGTGAGTGATTTGGAAGGGGGGGGGGGTATAGGAAAGGGCCCCTCCCCAGAAGCTGTAGGATCAGAGGGAGAGGACGCTCCCTCCGAAGATGCACCATATGTCTCTCCCTCCTTCCTCTCGGCAGCTTTCTATCCTCTCGCACTCTCCCACAAAAGCCCATGGCACCCTAAAAACAGAAGGTGCCTCCTCTGCCGTATGACAAATGGCGGGTGGTGAATAGGAGGCCCTTTCAAAGACTTCTACGCTCTCCTCCT